>NC_132849.1:62752456-63058052 GCF_048164855.1 Canis lupus baileyi | reverse complement strand
CCTCAGTTCCTCCTTCACATCTTGGACAAACTCACCTCCAGGGCAGGCAAGAGGCAGCAGGAGCTGCTGATATGGGGCCTGCTGCTCCTCCGACAGCTCCTCCTTCATGGGCTGCTGGACGTGGGGACGGTCCCTTGTGATCCACTAGCTCCCTGCCTATCGCCCACTGCTCACCCAGACCCCGGGTGGGAGCTGGCCCAGGGCGCCCTGTTCTCTGGGTCTCATCCTGTTCTCTGGGTCCCAGGGGCTCTCACTGGGGGTGGGGGCGGTGCTTCCTCCTGGCACCCCACCTTGCTGTTGGCTTCTAGTGGGCACGTCCCTTGCCCTTTGCCTCCACAGCTAATTGCTCTCCCTCTTCTCCCCATTCTTTTTTATTTTTCATGCTCTGTTTAAAAGACATGTTATGTTCCAGCTAAGGTAGAAAATTTTGGGCAAGAAAAAATATTAGATGTATGTATAAGTGAGGTCATTCAAATGCGATTCATGCTGTGAGGCTCTGTGCATGTGGTGGGGTGACCTGCAAAGGTAGCTGGAGCCCTCACAGCGGTGCCAGAGGAAGATGCAGCCACTCACACCAGTGGTTCTTAAGCGTATTATTTTCCTCGTGAAGCAGTGCAAGTGTACGTAGCGGGGAGCACATGCAGGCAGAGCAGGTCCTGGGGGCTCGCGGGCATCATGGATCCCCCTGCCCCGACACCTACTCTTAGGGCTTTGCAGGGCAAGAAGACCATGGGACTCCGAATCCATCCCAGAAAACACATCAACTGCTTAGACTCATGAACTGTCCCTGACACTGAGGGTCAAGGGACAGCTCTCCTGGGATCCTGGGGGGTGGCCCGGCTAGTGACTGGCCCTTTATGGCAACTCCTGACAGGTATGTGGTGGGCACCCCAGGCCTGTTTCTTTATTCACTGGGCTCCATGCAAGGTCACGGCCAGTGGGGCAGTGAGTGGGGCCCACTCACTTCCGTCTTGGTGACTCCAGGGCCTCATGTGAGATGTGGGACATGGAAGGTCCTTGATCAATTGAAAAATATCTTGAAATTCAGTATCTTTGACTGTCTTCAGATCTCTGGTGACCCTGCCCACCGTGCTGAGGGTCCCGGGGTGCGTACACGTGTCCCCGCTCCGGGTGGTAGAGGATAGGTCTGCGGCCAAGGCTCTGGCCACGCCGAGCTGGGCTGTCTGCAGTCTGCTGACCATAAGGCTTAGCTTCGCCGATGCTTCTCAAACTGTGGTGCACGCGGGAACCCGCTGGGCACTCATTGAAATGCAGCTTGGGTTCGGAGGGCGGCTGAGAGGCGGGCATCGGTCGGCAGCTGCCCTGGAGGTGCTGTTCATGATGCTGCCCTGGGGTGTGTGCTGCGGGTGGGTCCTGAGCATCTGCATGCCCTCCCCTGCCGCTGCACCAACACCTGCAGCTGCATGCTCTCCCCCGTGGCTGCACCTGCACCTACACCTGTACGCCCTCCCCCGCGGCTGGACCTACACCTGCACCTGTATGCCCTGCCCCGTGGCTGCACCTACACCTGCACCTGCACGCCCTCCCCTGTGGCTGCAACTACACCTGCACCTGCATGCCCTCCCCTGCTGCTGCACCTACATCTGCACCTGCACACCCTCCCCCGCGGCTGGACCTACACCTGCACCTGCACACCCTCCCCCGTGGCTGCACCTACACCTGCACCTGCACACCCTCCCCCGCGGCTGGACCTACACCTGCAGCTGCATGCCCTCTCCTGTGGCTGCACCTACACCTGCACCTGCATGCCCTCCCCTGCGGCTGCACCTACACCTGCACCTGCATGCCCTCCCCTGCCGCTGCACCTACACCTGCAGCTGCATGCTCTCCCCCGCGGCTGCACCTGCACCTGCACCTGCACACCCTCCCCTGCGGCTGCACTTACACCTGCCCCTGCACTCCCTCCCCCGTGGCTGCACCTGTACCTGCACGCCCTGCCCCGCAGCTGCACCTACACCTGCACTTGCATGCCCTCCCTCGCGGCTGCACCTACACCTGAGCCTGCACACCCTCTCCTGCAGCTGCACCTACACCTGCACCTGCACGCCCTCCCCCACGGCTGATCTGCTCCTCTTAGCTTCCCCCAAATGCAGCTGCGTCCAAGTGGGGCTGGGCTGCAGGAGGGATGGCTCCTTGGCTGACTTGCCGTGTGTTGGGGGATCTCAGGCCAGCACTCGGAGCAGGCCCCTGCCGGGGAAGGGAACTCAAACAAAAGAAAGTGCGGGCAAGCTGATGGATGCTTTTTCTGAAATAACAGAGGCAGGCTGAAGGGTCTGCAGAAACCTCCTGCTGTCCTGTGTCCTTTATTGAAAGGAGAAGACTTCCCCCATGCCTGGTGTGCACAGCTTTGTGGCAACAGTACAGAGCTGGCTTTGCTGACACGGCCTGCGACCTGTGTCACCACGGTTTTCAAGGCTCCTCATTCCCAGATGCGCTGCTAAGACAGGATTAGGGAGGCGCCTGGGCCACCTGTCTGAGGAGCTGGGGACTCTCCTGGCAGGCGGAGGTGGAGGGTGACCCTACGTCAGGGACAGGCTTTCTGGGCTCTGCACCGTGCCCGTTACCCTTCATGAAAAATCGCTGGGGAAGCTGAATTCTGAGTGTTCTATTTGCCCCGTCTCCACTTCAAAGGACTGCGTGAGATCTTCATTAAAATTAATAAGAATTACGTGCCTGCTGCGAGCTGCTCCCGTTCTTTCCTTCCTCGTGTGTGTCTAGAGGACAGACGGCTCTCGCACACCTCTCATTAGTGGAACGGGAGGAGGAAGGGGCCTTGCATCAGCCCCAGCTCCCTGGGGAGCTCTGCACGGAGCTCTTCAAACTCGAGGGGACGGGATCTAAGTGTCTCTGCTGCATTTCCAATCATCTCCTACAACCAAGGGAGGGACATTTATTTGCTTTTTGCAAAAAGCTTCTTGTCATTTGGGGGAGCAAGAAAACCTTCCTGGGAGCAGGAAGGCGGCAGTAGAGCCCTTGTTCTAATCCGCGCTCCTCTGGGAGCCTCTGGGTTTATAACCACGATCCTTTTCTACCCACGGGCTGCTTCCCAAGAAATGTGTGTGGGTGAAAAGAGGTCAGCCACGCAAACCACCTGGGATTGCTGCAGAGAATGTGTTGACAGTCTCAGCAGATTTTAATGGTTCTCACCTCTCCTTCCCCAACACACCCAAGAGGTAGAATGTTCCTACTGGGAGCAATAGGTCAGTGTGCAGGGGTGCTGGCAGGGGGCGAGCGTGAGGGGTGCTGGGGGGCCTCCTGGGTGCCTTGGGGGTCTGTGCTCAAACCCAGCTGGTGCTCACCAGCTGTACAACCTCGGGTGGCCTGTGTGCACACGCATGAGCATAAGGGGTGTGTGCGTGTCTACTTGTGTGTGTGTGTACATGTGTTTGAACAGGTGCAGGTATGTTTGCACACACGTGTGTGTTCACGCAGGGGCCTATGAAAAATCACAGCTTCCCCAGCAATTTTTCATGAAGGGTTTATAGATGCATGTGTGTTAGCATGTATGGCGTGTGCACGCATGTGTGTGCATGCATGTGTCAGTGTGCTCTCTGCCCAGCACCAGCGAACGGCAGCTTTTCCCAGCCTGCTCGGGTAGCGGCTCTGCCCTGGGGTGGGAGCGTGTGCACGGCGGGCTGGGGTCTCTAACCCCCTCCAGGCCCGCTGGCCCCAGTGCCCAAACCCTCCCCACTCTGGTGCTCCTGTAAGGCCGCTGGGCGTGTGGCATGAGCAGGTCCTCTGGTGCCTCAGGGCCTGGGGGGGCCCAGTGGAAGAGGCCACTGTCTAGGGGGAGAGGGGCCGCTGGTGAAGGCAAAGGGGTTGCTGGTGGCTGCCCTGCTCCCCACTGGTCGAGGGCCCTGAGCCACGGCACAGCCCGGGGGGCTGGTGTTCCCACAAGCGGTCAGCCCTTCTCTGGGGTTTGGAGCCCTGGACGCCGACGGAGGCCTCAGTCCGGGTGAAGCAGACGCTACCAGGCGCTCGGCGACACAGGCGCTGGACACCGCTCTGGTGCCACTGCCCAGATGACGATGCCGGGGCTCAGAGTGTCGGTAAGGTGTCCCGGGTGCCCAGGCGAAGGACTGGGGCCGGGCTCCCAGCAGCCTGACAGCGGGGCCCACACCCTGAGCCACCGAAGGGCAGCCTTCACCAGTGTGCTGCGTGGCTCAGGTGGGCCGCTTGGCCGCTCTGACTTCCTGGCTCTCGTGGGGCAGCAAGTGTCCCCTCGTGGGGCTGCTTACACATGGAGGTTTACCCTCCGGGTGCCCGGGGCCCACTGAGAGCAGGGTGCCGGCGCGGCGGGCGCCCGGTGGGGGCTCAAGGACCGCCTGCGACATCTGCCCCGTGAGGCCTCGGGTTTTCCTCAGGAGGCCCGGGTCCCACGCATCTCCCAAGGCAGGTGCAGGGCTCAGTACCCGCCGGGGAGGGAAGGAAGGGCCACGGGCGCAGCAACACCCGTGAATCGGCGTTGGCATTGGGCGTGCGATGCAGAGATGGCCCAGGAGGGTTGGGAGCAAGGAGTTTAGGGAGGACGGTGGCCCCGTGGCCTCGGAAGGGCGCGGGCGCGGAGGGTTTTGCTGCAGGATGCTCTTTGCAAGAGGCTGAGCGGGAGCACCGTCCTCACCTCTGATGCTCTGACCACACGTGTGGGCCCGAGGGCCCCGGGTCGGGACAAGGGAGGTGACTCGGTCGGCCGCGCTGCCTTCGCGGAGCACTGCACGCCGGGCGGCGGGAACAGCACGTGTGTTTGTCCCGGGCCGGAGGCCGAGGTCTGGGATCCGGCTTCTGCTGCTCGGGCTCTGGCGACGGCCTCGCCCTGGCCGGACACGACCGACGTCCCCACGACGGGAGGCGGCGAGCTCTGGTGTCTCCCTTCCTGCAGGCGCACCCGTCCCCGCCACCTCCTGACCGCGTGGAGCCCCGGTCACCTGCCGCTCCTGTCGCAGGGGTCAGGGCCTCAGCCCTGGGGGGCAGGGCGGGCGGGCCGCGTGGGAGGCAAGGGCCCCCGGGACGTTCCAGACGGCGGCGGGGACACAGCGCAGGGCTGGGGGCAGCCCGATCCGCTGGCCTGGCGGCGGAGCCCCTGCTCCTCCTTAAGCACAGCGTCAGGGTGGCGTTTGGCGTCCCTCCGCGACAGTGACTCCTTGGCCTGTCGCCCCACATGCCCACACTTGGCGGCGATGGCCGCACCGTCGGGAGCAGGGTGACCGCCGATGGAAACCGTTCTGTTACGTTTCCCTCTGGCGGCCCTGGCAGCTCACCGTGGGCTTGACGCGGGCGCACCTGTCCCGGGGACCCCGAGGGCAGGAAGGGCTGGGCGGGAGCCTGGAGCACACTCCTTGGCAGTGACTCAGGGTTGGTGGCCGGAGGGACACAGAGGAGCATGGACGGCCAGCTTCCAGCGCTGCCCCCGCGCGGACCCCCTCCCCCTGGGGTGCCGCCCCCGCCCCCCGCCGTCGCTCCCTGCCCGCTGCCCTGACTCTCTCCACTGGGCCCCCGACCCCGCCTGGGGTCCCTGTGACCTCGTACCCGGAGGCCTGTGCCTGTCCTCATCCCAAGGCTTCTCTGCAGTGCTCAACTGATGGCCCTGCTCTGTCCAGGGCCTCACACTCACCACATCCCACCAGTGTCAGGGCGCAGCTCCCACCCTGTGGGTGCCCCCACCTTCTGCAGGGTGACCTCCAGACCGCCTGTTTTCAGTTACCCCCACCTCGCTGGCCTGAGGCCCTGCTGGACCCTCCTGCTGGGGGTCCCCACGGGAACGCCCACTTCCTGGTCCCCTCCCCTGCCCCTGCGTGCCCCGGCGCCTCCCCACCATCGCCGCTGCCAACCCCTTCCCAGACGAGGCTTTACTTCAAGCCCTACGTTCCCCACCCCCGACACGGCTGCAGTGCACCTGCAGCCCCCCTGCTCCCCCGGCCGCGTGTCCTCGCCCCCTTCCAGCCCCTCTTGTTACCAGATGCGTGTCCAGCCTGAACCCCGTCTTGTCTCTCTCCTAACTCCCGACCTGGCCGGTTTGTGCGTCAGCCCCCAGGTCGCCTTCCCCCACCCCCAGCTGGGTCCCGGGCCCCTCCCCAGGGCTTCCCCGCGGCGCCTCTCTTGTTACGACACTTCTCATACCTGTTACAGGTGTCCGATCCCCCAATGTCCCCGGCACCACACACAGCACGCCGTCCACAGGGTCTGCGGCCTGAGGCGCCTCTGTTGCGGCTGGGCCATCTGGCCTCGGTCTCCCTGTCGTCCCCGCCTACCATGGCGCCTGGAGAGGGGCGCTGGGCCTCAGAGCAGCAGGTCATGGCTCCGTCGGTCCTGCTGTACACTGGGGCTTGACCCCGACAGGCCACCCAGGCCCACGGGGCCTTGTCTGTGCAGCAGGTCACGTCTGTGACCAAGTAGGCCAATGGACACGAGTGTGCTTTGTGGATAAGGTAGTGTGAGGGCAGCTGTTTGTGTGTCACGGGGGTGTTTCCCCGTCAGCCGGGGCTGGTCCCGAAGCCTGTGCCCTGTCCACTCATCTCTGTCCAACCCTGATGTAGGCAACATCGCCAATCCAGGAGCTCCCGGCGGGGCCAGCCCCAGCGTTAAGGCGTGAGAAGGTGTCAGGGGGCTGAGCCTCGCCCGGATGCAGCATAAAGTCCTTCCCGTCACCTCTGTCCTGCACAGCTGCTTGCACCAAATTGCTTTTAGTTTTATTCAGTTTAAGGTCATTAAGTTAAATCTGATTGCATGTTCCCTTTACCGTGAGGGTTCTGCGTGTATTTGCTTGGGATTTGCTGGCTCGGTTTGCGGTCTGCGGGGACCACCCGCCGACGGGCGGGAGCGGATGCCAGGTGTTTAAGAACATTGTGGGAGAAAACCTTCACGTCGAGAAAATCCCCTCTGCTGGCGCCATTTGTCCTGTGAATGGGCGACACCTGCCTGTCTTGGTCGCCGTGCATCGGTCAGCGAGGCCGGTCCTGTGGGCTCACGGCGTGCGGACAGGTCCCTGGGCCAGCCTGTGGTGATGCGACCGTGGGAGGGGCTCGGGGCAGAGCGGGGTGGCCACCCTCAGTGCCGCACGGAAGGCTCTGATGGGTGCTGTGCAACCAGGCCCTGCTGGGGGTCACGAAGCATTCCCTGGGCCTTCCTCTGTCAACCTTCCCTCCCCCTCCGCTGGCCTCCGGGGACGAGAGCCACCCGTGCACCTCCGGCTCCCGAGGGCAGCCCGTGGGCCGGTCGGTGGGACTGTGGCCTGCTCCATGTGGTCTGGGGCCGGGACGGAGGCCAGACAACTTCCCTGCACCGATGTAGCTGCCGAGCAGGAGGGGCCGTGGCTGCGGTCGGGGCTGGTGCTCGTTCCGCAGCGCGTGTGACTTCCCGGGGGAGGTGTGCCTTCCTCCAGAAACTATCAGCAAGAACCACCCGGGGCCCATCACTCGCGTGACCTGGAAGAGACGAAGACGAGAGCTGTGCACCTCCGTCTCCTCTCGTGTGTGTGTGCGTGCGCGTGTGTGCGTGTGGGTCATGTTGAGCAGGAGGTGTTCTGAATTACCTGTGCACCAACCAACTTTGATCTTGTTGTTTTCTACAGGAGACATGGGTGACAAAGGACAGAAGGGCAGTGTGGGTCGCCATGGAAAAATTGGTCCCATTGGTTCTAAAGGTACTTGCGACGCCCTTCTTGCCCCATTCCCTCCCCGGCGGACGCGCGGGCGCCCTCGAATGGTTGCAGGTTGGCTGTCCTGCCTGGGGGCTGTGCCTGTTTATTTCTGTGTGCTTTGCACACGGTATGTTCGGTCCCAGGGTTTGCATTTGGGATCGGTCAGAGTTGCCTGCAGGGTGTGCGCCACCCGGGGTGGGGCGAGCGCTCCCAGTCCCAGAGGATTCACAGGGCACCCGGGCGGAGAATGAAGCGCTGAGCCCTGTTTGGGTGATGGGAGGGCCATGCTCCAGAAACACTGTCCACCTCCAGCTTTGGTGACTTCTTGAGATCTGGGGTGGCTCTCCGTGAGAACGGGGCCCAGGAAGGCAACAGCCAGTGTGAAAGCAACCCTGTAGTGACACCCGCGGGTGCGTGGGTCCCTCTCGCGGCCTCGTCTGATGGCACAGCCCTGCAGAGGTGGGCAGGTCAAGAGGCCCAGGCCCGGGAGGACGAGGATGCTCCGAGCCCCTGGTGTGTCCTGTGCTGGAGTCCCCGGGCCCTGAGCTCGCGATGAGTGGGCCTGTGGAGGCCTCCCCACCTCTCCTGGGGGTGCTAATGAGGAGGCCAAGGCTGGGGGGCGGGGTCGGCGGCTGCCGAGCACCTGCGGCAGGGAGGGGTGCGGTGTGGGCTGCTCCATGCCCGTACCAGGGTTCTGTCGGGGTTGTGAGCTGTGAGTGGGTTGGGGCGGTTTGTTCTGACTGGTGGCCACGCACCTCCCCGTAGCTGCAGCCCGTCCCCGGCAGGAGCAGGTCCTCTGCCAGGAGCGTGATGGAGACAGGCCAGCTCCACGTGTCTCCTGGCAAAGCCGTGGGGAGCACCTGCTGGGACAGCCCACCAGGGAAAGAGCACCTAGACCTGCAGGGTGCAAAGAGGGACAGGTGTGCTGCACAAAGGCTTTGACAAATAGTGGTGACATACTCATCACATAAAAGTGGCCACTTTAACTATCTCGGAGTGCACAAGGCAGGGCATTAAGCACACCTGCAGTGACGTACAGCCAGCACCACCGTCTCCGGGACGCCTCATTCCCGGAGGAGGGACCTAGTCCTGGTGGAGCAGGGTCTCCGGGCCCCTCCCTCCGCCGTGGCCCCCTCTCATCCGATTCCCGCCTCTCCACGGGTTTGCGTGTTCCACGGGATGCACCGACGTCTGTCTTAGTCCACTTGGCATCACGTGTTCACGGTTCGTTTCCTTCCTTCCTGAGGCTGAATCGTGGCTACACCACATGTCCTTGGGCCATGCATCTGCCTCTGGGGATTTGGGTCGTTGCCACCTCTTAGCTGTCGGTGAGAACGCAACGCCTGCTGGCGCCCAAGTAGAGACGTGTGTGCTTTTCGTACACGACACGTGCTCGGGGTGAAGGCCAGCGTCTCGCCGAGGGACAGCGTGCCCACAAGCCCCTCGTTTGGCTTAGCTCACGCGCTCAGCTTCCCGGGCCCTCGTCCAGCCGACCTTCGGGTCACGTTCAAGCCCCGATGCTGGCGAGGGAGTCACAGGCTCGTGTGGACGGGACCGACGCCCTCTGCCTCTCCACGCGGACGGGATACAATGTGAATCCAGAGCGGGGGAGGCACTGCTCCTTCCCCGTCCCACGCCAGCGGGGACGTCCGGGCTGTCTCAGGGAGGACGAAGATCACACGGCAGGAGTACTCATGTGCCGTTGATGGATTTGTCGTCTGACTTTACAGGAGCCAGACAGCGTTGTTGGCACGACTGTGTCCAACCCCTTTGTTTTCGAAGCTGGGCAGCAGGGTGGGGCGGGGGCTGTGGGGCGTGTCCTGTCCCCAGGAGGCCGTGTCTCAGGCCCGGCGGCCCCGAAGGTCCCCGGGCCCTCCCACAGCCAGCATCCCACCTTCTCTGTTCCCCTGCCGTGACGGGGGCGAGCACTGGAGTCAGATTTAGTTGTTACTGACTCAGGGTTCGTGACATGATAGCTACAGATTGTTCTATGACACAACCGGGATTTTTCAGAATCAACTTCAAGAAGGACCGTCTGGTAATCTCTCTCATCTCGTCATGAGCATATGCTCCACGTCACATCCATAGAGCCTGAAGAATTAATTATCTGTAGAGCACACCTCCCCGTATTCACAGCAAAGGGAGGGTCTGTGGGGAACCCTGGGACATTACACGTGGAAGAAATAACACCATGAATCTTGGCAATTCTGACCTCATGTGATGTGCCCACCTCTGCTTGACCTTGGTCTGACCTTGCTCTCTCTCTTTTTTTTTTTTTTCAGGTGAAAAAGGAGATTCTGGTGACATAGGACCCCCTGGCCCTAATGGAGAACCAGGTATGACATAGAGGGTCCAAGGCTTTTAAAAAATGTATTAAAAGTTGCATTTTCTTTCTTTCTTTCTCTTTCTTTCTCTTTCTTTCTTTCTTTCTTTCTTTCTTTCTTTCTTTCTTTCTTTCTTTTTCTTTCTGATTTTACTTATTTATTTATTCATGAGAGACACAGATTGAGGCAGACACAGGCAGAGGGAGAAGCAGGCTCCATGCAGGGAGCCCAATGCGGGACTCGATCCCAGGACCCTGGGGTCACGACCTGAGCTGGAGGCAGACGCTCAACCGCTGAGCCCCCCAGGCGTCTCTGCATTTTCTTTGTTTTATTGAGAGATAACGGACATACATTCCCATAAAGGATTAAGGCGCACAGCACGATGGCTTGATGCACTGATACTGTGAAATGATCCTCACCATAGGTTCGGCTGACACCCATCTCATATCTAGAAACAGTAAAAGGAAAAGAAAGAAAAGGAAATAACAGATTATCCTTGCGATGAGGACTCAGAGGACTTGCCGTCCTCCCAGCTGCCCAGTGTGTCACGCAGTGTCAGCTACGGGGCTCACGTGCGTCACATCCCTGATGGGCGTTTACCCCATGCCGGGGACCCTTCCGCTGGCTCCCGTCCCCCAGTACACATGGAAGTGAGGTCCTGCGGAGTCTGTCCTTCTCCGCCTGATTCGTTTCACCCAGCTATAGGCCTGCAGGGTGCATCCATGTCACCAATGACGGGGTTTCCCAGGGCGCCTGGGGGGCTCAGCCGGTGAAGCGCCTGCCTCGGCTCAGGTCGTGATCCCGGGGTCCTGGGATCGAGTCCCGAGTTGGGCTCACTGCTCAGCGGGGAGCCTGTTTCTCCTTCTCCCTCTGCCCCTTCCCTCGCTCATGCTCTCTCTCTCAAATGAATAAGTAAAGTCTTAAAAGAAAACAACAACATCCCAATGACAGGGTTTCCTAATTGTTTAGAGCTGAATAGTCTCCGCTGTGTACATATGTCACAGCTCATCAACCCATTCATCCATGTATGGATGCGCACGCTGGTTGGCTGGTTTTTCTTCCTCTCTATAGCAAGTCTTGAGGGGCTTCCATTGCTTGTGAAGCTTATAATGTGCAAAAAAAAGAGTTAGTTGAAGAAGCGCCAAGTGGGAGGCATCACACTCTGGGACTTCAGGCTATCCCATAAAACTACAGTAATCGAACCAGCGGGACACTGGCATAAAAACAGTCACACAGACGAATGGAACAGAACCGAGAGCCCAGAAATAAACCCAGGCATACACGGTCGACTAACACTTGATAAGGGGGCCAAGAAGACTCCATGGAGAGACGACGATCTCTTCCATAAACGGCGCTGGGAAAATAAGACAGTTACACAGAAAAGAATGGAACGGGATCCCTATCGTACACTGCTCGCAAAAATTAATTAGAAATGGACTAAAGACTTCAATGCAGGACCCGAACCCATGGAACTCCCGGAGGAACACACCGGGATGAAGCTCCCCGATGTGGGCCTTGGTCACGAGTGTTTGGATAGGACACCTCACGTGTTAAGCCACAAAATGAAAAGTAAGCCAAGTGGGACCACCTCCAACCAAAAGCTTCCGCAGAGCAAAGGAAACCACCAAGAAAGTGAAAAAAGATTCACAAACTGCACGTTTGTTAAGGGGTGAAGATCCAAAACATATAAAGAGCTCATGCAATTCAATAGCCAAACAACCTAATTAAAACATGAGCAGGGACACCTGGGGGACTCAGCCATTGAGCGTCTGTCTGCCTTGGGCTCAGGGTGTGACCCTAGGGTCCCGGGATCGAGTCCCGCATCGGGCTCCCCGTATGGAGCCTGCTTCTCCCTCTGCCTGTGTCTCTGCCTCTCTCTCTGTGTCTTTCACGAATAAATAAATGAAATCCTAAAAACAAAAATAAAAAAATAAAACATGGGCAAAGTACCCGAATAGACATTTTTCTAAGGAAGATGTACGAAAGGCCAACAGGTGCCTGACAGGACGCTGAACACGTCTAGTCCATCAGGGGGATGCAAATCGGTGTCACAGTGAGAGGTCACATCACACCTGGTGGATTGGCCGTTATCAAAGGACAGGTGTCGGCGAGGAGGCGGGGAAGGGGAGCCCTCGTGCCCTGCTGGAGGGAGGGCAAGCTGGCGCAGCACTCTGGGGACAGTGTGGAGGGTCCCCAACAAGTTGAGAATGCAGCTACATGTGACCCAGCGACCCCGCTCCCGGGAATATATCCAAGGGAAACAGCTGTGACTCCAACAGCGTCTGCGCCCCCGGGTTCATGGCGCATTATTTCGAGTAACCAAGACGTGGGGGAAATCACGCTGGAGAAGTCGGTGCGAATCACGGACTAAGACCGCAGCGGTCTGGGCTTAGGGGCCCCCTCCCCGTGGGCTTCTGCTGCCTCTGCTCCCCCGCGCCTCCCCCACCCTGCTGGCCCCCAGCCCGGCCCTGCCCGGCCCCTGCCTGGTGCGTGCCTGCCATGCCCCGCGGCCCCATGTGTGGGTCACCCTCCGTGCCCGGCTGGCAGGTCCCCCGCCGACCACCGTCCCGCTCTGTCCCCTGCTGCCCATTGTCCTGCCTCGTCCCACACTGGTCCCCGCCGTCCGTGCCGTCCTCCATCGGCACAGCTGTCCTGTGTTTTCCGTCCCTGCCACCAGCCCCTCGCTCGGGGCTTGCCGTCAGGCCTGGGGGTGGGGAGCCCTGGAGCCTAACAGGCCTCCCAGGGGCTGGTCCTGACCCCCCCCCCCAGACCCTGTGTCTGCGAGACGTTCAGGCGTCCACTTGCTGAGTCAGCCTATCTTTCTTTCTCTCTCTCTCTCTCTCTCTCTCATACGGTGTCTCCACTTGCTGTCATTCATCCCGATTGTGATATTCAGAGAATAGGCCTTGAGAAAGCTTGGAGCTTGGAAATGGGGGAAAAGAGGTTTCTGAGTAAAGTCTGAAGGGCTCGGACGGCGCTGCTGAGGGAGGAGGAAGGCTGGTGGGCGTCCACCCGGCAGAGCCGTCCCGGGCCGGGCACAGCACCTCTGTGGCCGCCTCTGGACATGGCCGGTCCCGCGGGGAGGAGGCCAGGAGGCCTGTGGAGCCATCCAGGAGGCTCGGGGACACGGGGGACCAGCCCAGCACTTGTCGCTGCAGAGCCCAACCCCGAAAGCCTGGCCACTGGGGGGGAGCGCGGACGGCCCGGGTCTCCGACGAACTCCTGCTGCAGCACCAGCCCCGGGCCCGAGTGTGGTTTGGGACGCCGAGTGGGAACCGGATCTGGGCGTGGGAAGCGAGGGCGACCTGGACGCCGGGTGACGGACAGGGGCTGAGACTCTGGAAGGCGGGCCCCGTCGTCCAAGGGGGGTGGTCAGGCCGGAAGTGCGGCTGGACCCTGCGCCAGGGGCTCTGCGGGGAGAGGAGGGTCCTGCACGCGGGCTCTCCAGGGGCTGCCCAGCTTGGTCCTGGGGGAGGCGACAGGCTGGTGGTGGCCAAGTCCCCTGCTGCGGTGGGGATGGGGACGGGGGTGTGAGGAGGCCCTTACGAGCAGTGCTCCTCACGGGAGGTGGCTTGGGGCCCCCCGAAGGGCCAGCACCCTGACCTGAGCTGGCACGGCCGGCAGTGCCGTGTGATGAGCCCTCAGGCCCTGGGGCCCCCACCGTCCTCGGAGGGTCCCGCTTCTCTGTGGCTGCAGGGTCACGGCCCCGGCGCCACCCTCCAGCCTGTCCCCCTGCACGTCCCCTCTTCCTTCCCCCAACCAGAGCCCTATTTCGGAACCGCGCTGCCCTGAAGTGGCTCCACGGCTCGTCCTCGCCCTCAGGGTGGAGCCTGGGATCTGCAGCCCAGAGGGCCCGCAGGTTCCACTTGCCCAATAAGCTTTCTGCCTGGGTGGGGGGCGGGGGGGGCGGTCACCCGCTAACGCCAGGGCCGTGTCCCCGCAGGCATCCCGTGCGAGTGCAGCCAGCTGAGGAAGGCCATCGGGGAGATGGATAACCAGGTCACCCAGCTGACCACCGAGCTGAAGTTCATAAAAAATGGTACGTTCCCTGCGTCTCCCCGCCCCCTCCCCACCCCGAGACCGCGGTCCGTGTGTCTGGCGCGTGTGCCGCGCACCGAGTGTGCTTACGGAAACGCGAGTGCTCACTTTCCAGCACTGCCCCCCCCCGCAGCTGTGGCCGGCGTGCGCGAGACGG
This sequence comes from Canis lupus baileyi, assembly GCF_048164855.1. Lineage (NCBI taxonomy): Eukaryota > Metazoa > Chordata > Mammalia > Carnivora > Canidae > Canis > Canis lupus. The sequence goes on along the minus strand of NC_132849.1, from coordinate 63,043,876 downwards.
ACAGTAAGATCTACCTGCTGGTGAAGGAGGAGAAGAGGTACGTGGACGCGCAGCTGTCCTGCCAGGGCCGCGGGGGCACGCTGGGCATGCCCAAGGACGAGGCCGCCAACGGCCTGATGGCCGCCTACATCGCGCAGGCCGGCCTGGCCCGCGTCTTCATCGGCATCAACGACCTGGACAGGGAGGGCACGTTCGTGTACTCGGACCGCTCCCCCATGCAGACCTTCAACAAGTGGCGCAGCGGCGAGCCCAACAACGCCTACGACGAGGAGGACTGCGTGGAGATGGTGGCCTCGGGCGGCTGGAACGACGTGGCCTGCCATGTCACCATGCACTTCCTGTGCGAGTTCGACAAGGAGCACGTGTAGCGGGCCGCCTCCCGGGTGGCCGCCCCCTGGCCCTGTCCCCCCGCCCCTGCCCCCCCGCCTCCTGCACGGGGCCCCTGGTGCCCGCGGCCCGCCGTCGGGAGGACAGGCGACATTGCCGGGCGTTATTGGTGAAGACGTGAGGTCTTGTCACCCGTATGGTGGCCACATGCTCATTATGGAATTATTACTCAGAATCGCTCTCGCCTTTGTCCAAACTATAAAATAAAAGCTTGAAAGATGACAGGAGTTCATCCAGACAATGGCAGTGGGGTTTACGGGATGGTCTTCCTTTAGATTTCTGCCTGCAGAGGGACCCGTGTCACCCTGGCTGACTTCTCTATGAATCACCTTCATGTGTATGTCCCCTTCACCGTTGGCTACGTAGGGACAGTTCCGCTCACAGCAAGCGCGGCTCGGGGGAGGGAAACCCGAGTTCCCCACGGGACACGCGGGCATGGGTGTCCCCGGAGGCGCTGTCCGCCCCTGTGATGGCAACCCCACCTGCCTTGTGATGACCTCATTCAGGGGGTCGGGGTCCCCGGGGGGCAGGACTTTCCCGGGGCTCAGCTGGACCCCCTTCTGCACGTGGCGAGCCGCAGTGGTCGTGGGTAGGGTCGGGCTCGGGGTCACGGGGGCCTGCCCCGGGGCAGCTCCCGACGCCCCGTCCCATCGCAGGGGTGTTGTGTGCACGGGCGGAGCCACCAGGTCCTGGGAGCTCAGGGCGGGGACACCACAGGATGCGGACACCGGGAGGCCCCTCCAGAACCTTTTCGTGCATCACATTCCCTAGTGAAAAACATGCTTCTTCAGGTTCCAGACACCACCACACGCAGGCACACGCAGAGGCAGCCCAGCTGGGGTCGTGGGGGCAGCTCCTCAGGGGCCGCTCATGCTCCTTGTCCTACGAGTGAGGCCCCGGCCGCCCGATGGTCTGGACCACGTCTTTGAGGATGTCCGACCTCAAAGTGTGGCCGACCGCCGCGGACGACAGTGGTGTGTCTCCCGCTGGAAGCAAGGGCAGGTCCGCTTAGCCTCCAGGGCACCGGGCACCAGTCACCGTCCAGCATGCCCCCAGCCTGGCGCTCCCCACCTACCGCCCAGTGCCCGCCTCTCTCCGAAGGGACGCCTCCCCGGGGCCCATCCAGTGGGTGGGGGCTCGCAGCTGTGCTGGGGCAGGGCACGGACGGGGTCCCCGAAGCCTCTGCCCCGCGGTGCCTTTCCTGCACCCCGCACAGAGGCCCTGCTCTCCGTCAGAGGGCGGGTCGGAGGCGTGCACCCGCCTCCCCCGGGGCTCCTCTCCTGGCTTGTGCGCCATCCTGGGGGAGCCCCGGACCCCCCTCGAGGCTTCCTCTCTCTCACTTGGAGGTGAGGGGGATGGAGGGTGACACGTCTGTGCCCTTGTGTCACCTCCGACTCTGGAGAAATTGGAGGGAGCTCAGCGGGTCCAGCCCCTCCTGCCGCGTCCTGCACTTGGCTGACCTCCGAGGGGACACACGGCCTTGTGGCTGCCCCCTGGTGCCCCTTGCCCCCCCAGGACGAGGACCCTGTCAGAGCGAACCTGATAGGATGCCAACAACCGGGCGTGAGGTCAGACCACGGTCCCGAATTTATTCCCCAACTTCTCAGAAGGAGCCTGATTGCAGCTTGCAGCGTCTGATCCGCAGAGGAGGGGGGACGGCCTGGTTGAGGCCAGAGCCTGGGGTCCGGAGGTGCCGCACTGACCCGTGGCCAAAGAGCGGGTGCACTTGTTTTGTTCGGAGCTCTCCAGGAAGCAGGGGCCCAGGTGGAGGAGCACAGCCCCAGCTGCGGGCCAGGCCTCGGATCCGCGGGTCTACACTGCCATCCAGCGGCGGCAGGAGGACGTGTCCGCAGCCAGACCTGCAGGGAGTGGGGAAGACACAGATGCTCCAGGGAACTGTTTTGGATGATGTGTGTGTGTGCGTCCATGTGCATGCGTGAGTGCATGTGTGTGTGTGTAAATGCATGTGTGCATATGTGAGTGCACGTGTGAGTGCATGTGCATATGCAAATGAGTGTGTGGATGTATGAGTGCATATGTGAGTGTGTGTGCACACTTGTGAGTGTGCGTGTGCAGATGTATGAATGCACATGTGTGCATATGCAAGTGAGTGTGTGGATGTATGAGTGCATGTGGGGGTGCGTCTGCGCATATGTATGAGTACGCATGTGCATGTGTGAGTGTGTGCATGTGTGAGTGTATTTATGAGTGCGTGTGTGCATGCATGAGTGCATGTGTGTGCATATGCAAGTGCATGTGGATGTATGACTGTGTGTGTGGATGCATGAGTGCATGTGTGCACGCGTGAGTGTGTGTGCATATGTGAGTGTGTGCTCATGCATGTGCATCCGTGTGCGTGGGGGCAGGGGAGGGGGCACAGCTAGAGGCGGGGGGGAGATTCTGCAGAATAGGGGCAGCAGGCAGGTGGGGAGGGAAGGGACGGGCTGTGGCCCCCACACCCCGGGCGCCGTGCCCTTCAGAAAACCCTCAGCCGTGTGGTTCCGCCTCCCCGGCGCGAGTGTCCCCAGCGCGGTGGCGGCCACCTCCAGCCACCGAGTCAGGAGAAGAATCGGGGTTCGGAGCGTGGGAGGACGATAAGCTCTGGGAAGGGGAAGCGATGGATCTCTGGTCTCAGCGTCCCCCCAGCGCGAGCACCAAGCTTGGTCCAGGCCGCGGGGAGGATGACGCGGGGTGTTCCCGCGGGGCAGGCTCGGGTTCCCGGCAGGGGTCTTCTCCCCGGGGCAGCACCGTCTCGTGTTCCTGCCTCACTCCAACTCGCACGAAGGCCCTCGCTGTCGGCCCACGCCGGCCGGCTCCCTCCGGGGACCGTTTGGACCACGCACCCACCTCGCTTCCGTGGGGGAGTGGGTGGCAGGTGAGGACCGAGGGGCGGTCACCGGGCACAACCCACTGTGATCCAGCGGATCCGAACCCAGAGAGGGAGGTGTTTCTTAGCTGTAGGCGGGAAATCCGAGTCTGCCTAATTTAAGCAGAGAGGGGATTCGTTGAAAGGTTTTTGGGAGGTCACAGGAATTTTGGGAAGACTGGAGAGCCCCCCTGGGGCCTTGCGGAAAGGTGAACCCAGGGTCAAGGGGCCCGGGAATGACGCCAGCGCCTGATGGGAGAGGCTGCAAAGGGGTGCGGAGGACTGTGGACACATTTGCAATGTGCCACCTACACGAAAAGGCCCCATGTGGCCAAACATGAGTACAGAGGTCCCTCCTGAGAGGACGGTGCAAGAGGGTGGTCTGCGTGGGGTTTGGCACGTGTTAAATGGAAGGGAAACCCCACGAGGGGACCAGCAAGCTGCAGGCCCATCTGTTCCTTTGTCGCTTGCCCTGACGGCTCGGCAGGCGCCGTGGGCCATGGGCCGGGGTAGGTCCTGCTCACAAGTCTCTTCAGGGCCTGGGGCAGCTTGGGGCACGAGGGGGTGGGTCACAGGCTGGGGTGCTGCGCCCAGCCCCGGTGGCCCCGAGAGGCTCCTTACGTGCCCCCTCTCACCCCCTGGCACAGACGGCGCAGAGGCAGCCCCCGAGGCAGGGCAAGCGTGGCTGCAGGATGCTGCGTCTCTGGTCCCCGCTGTCTCCAGGCCAGTCACCCGAATCCTAAGCCTTCCTCACCTGCCACTGCGTGGGCTTCCGGGGCGGGCTCGGCCATCCATCGCTCTGTGATGGTTCAGCAGCTCTTGTGCCTCATCTTGCACAGTTTCCGGGCCCAGGAACGTGGGAGCAGCTGAGCCGGCTGCACGCTTCTGGCCCCGCGCCCCCTGGGGCCGCAGTCAAGGTGCCAGCAGGCGGCTCTCGACCCCAGGCTCCGGGTAAAGCGCCTGCTGTCGGCTCTCCCGTGGCCCCGACGGGCTCACCTCCGGCCCAGGCTGCTGCCCAAGGCCCTCATCCCTCACCGGAGCCGCCCAGGAGCTGTGCGTGGGGCTGCCGCACGCGGCCCTCGAGCGCGTGACGTTTGGAAAGTAAGACCGAGGACATCGATTTTAAATTTCGTTTACTTTTCTTACATGAACTTACATTTTTTTTTTAATTTTTATTTATTTATGATAGTCACACACAGAGAGAGAGAGGCAGAGACATAGGCAGAGGGAGAAGCAGGCTCCATGCACCGGGAGCCCGATGTGGGATTCGATCCCGGGTCTCCAGGATCGCGCCCTGGGCCAAAGGCAAGCGCTAAACCGCTGCGCCACCCAGGGATCCCCGAACTTACATTTTAGATGTGATTTTAAGTAGCTAGCAGCTGGACAGTGCGGCTCGCAGAAGCTTGCTCTCCAGATGTGGTCCTGGACCCCCTCCCAGCACCGCCTTGCCGCGCGTGGGGGTGCAGACTCCCGGCGCCTCTGAGAGCCGCGGCGGGCACCCGCACCTCAGCAGGTTCTGCGGTGGCTCGGAGGCTCATCAGACTCGGGGAGGGGGCTCCGGGTGCGGACAGCGGGCCGGGCAGCTTGTCATGCCATGCCAGCCCCCGGCATCCCTCTTGGCTGTTCTCTGTGCAGGGGGCCTAGACTGGGGTCGTGGGTGAAGGGGACAGCGGGAAGGGGTCACAGGGTCACCTCTGTTAATGTAATAAAACACCACCTGCTCCGTGCAGAGCCACAGGCTGTGGCTTGTGTCTGTAAGATCTCCCTCTGGAAGGGTGGACAGACGTGCCAGCACGACCTGAGGGTGTGGGGACCGGCCAGAGGGAGGTTCCTGGAGGTGGCGTGCTTTCCCAACTGGTTTGGTTTCATCGGGGAGAGAGCTGGGGGCAGGCGGGGAGGAGGGGCCAAGCCTGGTGAAGACACCAAGGACGGTGATGCACTCCCGGCCCCACGCCTCCGAGGCAACGTGCCAGGGGCCGCCTGGCCGCTCGGAGCTCCGGCTCCCAGTCAGCCGCTCAGGACTCTGGTGGCCTTGGATAAATCTCCTCCTTCCTGAGCCTGTGTTTGTCCATCTGTGGACCAGGACACGACCGCTCTGCAGGGTGGTGTGACCACGCAGTCAGCTATGCACCATGCACGTCGGGGCCACGTGCTGTTCCTGCCTCATCGTCTAGACCACAGGCTCCGAGGGCAGCCACCTGCGCTGCTGCACGCCACGAGGAGCGGCACCTCTCATCATGGGTTTCCTCAGGGTCCGCGGAGTCCTTTAAATTGTGTGAAAACTCCAGGTGCATCTGTGTCTTCCTGGGGCTGAGGGTCCCTCCCCTTTATCGAGCCCCCCGAAGGCTATCTTCTCCAGAACCGTTGCTGGGCGAGTAGAATAAACGTGTTTGCTGAAGGCTCCTAGACACAAGAGTGGGCGTGAAGGCTGGAGGTGAGGTGGGCGTTTCAGGGCCAGGCGGGCAGGTAGGGGTGGTGGCGGCGGGCCTTCCAGGGAGGAACCAGCCGTGGGCCTCCTACAAGGCTCTCGCCGAGACTCCGTCGGCTTCTCTGCTCCACCTCGGAGCCCCCTCTCCCTGCAGCCCTTGTGACATCACAGAGGCGCGGCCAATCCCCGGAAAGTTCTGTCTTGCTAGGTGAGGCTCCTATAAATTCTCTCCTGGCTGGCACGCGAGCACCATGGCACCTTGGCTGGCTTGTGGGGAGCAGGAAATCCAGTCCTAAACACTGAACTTCGGCTTCCTGGGCGAGGTTGGGGTGCTGTTTATACTTAACTCCCTGTTTTAACGCTGTCCTGGCCAAAGGAACAGGACGCAATGAGCTTCTGACAGTGTTGAGAGGTAAGGGCTGGGTTCCTGCCCTCCCCACTCCGCTTCCCGTCCCGCCACTCTGTAAGTCCTGTGACTTTGGTCTTTACCAAGATGCCAGTGAGTGAGGCCTGGAGGGGACGTCACCTTGTGTCTGAAAGCAGAGCCAGCCAGGCCTTCACCCATTGCTGCTTACGCTCCCTCTGGATCTGTTCGAACGTGGATAGATTTCTCTTATCTCACGGAAACCTCAGACTTCTGGCCCAAGGCTTCACCAGGAGTCACTGACGGTGACAGCGGGTCACCGAGGGTCACCGAGGGTGTGCTCCCCCCGCGGTGACTCCTGTGGGCAGAGCCCGGCCCACTGGTCCGAGAAGACCCTCCTGTAGCTCCGTGCTCGCCTCGCCTCTTTTCTCATTTTAAGGCAAATCCCAAAGGGTAAAATAAAGAGCAAGAGCACTTGAGTGTATAAAATCTCCAGATTATCCTTTTTCCATCAGAAAGAGAATGACTGGCTCTTCTCACCGGGGTAACCATCCTCCTCGCTGCCGATGACTTGCTGTGATTTGCATTAAAAGCTGGGGCGCCTGTTTTTGTGCCAGGACCACCTGTCTTGATGACCACAGCTTTGTAGCACAACCTGAAATCTGGCATTGTGATGCCCCCAGATATGGTTTTCTTTTTTAAAATTCCCCTGGCTATTTGGGGTCTTTTCTGATTCCACACAAATCGTAAAATAATTTGTTCTAACTCTCTGAAGAAAGTCCATGGTATTTTGATAGGGATTGCATTAAACGTGTACATTGCCCTGGGTAACATTGACATTTTCACAATATTAATTCTGCCAATCCATGAGCATGGAATATTTTTCCATCTCTTTGTGTCTTCCTCCATTTCTTTCAGAAGTGTTCTATAGTTTTTAGGGTATAGATTCTTTCCCTCTTTAGTTAGGTTTATTCCTAGGTATCTGATGCTTCTGGGTGCAATTGTCAATGGGATTGACTCCTTAATTTCTCTTTCTTCAGTCTCATTGTTAGTGTCTAGAAATGCCACTGATTTCTGGGCATTGATTTTGTATCCTGCCACACTGCCGAATTGCTGTATGAGTTGTAGCAATCTTGGGGTGGAGGCTTTTGGGTTTTCTAGGTAGAGTATCATGTCATCGGCGAAGAGGGAGAGTTTGACTTCTTCTTTGCCAATCTGAATGCCTTTAATGCCTTTTTGTTGTCTGATTGCTGAGGCTCGGACTTCCAGTACTATGTTGAATAGCAGTGGTGAGAGTGGACATCCCTGTCTTGTTCCTGATCTTAGGGGAAAGGCTCCCAGTGCTTCCCCATTGAGAATGATATTTGCTGTGGGCTTTTCGTAGATGGCTTTTAAGATGCTGAGGAATGTTCCCTCTATCCCTACACTCTGAAGAGTTTTGATCAGGAATGGATGCTGTATTTTGTCAAATGCTTTCTCTGCATCTATTGAGAGGATCACATGGTTCTTGTATTTTCTCTTGTTGATATGATGAATCACATTGATTGTTTTACTAGTGTTGAACCAGCCTTGCATCCCAGGGGTAAATCCCACTTGGTCATGGTGAATTATCTTCTTAATGTACTGTTGGATCCTGTTGGCTAGTATCTTGTTGAGAATTTTTGCATCTGTGTTCATCAGGGATATTGGTCTATAATTCTCCTTTTTGGTGGGTCTTTGGTTTTGGAATTAAGGTGATGCTGGCCTCATAGAACGAGTTTGGAAGTACTCCATCTCTTTCTATCTTTCCAAACAGCTTTAGTAGAATAAGTATGGTTTCTTCTTTAAACGTTTGATAGAATTCCCCAGGGAAGCCATCTGGCCCTGGACTTTTGTGTCTTGGGAGGTTTTTGATGACTGCTTCAATTTCCTCCCTGGTTATCGGCCTGTTCAGGTTTTCTATTCAGAAGTGGACCCTCAACATTATGGTCAACTAATATTCGACAAAGCAGGAAAGATTATCCACTGGAAAAAAGACAGTCTCTTCAATAAATGGTGCTGGGAAAACTGGACATCCACATGCAGAAGAATGAAACTAGACCACTCTCTTACAACAGACACAAAGATAAAAAGTGGATGAAAGATCTAAATGGGAGACAAGATTCCATCAAAATCCTAGAGAACACAGGCAACACCCTTTTTGAACTTGGCCACAGCAACTTCTTGCAAGATACATCCATGAAGGCAAGAGAAACAAAAGCAAAAATGAACTATTGGGACTTCATCAAGATAAGAAGCTTTTGCACAGCAAAGTGTACAGTCAACAAAACTACAAGACAACCTACAGGATGGGAGAAGATATTTGCAAATGACGTACCAGATAAAGGGCCAGTATCCAAGATCTATAAAGAACTTATTAAACTCAACAGCAAAGAAACAAACAATCCAATCATGAAATGGGCAAAAGACATGAACAGAAATCTCACAGAGGAAGACACAGACATGGCCAACATGCACATGAGAAAATGCTCCGCATCACTTGCCATCAGGGAAACACAAATCAAAACCACAACGAGATCCCACCTCACACCAGTGAGAATGGGGAAAATTAGCAAGACAGAAAACAACAAATGTTGGAGAGGATGCGGAGAAAGGGGAACCCTCCTGCACTGTTGGTGGGAATGTGAACTGGTGCAGCCACTCTGGAAAACTGTGTGGAGGTTCCTCAAAGAGTTAAAAATAGACCTGCCCTACGACCCAGCAATTGCACTGTTGGGGATTTACCCCAAAGATGCAGATGCAATGAAACGCCAGGACACCTGCACCCCGATGTTCATAGCAGCAATGTCCACAATAGCCAAACTGGAAGGAGCCTCAGTGTCCATCAACAGATGATGGATAGAGAAGCTGTGGTCTCTGTATACAGTGGAATATTCCTCAGCCATCAGAAACGACAAATACACACCATGTGCTTCGACGTGGAGGGACCTGGAGGGTATGATGCTGAGTGAAATAAGTCAATCGGAGAAGGACAAACATTATATGTTCTCATTCATTTGGGGAATATAAAAAATAGTGAAAGGGAATAAAGGGAAAGGAGAGAAAATGAGTGAAAATATCAGAGAGGGAGACAGACCGTGAGAGACTGCTAACTCTGGGAGATGAACAAGGGGTGGTGGAAAGGGAGGTGGGCGGGGGTGGGGGTGACTGGGTGACAGACACTGAGGAGGGCACTTGATGGGATGAGCACTGGGTGTTATTCTGTATGTCGGCAATTTGAACTCCAATAAAAAAATTAAAAAAATTAAATAAAAGCTGGGGTGCATTCACGGTCCGCCCCTTTCAGAGGGGATCTTGCTCCTCTGCGAGGGATTATTTAAGAAGTCATTGAAACACACAGACTTGGAAGCAGTCACCTTGGGCAGTGTGGGCGCAGAGGTGGCCTCTGGGGGAGCGGAGGTTGGGGCTGGCGGGTGCCCCCCCTTCCGCAGACACCTCGGCTTTCCCTCCTGCGGATGGAAACAGCGCGACACATTAGACTGCAGGGGAGATGAACTTCCCCGGAGCCCCCGAAGGTGCCGTGCAGCCCCGGCCGTCGGGGACACTCTCGGGGTTCGTGGCTCAGGAGAGAAACTTCCCCGATGCAGACCACCCGGTCCTTTCCGCAGCGGCCGGGGCCGGTGTGTGGTCAGGCCTGCGCTGTGTTCTGGAACCCGCACGTGAGGGGTCCCCTCTTTTCTTTGGCACATTTAAAGAAATTGTTTATTTTAAAATTTTTATTCTAGTAAAGTTAACATACGGTGTTGTTATTAGTTTCAGGTGTAGAGTATCGTGGTTCCGTGCCTCTGTATGTCACCTGCTGCTCCTCACAACAGGTGCCTCCTGCATCCCCATCACCTGTTTCCTCCTCCCCTCCCAGGCCCCTCCCCTCTGGTGACTTCCGTGTGTTCTCTGTAGGTAACAGTCTGTTTCTCATTTTGTCTCTCTCTCTCTCTCTCTCTCTCTCTCTCTCTTTTTCCCTTTGCTCGTTTGTTTTGCTTCTTAAATTCTGCATATGAGTGAGGTCATATGGTGTTTGTCGTTCTCCGACCGACTTGTTTCACTCACCATCATGATCTTTAGGTTTATCCATGTTGTTGGACACGGCAAGACTTCATCCTTCTTTACGGCTGAGTAATACTCCACTGTGTACACACACCACATCCTCTTATCCCTTCTTCGGTCGATGGACACGTGGGCTGCTTCCCTGTCGTGGCTGTCGTGGACAAGGCCGCTGGAAGCACCCTGGTGCGGTGTCCCTTTGGGTGAATGTTTCTCTATTGTGTGGGTGATGCCCGGTAGTAAGAGAGCTGGATTGTACAGTAGCTCGATTTTCTGTCTCATATTTTTATCCTGGGGCAGAGGGACTGTTCATATAATGCTCTTCGAGACTGTTTGGAGAACACACATAGTAAGTTATGCAGCTCCTAGGGAAACAGTGAAGACTTTGCTGTCTTCCTCATAGTCCATATAGAGGTGGGGCTGTGGCTCTACCCCAAGGCTCGTTGGAAATGCATCCCTTCCCCTTTCATTACTGCATGACGCTGGGCAAGCTCCCCGCCTCTCTGGGCTTCTCTGCGACAGGTATGATCACAGAGGACTCTCCGGCTGGCGTGAGGAAGGCATGAGAACAGGTGTGAAGATGCGGGGTTGGGGCTTAAAGACATCCCTTGTCTTCTGCATGCCCGTCTCACATGGTTACACTTATTTTATGGAATGTGTGGCAGGAACCCAACTGTAGCCAGACCCAGAGCTTTGGTGGAGGTGCCAGCGTGGCAGACGAGCCGCAAGCTGGGGTACTCAAATTAAAGCCGACCGGTGGGGCTGCTGCCTGGGCTCGACTAGCTGGGAGCCCAGGGCAGCCTGCAAGCCGTCAGCTGGGCATTTGCAGGGTTAGGGGCTGGGGGCTCCCAGACGGACAGATCAGCCTGGGTCCCCAGGGGCTCCAGCTGGCGTCCTGGGTGCACCTCTGTGTGTCCCTTAAAATGGCCACAGCCTCTGGCCTCAGGGATCTGATGGGCTTCATGGTCTCTCCCAGAAGCTGAAAACTCTGCATATCTCTCTGGCCCCTGCGGTGATGGTAGCTTGTCTCAGTAGTTAAGTCTGAACAAGCAAATATGGGCTCGTGTTAGTGCTGTTGTCACACATTCTCAGCATCTTTTTAAAAAATGTTTTTAATTTAACATTTTTAAAGTTTAAATTCAATTAATGATCATATGGTGTATCATTAGTTTCAGAGGTAGAGTTTACTGATTCATCCGCATTAGAGAACACCCAGTGCTCGGGATGCCTGGGTGGCTCAGTGATTTAGCGCCTGCCTTCGGCTCAGGGCGTGATCCTGGAGACCCGGGATCAAGTCCCGCATCGGGCTCCCTGCGTGGAGCCTGCTTCTCCCTCTGCCTGGGTCTCTGCCTTTCTCTGTGTCTCTCATGAATAAATAAAATCTTAAAAACCCCAGTGTTCATCCCATCACATGTGCTCCTTCATGCCCATCTCCCAGTTACCCCTTTCCCCCACCGCCCTTCTCAGTATCTTAGAACAAATTTGTGATCTTTGGGTCTGCAGGTCTGAAGTCCAGCTGGGCTCAGCCGATTTCTCTGCTCTGGGCTTCACCAGGCTGTGGTCAAAATATCCACCAGCTGGGCCTGATTATTAGGAGGCTCGGGGGATGGGGTAGGAGAATCTGCTTCCGTGGTTGTAGGACTGTGGTTCCCGGGTCCCTGCTGGTGTCAGCGGGGGCCATTCTTCGCTGTGGTCCTTGCTCTTGGGCCTTCTTGACGGTGTGTAGGGGCTTTCTCTCGTTTGGAAGCATGACTCAAACCTTTGATTCTTTCTGACTTTCCTTCTGCTGGTGGTCCTTTTGCTTCCAGCCAGAGAAAGGTCTCTGCTCTTACCGTGTCATGCACGTAGATCAGACCCACCTGGATTAGCCAGGATTACCTCCCTGTCTTAGGATCACGTCCGCAAATCCCCCACACCCCCCGCCTGGTGCAGTGTGATGTCACGTGGTTACAGGGTCAGGCATTAGGAAGCCAAAGAGACGGTTTTGTCCTGTTGTTGGAACTTTCCTGCATTGATGAGCGGTTGCTAAAGAGTTCTGAGACCATTCCTGAACATTGAACATTGTGTCTAAATTAATAAAAAGGGATTTTAAAACAATGGTGTTTGGGGATCCCTGGGTGGCGCAGCAATTTGGCGCCTGCCTTTGGCCCAGGGCGCGATCCTGTGTCTCTGCCTCTCTCTCTCTCTCTGACTATCATAAATAAATAAAAATTAAAAAAAAAATAAAACAATGGTGTTCTACAATGTGCACCATTGGCTAGAACCTTCTCTGGCAATGGAAATCTCCCTTCTCCTTCTGTGCCGTTTGGTGCAGTAGCTACCAGCCGCACCTGGCTTCTGAGCACATACAATGTGGCTAGTGTGACCAAGATACTGAGGTTCATATATCATTGGATTTAACCTTGTGTACACATGTGGCAAGCGGTTCCCATCTTAGCGCAACCATAACACACCCTGCCAGCGTTCCACCTTTTGCATGCCCGGTGCCCAGTACTGATGGCCTGTGCTACTCACAGCCCTGACCCCTGTGTACAGCAGTGGGGAGGGCGTGTGCGGCAGTGGGGAATATTGTTGCTGAATGTTACCTGCACCCACCCCCTGCTCTGCTACTCCTGGGACACTGTAGATTGGGCCTCATGCTCCTTGCAGGTTTTTTTTTTTTTTTTTAACATTTTATTTATTTATTCATGAGACACACACAGGCAGAGGGAGAAGCAGGCTCCATGCAGGGAGCCCAACGTGGGACTCGATCCCGGGTCTCCAGGGTCATGCCCTGGGCTGAAAGCGGCGCTAAACCGCTGAGCCATCCGGGCTGCTCTCCTTGCAGGTTTATCTCTTGTGGGGCCTCTGACATATTTTACAAAGGTCTGTTTATTTTTCTTTTATTTCAGTGAAACACATTTTGAGCACAGCTACTAATGGAGCTTTAGCAACAGGAATGATGAAGGGTTGAAGTAACTGCGACTCGGGGGCAGCCGTGCAGCGCCCCGTCTCTGGGGGAGCTCACAGGCTGGGGGTGGGGGGACACGCCAGGGCGCAGGCGCCGTGGGGAGGCTGAGGAAGGAGCCCACGGAGACATCTGTGCCCCACACCGAATTCATTTCTGCTAAGTAGAACAGACACGTCCGGGGGCTAGGTTTCCTTTGGAGAAAGAGACATGGGCCTCGAGCACCTCCACCTGGGTCCCAGGAGCTCTTCTGTGAGCACACAGTCATGTTAAGGGTGTGGGGAAAGCGTGTCCCTCCTGCCTGAGGGGCAGGCTGAGTGGCCTCACCCCGCGTACTGGCCCCGGTGCTGCCGCAGCAGGAGTGGGAAGGCCAGGTCCTCGCCCACACAGCGCTCTGCTGCTCTGACGGATGTTTTTCAGAGGAGGCGCTGCTCATTTATTTATTTGCCAAATGGAAGCAGTCATTCCCAGAAGGGAGCGTTCTTCTTTTTAAGATTTTATTTATTTATTCATGAGAGACACAGGGACACAGGCAGAGAGAGAAGCAGGCTCCACACAGGGAGCCCGACGTGGGACTCGGTCCCGGGACCCCAGGATCAGGCCTTGGGCCGAAGGCGGCACTAAACCGCTGAGCCCCCCGGGCTGCCCGAGATCGTTCTTTTTAAGAAGCGCTGAAGTGAGTGAGTGTGTAAATCGAGCGTCGGGATTCAGACCCTGAAGCTCGGACCCTGGCGCGTTGAGACGGAGCCCTTGGAAACACGTGTAAAAGTGCGGCTCCCTCGCCCGTGCCCTGCAGCCTGCGGTCCAGCGCCGCTCGCTGCACGTCCTCCGAGGCGCATGGAAGGAAAAGAGGAGACGCAGCGAGGATGAAAAGAGCACCCCTTCCCCGGCTCCGGGCGGCCGGGAGGCAGGGTGACACGACCCCGTGAGCAGCCCCCCGCGTTGCCATGACACCTGGCCTTTCCCAGGGGCTCTGGATTGTGCACTTTGGCAGGATGTTGGGGCGCTCTGACCCGGTGCCTGCCGGGCTCGCTGCCACTGCCTGGACACACGAAAACCGAGCCTTTTCCGAAGGATGACCAGGTACATCCAATGCTTTGTGATCATTTAAGAAAATTAAATAACACGACGAGCCTTTGTCGAGCGCCCACGACGGGCCTGGCGCTGTGCGGTTTTGTCCGGGACATGGGACAGACGCGAAGCCGTTGCTGTCAGGGGGAGTGACCCCCATCGGTGACGGCCCCGTCCCTGCCGGGCTGGCCCCGAGCTCTGCGGGCTCAGCCTGGGGTGCTGGCCGCTGGAGGGCCCCCCGAGCCCGAGCTGGGAGCACGGCCACCTCGCCTCGTCTCAGCCTCGTCTCAGTCTCGCCGCGCGGGCCCGGGCCTGGCGTGCATCGGCCTCATGGCCCGGCTGGTGCCACGTGCGAGTCGCGCTGGCGCCCCGCGAGATGCCCGAGGTGTGAGCCCTGTGCCTCTCCGGCCGGGCCAGCAAGGCTTTCTGTGACGGAAGCTTCCGCGTGCGTGCCCGCTACCCTCCACGGAAGCCTCGTGGCTACTGAGCACGCGAAATGTGGCTAGGACAAGGGAAAACGGCATTCTTAGCTTCATTAGATTTACGTAATTCTAATTACATCTCACAGTTAGGTGACTACGTGCATTAGCCAGCCACGCCTGGCCAGCAGCTTCCCGGGTGGCCGGTGCCGTCTTCCAGCTCCATGACTCCTGCGGTCGCCGGCCTGCCCCCCGCCCTGTCCCCCACCCTGTCTCCCCATCCACCCCCATCAAGTCCCGGCTCAGTGTCCAGGTCCTAGCGGAGCCCCTGAGCCCCCTGAGGTCCCGTCGTCCTGCGAGGACGTCACTGCCACCTCCATCAGCAGCACTGCGGTGGTTGCGTCTGCGTCCTGCCCCCCACTGTCAGCTCCGAGGAGCAGGTGTAAGGCCAGAGCCTGGCTCAGTGCCTGAGCGTTGCGGGCCGGCACACACGGGTCCCCAGTGACCTACGCTGCAGCCTGCCACAGCCACCTGTGCCGGCACCGTGCTGGGGACTTTCAAATAGCAATCACATCGGGGCGTAGCTGCGTTGGGAAGGTGGCTCACTCTCCAGCTGTGAGGTTTGCACAATTTATGTGACCCCTCAAAGGCGCGTTTCTTCATGCGTAAGATGCCAACGAAACCAGAATCTCAGCGTTGTTCTAGGATGAGGGGAGAGAGAGCATATGCGAGCCGTGCACGACGTACTGCAAACTCATGCAATGTTAGAGGATTTCTTCTGCACCTTTTCAGCCTCAGGAAGATTTTAGTCCAGTTAGGGAATCAGTATTTTAAAACATAAAATGGGTTAGAAAACATTGTTAGCTCACTCATTTATTTATTTTTAAAGATTTTATTTATTTATTCATGAGAGACAGGCAGAGACACAGGCAGAGGGAGAAGCAGGCTTCCTGCGAGAAGCCCAACGTGGGACTCGATCCTGGGACCCCAGGATCAGGCCCTGAGCCAAAGGCAGGCGCTAAACCGCTGAGCCACCCAGGGATCCCTGCTCACTTATTTGTTTAGCAGATATTTATTAAGCTTCTGATGTGGGCCGAGCCAGGTTCCACGTCCTAGGAAGACACCAGAGGCCCAAATGGAGATTATGGTCCTCACGGAGCACACACCTAACTGGGAAAGACGGATGCTGAGATAATAAAGAAGTAAATTACACAGTATGTCTTCCGGCTACGGGCTCGGGGTGTGGGAGGTGCTGGGGGGAGTGGAAATGTCGCTGTAGGTGGGGGGGGGGTGTCAGGGTGGGTCTTACTGAGAAGGTGATCTCGGAGCACACAGACTTGCACGGAGCTGAGGGGCCGCCCCACAGAAGCCCGGGGAGGAGCCTCCCAGCAGAGGGAGCAGCAGGTGCCAGCGATGAGGGCAGGACCAAGCGGGGGTGGGAGCCGTCGTGTGGCGGGGCCCTGTGGACCTTGGAAGGACACGAGCTCTTACTCCGTGGAAGGGGAAGCACACGCACCAGGGTTTTAACAGACTGACCAGCTTGAGGAGGCTGCGCTGGTGTGTTGCCGAGGGCGGCCGGCGGCAGTGAGACCAACTGGGGGGTGTGGAGGCCCAGGGACAGATGGGGGTTCCCGCCCGCCCCACTGCCCCTGACACACATTACTCGTGTGTGATACGTGATGGATTTCAATGTGTTCAAAAGCAGACGAAGCTATCGGGGCCTCCATGACGTGCCCTTCCCCAGGGATGGAGCCATCGAGCCACGGCCCGCCTAGTTACACACTTTCCCTGCTCCTCGGACACTTCTGAAGCCGGTTCCACCTGTGATGTCGTTTTGGGGTCCTGGGTCTGGCTGCAGGGTGGATGTAATGTTCTGAGAGATCGGATTCGAGGACGTGTGGGTGACGTGACCCCAAGACTGCACCCTGGAGGGGGAGGTGGGGGGACCTGGGTGGGGCTGGAGTCCAGTGGGCGGCGCGGTGACCCGGGGACGGGTCACACATCCCGGGGAGACAATTTGAGGTGGTGGGTGGAAATCCAGGAAGGTGATACGTATTTGTGGGTGATGTTAGGAGCCTGGGGGACGGTGTGAGGCCAGTGGGGGCAGGTACGGAGGGGACGGGGGGACGTGGAAGAGACGGGGACCCCGCAGAGTGAAGAGCTCAGGGAGGGACAAGCAGATGACAAAGGCAAGGAGCTGCCTGCTGTTTTGTAGCGATACCTAACCACCCAGAAACTGTTCCAGCTCATGCTCCTCAGGGCAGGTCGCGGGCGGTGTTTGTTCTAAAATGTGTAACACAAGCGTCATAAGGAAAAATGTCATTTCGTGATTAATTATATTCCCATCCTTTCAAGGGAGCGTTGACTTCTCGTGCCCATTGACCGTTGTGTTTTTCCCTTTGTGAATAATTCTTAGTGAGATCTTAGTCTTTTTTATATTTATTTATTTATTTATTTATTTATTTATTTATTTATTTATTTATTTTTGTGATGTTAGTTTTTGTGTGGTTTGCTCTTGTCACTGTGAGACATAGGAAGTAAGGTAGGAACAAGGGGACCTCCGTTGGCTAAGGAGTGAGATGACCTCCAGGCCGGCCCCAACTCGCCCTCCACGCCGGCCCTGACTCGCCCCCCACGCCTCTGCCCTGCTCCAAATCTGCTTTCCCAATTTCAGAATAAGGGTGTGGGGCGCGGGGTTGGATTAAGTTACGTGAGCCCCACTGGTCACACGACAAAGGGTCCTGCATCCTCTTGGATCGAGCGACCTGTGTGCCTCCGTCTCGATGGCTCTAGAACCTCGCTCCGCATGGGCATCTGGGGGCTCTGTTTCCCCCATCGGGGAGCCCCAGGAGGCAGGGCATGTGTTCTACATACCCCGGTGCTCGCCGGGGCTGCCACCTGGTTGCTCAGCAAGTGTTTTTGAGTGGATCCAAACACTATTGAAAGCAAATTATTCCTTTGGAAATGAAAATATTTTTCCCCTTTTAAAAATTATTTATTTATTCATGAGAGACACAGAGAGAGGCAGAGACACAGGCAGAGAGAGAAGCAGGCTCCATGCAGGGAGCCCGATGGGGAACTCCATCCTGGGACCCAGGGTCACACCCTGGGCTGAAGGTAGATGCTCAACTGCTGAGCCACCCAGGTGTCCCTTTTTTCCCCCTTTAAAAAATAAAATAAAATGGCAATTTGAGGCAGCAGGATTTGCGTATTTAGTGGTATTTTGTTCTTACACACCTTGGAGGGGAACCATGCCCGAATTCCCTCCTGGGTCACTGTGTTTGTGCAAAGTCACCTGCAGGGACCCCTGGCGGCCACATCTGAGCGTCGCAGACCCGGGGCTGGGAGCCCACGCGGGTTCTGCTGCCCCCACGCGAGGCTCACCCAGCTGCCTTTCTCGTTGCCAGGAAGCATGGCTGACTCTCCCAGGGAGGGAAAACTGGCCAGGTCCCTGGACTTCACGCAGCTGGTCGACATGGCATCTGAGTCTGTAGGAGGACAGGTGAGTGCGTGGGGCGTCCCCACGCTGAGGGCCCACTCGCCCGCCGAGAGCCCGGCTGGAACGGCAGGCTGGCGCGGCCTCCTCCACGAAGCCCGTCCCCGCACACGGCCTGCGGGGAACCCGTTAGAACCGGTGACGGCGCTGGAAGTGCAGCCCTGCCTCAGGCTTAGACCGAACTGATGCTTGGCGCCCGCAGGGAGAGTCCTCTATCCTGCGTGTCTCTCGCAGGGTAGACCGCTGGGCCTCGCACGCCGGGGGGGGATAACCTGGAAGGCGTGTTGGCCCCGTGCAAGGGGCGGGCTGGCCCCCAAGGGAGGGCCCCGAGTGCTCGCAGCGCGCAGGCGCCGTGTCCGGGGCAGACAGGGGGGGCCTGGGGTGCCCTCAAGACGCTTGCGCTCCACCGGGGAGACAGGTGTGGAAGCCGAGGCCCGGGCTGTCCTCATGGCGGGGGCAGGTGCTGGCGGGGCGCATCCCCCCAGCTGCGGGCAGCTGGACGGGGCGGGCAGGCTTGGGAAAGGCCGTCCAGGTAAGTGATGCTCAAAGAAGTCCTCAGGTGGGAGAGGTGGCCGGCAGGGCAGAGGGGCGAGGGGCGTCTCAGGTGGGATGCGGGCGGAGGGAGCATCACACGCGCCCCTGGTTTAGTGTTTCTGGAAGTCGGCAGGTGGTGTTGGGCAGCCTGAGCCTCGGGAGGTCGGAGAGGCCCTGTGCGCCCTGCGAGGGTTTCTGCTGGGAGCCAATGAGGACCTGGACAGGTGAGGGGCTCCTAGGTGTCCCCTCGCCCGTGCTTTGCCCTGACACATGCTTAGGGGGCAGGTCGACCCCAACACAGCAGGATTTCCCCTACCCTCTGCCTCTCAAACAGCCAGCAGCTCAACACAGCAAGATCTTCGCTGCCTTTTAGGTTCTGGGCTGGGGTCAGAGACCAGGGGTCTCACTGGAGGCAAATTATGCTCAGATACCGAGATCATCTTTGCCAGTAATTTATTTAACACAGGTTCACTGTGGAAATTATAATTTCTAATAATAATAATATTTCAGAAGCCAACAGCACACAGGATGATGTCTTCTACACAACATACCCTAAACCAGTGATGGGTTCGTTACACTATTGTTCCAGGCAAGGGGCAGAGGAAGGGAAGAAAGTCCAGGTCCACGTGACGTGTCCTCTCCTTTTCTTCTTTTTCTTTATGATTTTATTGATTTGAGAGGGAGAGAGAGCAGGAGCAGGGGGAGGCAGAGGGAGAGGGAGAGGCAGACTCCCCGATGTGCAGGGAGCCTGATGGGGGGCTCGATCCCAGGACTCCGGGATCGTGACCTGAGCCGAAGGCAGATGCTGCACCGACTGAGCCCCCCAGGTGCCCTGAGGTGTCCTTTTCTAAGAGTCTGTTCTCCATAGAGTCATCCTTCTGGCTGCAAGCTAGGTGCCCCCTGCCAGCTTGGGTCCCCGGTGGGCGATGGCACTGGTGTTGGCGGGCAAGGCGGCTGCTCCCATGGTCATCATTTAGAGGCCGCTAGGGGGCTCGAACCCACCCACGAGGAGCAGCCTCACCAAGGCAGGGGCGGATGAGCCTCGTCCCCCGAGGCTGCCGTCCGGCTGAACCTCTGGCCGCCGAGAGTCGCCTGGCCACGGCGGGGGCAGGGGCCCCAAGATCTCGGACAGCTCCCGAGGTCAGCGTTAGCCTTGGCCAAATGCTCTGGATAAGGCCTCCTCACAGATCCGTAGTCGAGGTTTAGGTGTCGGCTCCGTGAAGCCGCTGCACCTGTCAGGGGTCAAGTTGTTGAGCTGACACCAGGTGTCCGTGACAAGGCCCTGGGGCAGCTTCCCCAATGTGCCCAAGGTCACCCGAGAGCAACACAACCTCGCTTACGTCTTAGACACGCGGGCATGGAATGGTAACCAAGCCACACCCAACACCAGTGCGCGGTTCCCCTCCCGCCTGGAGCCGTCCCTGGGTCCTGGGTTAGGCAGGGGTGACAGCAGCCTGTTTGGCCCCGAAAATCCGTTTTACGCCTGTTTTCCTGGTGGAAGCAGCGGCAACCCCCTCACTCTCGGGAATGTGCGGCCCTGGTTGACGGATGACCGGCCAGCCCTCCTGCGGGGCATCCTTCGGGGAGTCGGCCAGACCACAGCGGTGGCCCAGCGGGGCGGCATGAGACGTGAGACCGTGAGATGATCGCAGAGCCCAGTGTTCTCCATTCTCGAATGAGTGCGTTGGTGTGTTTTCTCGCCACGCGTAGGGAGTTAGCCCCTCCGCATCCGGACGGCAGGGGGTGAAGAGCGAGGGCGGGAGGGGAGGGACGCAGGGGGCGGGCGGTGAGGTCCAGACAGTCAGGAGGGCCCTGGGCTCATTGCCTGCTGCTCCTCTCCCCCGGCCACGTCGCGTCTCTTTGCACTGTGTCTCCTACTGTTTCACTGAGGGAACGGAGCAAAATGGTTTTTAATTCACGGTTACTTCATCTTCACCTTTCTTTATGTCCCCAGGTTTTATTTGCAACAGATGACTTTTTTGCTCCTGCGGAAAACCTTATAAAGGTAAATCGGCGCTCTGCAACGTGGGCTGTTGGTGTAGAGCGGTCTGTGCCTCCGTGTTAATTAAAATCCCCCCGAGTGTCTGGGGCGGGGGTCCTGTAACGTGTACCAGTGAGTTAGCATGTGGGACGGCAGAAGCATGTAGAGGTCAGCTCCAGCTCACGCTAAGACGCCCCGGAGACAGACGGGCACCTGACGCGGGGGCGGGGGGCCGCACCACTTTATGGGGAAATGACTGAGATCCTCGTACGTTGTCCTGTGTCCGATAGTGAGTTCGTAATCTGTAATCCGTGCTGGGGGGACACTGGCATGCAGCTTGGAAGTTTGGAAAATCATAAAAAATAAATCTATGTGTAAATTATATATATATATATATATATATATATATAATATAATTATAAAAGTGTAGGGCACGCTTACTAAAAAAAATGAACAAAAATTTCCCAGAAAATACTGACAAATGGAGGGAGGAGGTGGAGCCTGGGATGGAATCCTGCGACCTTGTTACAGCAGCTGTGGGGTGTCGATTCTTGTGAGTGGGCGGGTAAGCACGGGTGCACCCAGAGCTCACACCCCATACCTGGGGTGGGGGTGGCGGGTGACTGCAGTTGGTCTCTGCCTGGAGACTCTAAAGCATGGTTAGGGCATCTCATATATATGAACTTACGCCCCGCAGAAAATGACAATAAAATGAGGAACAGAGATGTTGATTTACTTGTTCCAGGTCACACGGCCGATAGATGTCAAAGCTCTTATCATTTTACCATATGTCTGCCTAAAGGAAATTTAAATGCAGGCACACCTTGACCTAGCTGTTCCGCAGATTTATATTAATTGCACACGCAGGCAAGGATATATAGAAAATATTCATTCTTGTGTTGTCCAGAGGGGGGAAAAGAACCCAGCCTAAATGTCCATTGATAGGGGAACTGGTTAAAGAGTCCACGATACGAGCTTCCAGATGGGGGACGCTATGTGACTGGCAAAAAGAGCGAGCCAGCGCCCTACGCACCTGTGGCGAGAGGTTCGGGCAGGTTGTGTATACGTAACAAAGCGTTCAAAAAGATTCACGTTAAATCGTGAAGTGTGGTTGCTATGAGTTGTCTGGGCATGGGAAGTGGATGGGACGAAGAATGGGGCCTTGTTCCCCATATTACACTTGACTATATATAAATATATTCTCTGTGCACCCATCCATATCCGCACACACGTGTGTGTATATTCCCACTTACGAGTCACGTCAGATACGCTGTGTCTTTATGTATAAGCACATTCTCCTTTTTGAATGAAAATCTCGGATAAAGCTGAAGCCCCTGTCACCACCAACTTTAATGCCGACCCACTCCTTCCCTTTACAGAATTAGCATCACTGTGAGGTTGGCCTGTTCTTCGAATACAGTTCATCCCGTTAAATCAATATGTCCATCTCCAGAGGTGGGACGTAGTGCTGCTGTGTGTTTTGTCATTTACATACGAGTTCTCATCAAGTACTTCCCCCTCAGCGAACGTCTCCCTGGATCCGAGCGTGCTCCGCCCGTGCCGAGGGGTGGACAGCTGGTGGCCCCCACTGCCCGCCACCTCTGGCCCCCATTACACCGGGTCCCTTTCCCGTGTTGATGCACATGTAGGTCGGTTAAACTTTACCTGCCACGAACATCCGAGTGTGCGGGGCTCGGCACACGTGTGGGCTTATCCCTGGGCTTGGGCTTTGGGGTTCCTTTCTTAAGCACTGATTTGCTGTCCTTGGCGAGCACCGTTCTTTGAAGCACTGTTTCCAGTTCGGTAGCGTGTTTCTTTCCACGTCCATCCAGTTGCCACTGACCCTGAAGCCCCCGAAGCCACACTAAGCACCAGGAAGCTTGGGGCAGAGCGAGCGGCAGGGTTTAAGCGGGGGGGGGGGGGGGGGGGGCGGGGTGCAGCCCCTCTTCTCTCACTGGGTTCACGGCACAGCTTCCAAATCCTTCACTGATCTTAAAGACGTGTTTGGATCGTAACACGATTCGAATGGCACCAACTTTGACGTGACGATGCCAAACAGATATCGGGCACTTACCATGTGCCAGGCACGGCTCCAAGCATTTTAACGTGTGCTGCGGCCTCAGAAGGAACACGGCCTTTGACACCTAAGGATGCCGAGGCACAGAAGTCAGGCGTGAGCCCGAGCATGTGTGGACCTGCTGTGGGCCCCACGTAGCGGCTCCCCGGGGGCTCAGCCCGGCCCCACCACCGCGTGTCTGTGACTTTGTCCTTCTCAGCACCTGCTGGGGAGACGCAAGATCCTTTTTGAACCTGAGTTGTTGTGAAAGGGACATGTCCCCTAGCTTGGCCACCCACTACCCACAGAGCGATTTCTGGGTCTACGCTGTTCCTGGGGCTGTCACAGGTGTCATTTCAACCTCATCGCAGCCCTGCAAGGGGTGTGCTCAGCAGCCCTGTTCTTTGGGATGAAGCAGTAGGGGCTCAGCTATTTGTCTTGGGGCTGCTAAGGGGCTGAGCTGAGCCTTACCCCTGTCCTGTTCCCACCCCCGCCCCTCGCTGGGCGCAGAGCAGCTCCAGGGGCTGGGGTTTGAGCGTTCAGCTGGGCCCGAGCATCCAGCCTACCCCTGACTCTTTGGCCAGATTCCTTGTGAAGCAGTCTTTGGTGGGTTGCTTGGGAAGCCGGTCCTCTCTGACTTTGCTCCTTTCAGGGTACAGTAGGCGGCAATGGGGGGTTGTACCCTTTGTGGGGCCGCAGAATGAACCGTGGGGGGCCTTTATCTATCGCCATTGGCAGTTAACTCTGTGTTCTGAGGCCCACAGACAAGCAGAATTGCCTTCTCTGGAGGTGATGCAGAGATAAGGAGGCGTCCCTCGATCCGGAATGGGTTCCCTGTGTGTGAAGGCCACCCCCCTCCATGCCTACCAAGGAGTCCCATAGAGTCCTGGGTGGCACGGCCCACCCATCCTTTTGGGGCAGGAGTCGATGTGCTGGGAGCCCAGGCCCGGGCATGGATGTTAACGATGGACTTGTTATGCATGTTTGCTTTAGAGTGACAGCCCAAGCTTCAGAGAACATGAATACACTGAGTTTGGGAAGTGGATGGATGGATGGGAGACCAGAAGGAAGAGGATTCCAGGTAACGAGACGCTCTTCCACTCACTATGGTGAAGCTTAACCAGGGGGTTGGGAAGCCAGTGTACATTTTGGGTCAGCTTTGTCACGGGCCCTGGGCATGCTCTGTCGTCTTGGATGACCCTTCTGAACGTCAGGCTCTGAGGAGGGAGGACGGGCTCATGTTGCATCACCAGGCAGAAAGGAGGGCGTGCACATGGTTGGGCCGGGACGGCACGGGTGTTGGTGAGGCTGTTGGGGGTGGCAGTGCAGACCTACCCGCAAGGTGGTGGCAAACTTCGCTTGGTGTGTATGTTTGTGGGGGGACTTCAGCGCGATTCCTGAGGCAGATGCTCTCATCCTCATTTAGCTGCTGTGGAGTGAGGCCTCACTCACTCACTCACTCACTCACTCAGCCCCGGTCACATCACCTGTGAGCAGAGCCGGGATCTGCACACAGATCTGCCCTTCGTGTCACCTGAGGGTCTACTTTTATTCATTGCTACTCATCGGGCTTAATTAAAATAGACCTTTATAGCAGCCCAGGTGGCTCAGCGCCACCTTCAGTCCAGGGCGTGATTCCGAAGACCTGGGATCGAGTCCCATGCCAGGCTCCCTGGATGGAGCCTGCTTCTCCCTCTGCCTGTGTCTCTGCCTCTCTCCCTCTCTCTGTGCGTCTCTCATGAATAAATAAAATATAAAATAAAATAGACCTTTTAAAGTTGAAGAAATGTCCATAAAAACAAACTAATCCAGCATTAGGCAAATAACCAATTTTTTTTGTGTGTGTGTGTGTCTGTCTCAAGTGCTACAGAGATACTGGGTATTTCTAAGGGACTCCAGACTTTATCAGATTCTAATGAACCTGCAAGTAACCAAGAACTACCTGGTGACCTAGGACTCTGAGATTTCCTAGACCTTAGCAGATGCAGGTGGTGAACCGGGCGGGCCCCCCCAGGAAGTCCTGAGAGCGTGAGATGATGGTGAGTGTGCCGTTTCCAGGACGCCCGGATCCACACTGAGCACCTGCCGAGCTGGGCCAGTGTCGTCTACATTGCAGTCACATCTGACCTTCAGGGAAGCTGTTCTCGCCCCTGATTCACAGTTGAAGAAACGAGGCTCAGGCCAATTTTCACTTTGGAAACCGGAATTGGATTCAAGGCCTACACGTGTCCTGCTGTGACTGGAACAGGGGTTCTCATGGGACATGGGGGCCTCGTGTGGCCACGTGATGGGGGATCTTTAAGTCATAGCTGGGAGTTGACCTGTGTGCACTTTTCTTGGCGGGAGGACGATGTTGCTGTTGTTTTCACTTCAGTTCTGTTCAATCACACGCTTTGTCTTCCGAGTTAAACCTGACGGGATGTACTTTTTCGTCTTGTAGGTCACGACTGGTGCATCATCAAGCTGGGGATACAAGGGATTATCCGGGGCTTTGATGTGGATATTTCTTACTTCATGGGAGATTATGCTCCTCGAATGTCAATTCAAGCAGCAAACTTGGAAGAAGGTGCCTTGAGAACCCAGAATGGGTGCTGTGGGGTCGTGGGGCCCATCGGCCCAGCCTGCTGACGTGCACTTTCCGCCCAGACAGGTTCAGCCACTTGTCTGAGGTCATGTCACTCGGGGCTTTAGAACTTGGATTCCCGATTTGGTGCTCTGTGATGTTTGATTTTTAGCTTGACCAAATGTAGGGTTTGTTATTCCCACACTCTTCAGGCCTCTCCCAGAGGCACATCCTCCTGGCACCACCAGGTTTGACAAACAGGTTGCAGGGGAGGGTGGCAGGGAGTGGGCCACGGGGACAGTGTGGAGCTAGGTCTGGGCCAGCTGTGGACAGGTGGCATTGGCTTCTCTGTGGCTACCCCAGTGTGCATAACGGTGCGGTAGCCATGGGGTTTTCAGGAAGGGTTCCTTGCTGCCTTGTGGGATGCAGGACCACGTGGATCCCACAGGCTCGGTAAGTTAGACTGTTGTTATTCCTTCAACTGGCACAATCTGATGCTGGTCCCAGCATTTTTTAAAAAAGAAACAAGTGCCATTATGTGTGTGTATACACATGTACTTAGGGAAGATAGGTCATGCCAGTTGGCAAATTTACGCTGAGACATTGTGTCCCAGCCTTGTACGAGGCTCTGTGGAAAGATGGGCCTTGCTCCAGACGACAGTGGGGGGAAGCCGAAGAGTCAGGTGTTGATGGAGAGATGCTACTGTGGAGGCAGGAAATGACTAATGACAATTAGTAAGATGCCTCCCGCAAGCCAGCAACTGTCTGGGATATCGCCCAAATGTCAATTCCAAGGATGCCATGTGGGGGTGGAGGGGAAATCCTGCTTCTGGAACAGACCTGGCAAATGTGCCAGAATGTCCGTTGATCCAACTTCTAAAAACTCTACTCATGTGATAAATTTGTAGCAGTTGGACTTAACTTGGAGATGGTGTGTACTATTTTGACAAGCACACGTCCTGCCAGATGTTTTGCAGCACTTTTTGGAATTACGTAGTGTTTTAAATATTGAGGAGCTTCAAGTGTGTCTATTACTTGGATCATCTGATTCTTTGACTTAAGAAATGTTATCTATGGGGTTATCTGGCAAAATGAAAGTGAGCATACAGTCCACTAAGAGAGTATACTCTCTTTGACTTTGAACACCAACCATAACCCTACTGGTCAATCTACCTTCAGATAAACAACCAGAGATCCCACAAAGAGGAGTCAGGATGGGAGCCGCAGCCACACCAGAGGAGTTTGAGGCTGTTGCAGAGGTATGCCTGCAAACAGGATGGGGGCTTGTCATGGTGGCTGGGGTGGCAAGGACACCACTCTGCATGCCAGGCCACGAGGGTGTTTCCTGAGGACCCTCAACCCCAGGCACACTTCCCCTCATTTACTTGCCCCGCAAACCTTGCAGATGCTTTGCAAGTGGTTCATGCAACCCCGCACGAGGGAGTGGCATGGGCTCCGCGAGGTTTAGAGTAGCGTGTCTCAGGGCGCTCTGCTTACCTGTGCTCATCTGCCGGATGCTGCCCGGATGAGATTAATATAGAAATCCACAGTAAGAGTTCAGGTACCTTTTACAGCAGTATGACAAAGCAATCTTATGCCTGATGAATCTGATAAACAACATGGGCTTGTGTTCTGGCACACTCTTGTTTTTTAAAGTTTGTCTAGTAATTGATTTATATCGTGCCTTACAAAAGTGTCGATCGTAGCAGACTAGAAAATAAATAATGTCAGCCACACAGTTCCTTAAGTTTGAGGAGCACTGACCTAGAAGAAATGATCACAACATTCAGGTCAACTGGTCAACCTCAGGTCTCAGGGCCTAAGAGAACAGGTTGTTTTTTTACTAAATGTTCACGTCATAATTCTGGTTTCTTCTAAGAATCCCCAGAGGGAATCTCAGATGGTGTCCTTCAGTTCCCAACCCTCCTGCCTGTTCTCTGGCCACCATCATTTCATCAGGATGAAAAAAACCCTTAGGCCTTTATTCTGTTTGTTAGACCTGGGACTTAATCTTTATTAGTATTTTTATTAAAGTATTTTATTAGGCATCCATCATCAATTTTTATGCCAAAGTATTTGTATCCTGTGGATCCCACACGAGCCGTAGGATGAGAGAATTTATTGTTCCCTGGAGCCACTGCTAACATTTTTATATTTATTGCTAGCTAAAGTCTGATGACTGGAATTACCTGGTCCCCATGACAGAGCTTAAACCAGGAAAGCCTGCGTCCAGCCACAATTATTTTGCTGTCAATTCCCAGGAGAGATGGAGTCACATAAGACTCAACATTTTCCCAGGTAAGTTTGACATGGACTCATCTGTCTGTGGCTTCTTAACGTGAGTCATGTATCAAAGTGAAGTCACTCATCGCTCTAGCATTTTAGGGTTATAATTTGCCCTTTTTGTGCTCTAGGGAATTCTCATTCCAACTCAACCATCCATTGGTAGTTATTGAAGAAGCATTAGGTCGGGGCGCCTGGGTGTCTCAGTTAAAGTGTCTGCCTTTGGCTCAGGTCATGATCCCAGGGTCGAGATTGAGCCCCACATTGAGCTCCCTGCTCCACATGGAGTCTGCTTCTCCTTTTGCCTCTGCCCACCAACCCCCACTCGTGTTTGATCTCTCTCAAATAAATAAAATATTAAAAAAAGGAAAAAGTATGAGGTCAATTAGGATATGAAAGAACTAAGCTGTATTAGGTTAAATATCTCCTAAAGATTTCTCCCTTGCCGGATGCACTAGCAGATGAAATAGTGCGTGCAAATGACCCTCATTTTCCTTTTTTAAACAGCTTTATTGTAATGTAATTCTCATGTCATGCAATTCACATACTTGAAATGCACAATTTAGCGGTTTATAGTATATGTCAATATATGAACAATTTAAAGTCTACGGAAATATACAGCAACGTGCAGCCATCACCACAGTCAATTTTAGAATGTTTTATCACCTCAAAAAGAGATCCCATCCTATAACTATCAACCCTCATCTCCATCAGCCCTAAGCAACCATTAATCTACCTTCTGTCTGGATATTGGTGACTATTCTGGACATTTCATATAAGAGGTCTTTTGTGACTCGCTTGTTCCACTTAGCATGTTTTCAGGGCTCATCCGTGTTGTAGCATTGTTAGGGGTCCATAATTCCTTTTCATGGCAGAATGGGTATTCCATCGCATGGAGGAACCACATTGTTCATACAGTTGGTCCGTTGGTGGACATCACGGTTGTTTCCACTGTTGGCTGCCTATGGATAGTGCTGCGATAAATATTCCTGCACGAGTGTTTCATTTGGGGATGTATGTAGGACTGGGATTGTTGGGTCCTGTGATAACTGTATGTTTAATTGTTGGAGGAATGATCAGATTGTTTTCTAAAATGGCTACACCGTATTACATTCTCAGCTGCAGTTTGGATGGTTCCAATTTCTCCACATTCTTGCCAACACTTACTATTATCTAACTTTTTGACGGTAGCCTTCCTAGAGGATGTGAAGTGGTATCTCATTGTGGTTTTAATTTGTATTTCTTTAATGACTAATGGTGGGGAGCACATTTTCAGTTCCTTACTTGGCCATTTGTATATGTTTACATATATAACATGCATATATAAACGTGTTTTTTTGGAAAAGTGTTTTTTGCCCATCCTTAAGTTGTTTTTTTAATTGAATTTTAAGAGTTCTTTATATATCCTAGATACAAATCCTTTATCAGATGTATGATTTGCAAATATTTTCTCCTGTCCAGTTATAAAGGGGATGGAAGCAGTAGGACAACCTGATGGGACACATAGGGTGGCAAAGTTTACTTTTTCAGAGCATGGAGGGGTATATTTAATACCCTTGATAGTTTTGATTAAAAGGGAGGCTGGATATTAACTCTGCAAATAAGAATCTTTTTTTTTTAAATTTCAAATCAACTTTACACTCAACAGACAAGTGTCTGTTATACCATCTAAGTGGATCACGAAGTCCAGTGAACCAGAGCAGTGGTTCTCCTAGGTTAGCTCCTGCTAAATTACTCCCTCTATTATGTTTTTTTAGGGTTTTATACTAGCTCAGTTTGATTTTATTTATTGTAAATGTCAAGACTGGTCTACTAAAAAAATGTTCTGAAATTTTTTTAAGTTGCTCAGTTTCATCAAATTTTTCATGTAAAAATATATAGGGCTTGGTTTCAGTAGAATATTCCAATTAATGAAAAAAGCTTGCTCCTGTCTTCCAGGAAGTACTATTTAAACAAATAAAAATATTCACCTTATTAGAATCAGATAATGTGAGCTGATGTTGGCGGCAACTCTCTGCTCTGCAGACCTAATCTTGGCTGCTGTGGTTCTCGGAAGTGATCTGGTTTTGTGAATATTATCTTTTCTGTTCTCAGTCATATTGCTAAGTAATGTGTTGTCATAAAAATAAAAACATGAGGCTCTTGCATGAGCCTGTGTGGGACTTAGCAATGGTAATCTGTGGCATCAAACATTGTATCTATGGTGAATTTTCCAATTGCTTTTTGACCTTCTTGGAGTTATTAATCCTGTAAAAAATATGAACAATATGAGCACTGACTATGTACCAGGACTGGTTCTAAGAGATGATAGAGATGAGAACCAGATAGATCATTATCCTGGCTGTCAAAAATTTTATATCCTGGTTCTGGGCCTCTGATATCAGTAGGGGCTTAAACAAATAAAATTACAGGATAATTTCATACTGTGATTTGAGCTCTGAAATAAATATGCGGGAGGTAGGGATTGTACACCCCAACCTGAGAGAATTGGGCAGGGCTGGGCAGAGCTGGAAAGATGTAACCAGCTGAGAGGAAAAGCCTTTTTGGGACCAATACACCGATGGTGAGACCTAACAACAAGGAGGCTCTTTTGGAGAGCTGGGGAAGTTGTTCCAGTACAAAGGAATGGCAGGTGCAAAGGCCCTGGGGGCAGGAGGGTTGGTGTATTTGAGAAACAGAGCGGGCAGTTTGTGGAGGGCTTTGTTGGTCATGAACCACAAAGAGCCATCTTTCCAAGTAAGGAATAACTCCGGCCTCTTTCCTCCTCAGATGGTGGAATCGCACGTCTTAGAGTGTACGGTATGGGGCAGAAAGACTGGACTGCAACCGACCCCAAAGAACCATTTGACCTAGTAGCCATCGCTCACGGGGGCACCTGTGTAGGATACAGCAATGCACACTTCGGGCATCCAAACAATATGATCGGTAAGATGATGCTCTGGGAGCTGGTGTTTATTTGGGGCGTCTGGGCACCAGCATTAAGCACCCTCATATGGAATGAATGATTTAAGAGGAAGGTGCCGTCTCAAATCCCAGGAGTGGGTGAGATCAACGGTCCATACACAGGATTTGATGCCTTTATGATGTGAAGTGAATCAATGTGATTTTCCTTCCTAATTTTGGCTTGAAGGGAAAAGGAAAACTTACTAAATCTCTGGCTGTATGTTAACAAAGCCCTAAGTTGAATGAAAATGACTTACGTAGCAATGCTCAGGCGCGTGGGGTCTGGAATGTAAAATTATGCCAGTGCATTCATGCTCACATTTAAGATAAAATCCTGTGACATTCCCGTTAAACCGTGTCATGCCTGGCAGGAGTCGGCAAGGCCAGGTCAATGGCAGACGGCTGGGAGACGGCGAGAAGGCTGGACAGGCCGCCGGTATTAGAGGTAAGAAGTTCAAAACAGCCACGATGTAAAGTTCCCTATATCTCGATTTATTTATTTTTTGTTTTTTAAAAAGATTTTATTTTATTTATTCATGAGAGACACAGAGATAGAGGCAGAGACACAGGAGAAGGAGAAGCAGGCTCCATGCTGGGAATCCAATGCAGGACTTGATCCCAGGACCCCGGGGTCACTCTCTGAGCCCAAGGCAAGGGCTCAATCGCTGAGCCACCCGGGCTGCCCTATATCTCATTTTAAATTGACAGCAAGGAAATGCTTATTTCAGAACCTCTCAGGCAATGTTCTGGAAGTAGTCTGTGTTTCCTGGATCCTCTGCTGCTTCACTGTATGGTCACGGCAGGACCCAGGAGGCCCCGTGCTGGCCACAACGGCCACTCCAACCCATTTTGCAATGTCCCTGTTTCTTTCATAAAGAAACGGGGATCTACAATTTAATGATAGAAAACCCATGGATAAATTCACTGGTTGAGCTGGAGGAAAAAAAAAACCCAAAACACTGGTTGAATCATTTTTGGTATCTGTGTGTCCCTGGATGAGACCACCATTGTGGCTATGGCAGGTTGGGGACTCTAGAGCTGGCTCAGCCGTCCAGTTTGGCCAGCGTCTACTGTGAGAGGTGAAAGTCAAAACGAAGCAAAACAAAACACCTTTCAGCGTGTGAATCCCACTGAGAACTTAACTGGTGAACACCCGTTTCCTGGGTTAGTTTTCATGTCAGCCAACACTTCTACTGTAAAGGAACATTTGGAGGCAGACCATATACTGGTATAGATTTGACCAAGAACTTAACTACTTCAAAAGGTCAAAACAAATTGATTAGAGGACCTGGGGCTGGGTTAGACCCAGACCCCCTCCTATGGGTCCCATCATGCACAAATTTATAATCGACCTAGAAAATCATATAAAAAATAGATGAAAACTTACCAAGTACCCTAAACTCATGAGTCCGTATGAGGCATTTAAGGACTAATAGGCCAAGGGGCCATTAACACAAAAAGTAATTTACGTATTGGCATGGGAAACACTCTTTTATAGTAAGAAGTAAATATCACAAGTATGTGTCAACATTTTTCACTGGCTGGTTTTCAGAATTCGTTTTTCGAAAGGCACCATGCTGGCTTATCTTTTTTTTTTTTTTTTTTTTTCCTTTTTCCTTTTGGATTCCAGAATGATGAGAATGGTGTTCTCCTGGTTCCGGGTTCTGAATGGGCCGTTTTCCGATTGGCACACCCTGGAGTAATAACTCAAATTGAAATTGATACAACATATTTTAAAGGTAAATGCAAAGTTGTCCAGAAATGCATCTAATGGAGTGCTGGTTATGGAGATGACACGATCCTGTGGGAGCAGAGCTCAGGGTGGTGGACTCGGGACGTGGCTTCAACACTCAGATGATGTGTGGTTTTGAGCAATTTCCATGAACTGTTGGTACCTTACTTTTTCTTTATAAAATGTCAGAATTGGATGATCCTTCCCTCCCCCAAAGTTGGATGAGATTCTGTGATGCTGTAGGACTCTTTACTACGGGGACCCTGGGTCTCACTGGGAAGAGTGTGAAATAGTGATTAGGACACGGGAAGAACTGGATGGGGCATCATCTTACTGGGGCAGGTGGTTGGGGGCGACCATGTCCACTCCAGACTGGACTTTTAAGGCAGGAAGCTACACATTTTCAAAACCATGCTCTTCCATTAGTAAAAAAATATTGGCACTAAGCACCCCTGATATTCAATACCTACTTTCTTATGAAAAGTATACACATGTCATCATATTGACAAAATTCAAGAGCAGTTATGAAACCTGTTGGGTGAGATTTACATACCTACTGGATTGGGTGTCTCATGGTTGTTTAGTTGTCAGTAAACAGTGGCAATTTATTTTCATATTTCGGATGTCTCGATGTTTAAATGTCTCGCGAATCACTGTGACTTCGCTTAAGCGCTAACTACCAAACCAAGGCACAATATGTATTTAAAGGGAAGCTCTTCTTCAGTGGTCATGGATTTAATGATTTCAGGATGTATGGGTCATTGGGACCTCTTTTTTGGAAGACTATTTTAGATCTGATTATCGGGTTACTGTTTTCACTTTTCAACACAGCTGATGAAGAGCTCCTCCTGGGTCAGGGGCCGATGTCAGCTCCATTCTGTTCTTGCGGTTCGTGGATGCTTGTGTTTCTGGTGGCATCTTTCATCCACAGGGCTCTGCATGGGTAGTTCAACATCACTGGTTAGTTTTGTGAGCGAGAGGTTAATTAGACCCAGGTCACAGTCAGTACATCCGTGTAACTAGGGGGCTGGCCTGCACCGTCTTGAGTTTGCTGCTGTTGGCTCTCTGGGCTCTGTCCATCACAACGTGAGGCCAGGCCTGGAATGGGGGGCGTGCTGTACCCAGCTGAAATCTCAAGTGCACAAGCCTTGATATGCACGTATGTGGGTAGATATTAAAGAAATAGAGACACAAATAGTGGCTTTAATGTTCTTCTCCTGCATCTTTTGGGTTTCCACGTGCACCCAGGAGCGAGCCCTCTCACCTGAGAGGTCAGATACAGATTTTGTTTCAATCCTTCCTCTGCTGATCTTCAAGTCTTAGGGGACCCCTAAGGCGGTTCTCCCCACAAAGAGTGTGGTCCTGCAACCCCACTGGGCACAACCCTGATGACATTCCAGAGAGAAGAGAGACTCAGGACCCTGTGTCTCACCCAGGGAGCACTTAGCACACCCCGGAACACAGCACTTCGGGTTGGCGCCACGCTCTGACCAGTTAACTCAGCTCGGTCTTCCTTTCCGCTTTGCATGACCGAGTCTGATGCTGTAAGGAAAGTGTCTTCCAGCCTCATAATAGCTTCAGGCGAGCCACGTGGCTGTACCCAAGTATTTAGCTGTGCAATCTAGGGTGCTTAATGAAGATACCTTCAACTTTCCAAGTAAACTCAGATCCAAACTCGGATGCACCAGCCCGTTCACGTATGTCAGGCCGATTTTGATTCCTCTGAAAAACACACACCTAGATTTCATCCGGCAATCCAACCCCGTCATGACTGGGTACATTCCTTCTCTCACGTGTGTCACACGTTGGGTGTTGTTCAGAGACAGTTTGTTCTCTGCTGGGTCTTTGATTTGATGAAAAAGTCCAATAGCCTGAGCCAAACCGCTGAGTACCAACAGCAGGGAGAGTCACTGTGCGTTTGCTCCGACAGGCAATTCTCCCGACAGCTGTAAGCTGGACGGTTGCATCCTGACGACCCAGGAGGAAGAGGACATGATCAAGCAGAAATGGGAGCTTCCCGGCCAGAAGTGGAAACCGCTGCTTCCAGTCACGAAGGTATGGCGCCCATGGGGGCTGTGCAGGCTCGTCCCAGCCCGGCCCCTTCCCTTGGATTCGCTTGCCAAACCCTCTGCTCCGTTCAACAGTAAAGGGAAGGAGCTTCCAAACATATTTGTGGGTTCATGTAATAAAAGAGAGGCTCTCGTTTTTCATACCTTTGCATTTCTAACAGCCAAGTTTTCTTTTAAACCATCATGTGCAAAGAATATATATATTCTTTATATTTCCTATATAT
Organism: Canis lupus baileyi; assembly: GCF_048164855.1. Lineage (NCBI taxonomy): Eukaryota > Metazoa > Chordata > Mammalia > Carnivora > Canidae > Canis > Canis lupus. Next base: position 63,009,433 of record NC_132849.1, on the reverse strand, counting down.
TTCCATATATACTCTGTATTTCCATACACACACACACACACAGAAAATGTTTCTTTAGTATATTGACTTTTTAGAAGGGGTGACTAGCATATTTAAGGCTATAATGGTGTGTCCTCCTGTGGGATGGATTCTGAGATGTTCTGGAAGTGTCCTCTTCGATCCCGTGGGAGGTAGTCACTTTCGGGTCACAGCAGGGGGTCAGGACCTCCGGGAGGCACCAACATGCTTGCTTCTTACTTTCTTTTCCTTGTCGGTGTGTCTGCTTCACTAACCATTAAGAACCACAGACACCATGGGCCCGCGAGCTCAGGTCCCTATTGCCAGGCCATGTGATCCCTGCTAGCCTAGCTTTCCTGGGGGCCAAGCGGCCTGTTGTCAGTGAGTAACTTCCCTGGTTTTGGGCCCTGAGCCTGCCCAGAGGGATGGCCCAGGTGAGCCGGCCAGGTGAGCCGGCCAGGTGAGCCAGGCCGCGTGGGCCTCGAGCTGCGTTACCCCCAGGCCGTTTCCCTGCCTCTTCCAGCTGTCCGCCGACGAGAGTCACCTGTTCCACAGCCTGACCCTGGAGCTCCAGGACGTTATCACTCACGCGAGGCTCACCATCACCCCCGACGGGGGTGTCAGCCGCCTGCGGCTCAAGGGCTTCCCCAGCTCCATCTGCCTCTTGCGGCCCCGGGAGAGGCCCACCATGAGATTCTCGGTGAAAGTGGGCTTCCGGGCGAACCTCTGACTCCGCGGGGCCCAGCGCTTGGGGGATGACTCAGCCCTGCGCCCCTCCGGAAGCGTTTTTAACACCAAAAACCGAAGAGGGTTCCAGCAATCAATGTTTTTAAGATGGATGTAATCCCTGGGGATTTAATAAAGGGGTCGCTGTGACACGTTGGTGCAGGGAGGTGTGGGTGCTTCGGCATGGGCTGCGCGGGGAGGCAGCGGGTGGGAAAGATCCCTTTCAGAAACACAAGATGCCGGTATTTACAGTATATTCCGTGCGCCCGTAGGTGGCCTTGGCAGCCGGTGTCCTCAGGCCCATTGCCTTTGCAAGTTCGAGCTCATCCAAGCCCCTGGAACAGCAGGTCTGGAATGCCTGGTCTGGGCTCAAGAGGACGGGTGTCCTCTCCCAGGACAGGGAATGACCCCCAAGGACACCCACCCCCTGGAATTGGTGTTCCCCAAATGAAGGTGCCTTCCGAGGTAGACGTTTGAGAAACCTGGTGCCAGCTGACCAGGAACCCACCTTCCCACATGTGGGGCCCACACAGGTCTTCCTGGACACGATTCTGATTCACAAGAGGGGCCTGGGATGCCGTTGAGGGGGTGTGGGAGGGGCTCAGCTGTTTGGGACATGCCTTCTGCCTAGGCCAGGACCCGGGATCGAGTCCCACCTTGGGCTCCTGCATGGAGCCTGCTTCTCCCTCGGCCTGTGTCTCTGCCTCTCTCTCTCTCTGTCTCTCATGAAAAAATAAAATCTTTAAAAAAAACCAAAAAGCAAGAGGGTCCCAATGCCCCCGCCCCACCCCAGCCTCTCCCCACAGGGCGCTGGTGCGGTAAGGTGGTGAGTGGGGGGGGGATCCTCTGCTCCTACCAGGCTGCAGGGACGGAAATCAGGAGGGTGGCGCCTCCCTCTCCCTGAGCTCTGCCCCCCCCCCACCTGTTAGGCTCCTGATGCCCCCTCCCCCTTCCCTGCCCGGCTCTCCTTCCCCCTCCCCCTCCCCTGCCCTGGCTCTACCTCCCCCTGCCCCGGCCCCACTCTCCACCTCTCCCTCCCCTCCCTAGGCTCTCAGACGTCCTTACTCCCCCCACCCCCCACCGCTGCAGGCCGGGGCGGTCACAATGGCAGGCGGGCGTCAGCGCGGCGGGGGGTGGGGTGGGGTGGGGTGGGGTGGGGTGGGGTGGGGGGCGGGGAGCCGGGGCCGCACCGCAGAGGCGCCCACGCCTGGCTGCCCGGGGCTGGAGCGCGGGCGGGGGCGGGGGCGGGTGGCCCGGGCGGCGGGGCCATGGGGTGGCGCGGGCCGCCGGGGCTGGTGGACAGCGCGCCCGCCAAGGCCATCGTGGTGTACCGCAACGGGGACGCCTTCTTCGCGGGCCGGAGGTGCGTGCTGTCGCGGCGCCGCGCGGCCACTTTCGAGGCGCTGCTGGACCAGCTGACGGAGCAGGTGGAGGTGCCGTTCGGGGTGCGGCGCCTGTTCACGCCCACGCGCGGGCACCGGGTGCTGGAGCTGCAGGCGCTGCAGGCGGGCGGCAAGTACGTGGCGGCAGGCCGCGAGCCCTTCAAGAAGCTCGAGTGAGTGCGGCCCTCCCCCGGCCCTCCCCCGGGGCCCACCTGCCGCCCCGCCCCGCCCCGCCCCGCCCTCGCCCTCGCCCTCGCCCTCGGTGCGCGCTGACCCCGCGAGGGCGCGAGCGTGGGGGCGCACCTGTCGCCCTGCTCTCGGTGCGCATTGACCCGGTGACCGTAGGGCGCACCTGTCACCCTCCCTGAGCCTGACCCGCAGAGTGTGGGTGGCGCACCTGTCACTCTCCGTGCAGTGACCTGGCTAGAGCGCAGTAGCGTGAGGCACACCGGTCGCCTTCTGCACCTGGTGACTCCCCAGCGGACAGCACTCCTGTGCACACAGCCCGCTCCTCCTGGTGGGCAGCGGTGAGGGCTGGGGTCCACCTGCCAGCAGCACCTGTGTTAGCATCAGAAAGGGCCTGGGGAAGAGGAGTGGGTGGGCAGTGGCCATGAGGTCAGGCCTCTCTGGAAAGGCGACTTTGGCTGGAAGATGGGGTGGGGGGGAGAAAGGGAGTTAGCCATGCGCAGAGCTGGGGAAGCAGGCTGGAAGGCGGGACTCCCACCTGGGTCACCCCCAAGTGGCTGCCCCAGGCTGCTGTGCTGCCTTCCTGGCCCGGCCTGGCCACAGGAACGCCGTGTGATCGTGGGCCTCCAGCCGCGTCCCCTGCTAGGCTGGGCCGTAAAACTGTGTAAACACCACTCTGGAGCAAGAGAAGGCATGACCTGATTTGAAAACCTGCCACCTCCGTCCCCATCCTTTTCCCACAGGTGACCACCACTATTTTGGCCATTGAATCATCCTTTCATGATAATCAATCCTCAAAGGACAGATTTTTCAATGTTTCACGTTTGTGTACTTTATGTAAATGCGATCAAATCGTATACAGTTTTCTGCTGGTTGCTTTTTCACCCGATAGTAGGCTGTGAGGTTCATCCGTGTCACTAGTGTGTAGCTGTAGGTCATTCACTTTTACTGCCATGTGTTCTTTGATTGACTAAAGTACCAGTTCACTTGTCCAATCTGTTGATGGTTGATTTGGGTTGTTCTAAATTTTATGCTGAAATAAATAAGGACAGTGTTGCAGACATTCTTTTGCGTGGCTGCTGGTGCACGTGGGTAAGACTCTCTCCAGGGGGGTGCATTCGTGATCTACCGCGGCATAACCAACCACCCCAAGCGTTTTGGCTCAAAACAGCTTTATTATCACAGTTTCTGTGATCAGGAATTCAAGACCAGCTTAGCTGAGTGGCTCTGGCTCAGAGAGTCCCCTGAGGTTGTAATCAGCATGCTGGCTACCGTCATCTGAAGGCCTGACTGGGGTGGGTGCTTCCAGGTTCGCTCCCAGGGCTGAGGCCGGAAGCTTCATTCTTGCTGTGGGAGCCCCTCCGTAGGTGACTTAGCAGCTGGCTCTCCCTAGCACCGGGGATCTGCGATGGAGCCCGGATGATGCTACAGTGTGTGTGTTGTTGCTGCTGTTTCTCTGTCATGCCGTCTTCTCTGTCTGCCTAGTTATCTCTGTGTGCTGGGCAGTACTTTCAAAACTTATTTGGGGAAATAATTTGAGGCCTAGGGTGATATGTCTTTGGCCAAAGTTGATTTTTTGTGTATTTGGGCCAGATAGCTGTCATCAACGGTTCTTGATCACCTTAATACACCTTTAGAATGTAAGATCACTTGGGCCATCCTGAAGACTTGAAGACAAGATGGCCCCCCCTCGGGTCCCAGTTCACAGAGAAAGGTAGTTCACAAGGAGCCCCAGCGCTCGTGTGCCCTGAGCAAGTGCTTCTGGCTGCTGGCCACAGAGCCTGTCAGGGACACGGTTCAACCTCTCAGCCATCTGTCCACAGTTGAAGAGAAAGCTCTGGGGTGAAGTGACGCCAGGTATTAGGCTTACATGTTTGGAATTCCTTTATTTCCTGGATCTTGGCCCAGTAATTCCTCATTATCCTTGTGAGATGTCTTATGTTTCAAGTAAATGTTTTCATTTTGTTCAACTTTATTAGTTTTTAGTGGACAGGTGGATCAGAGTTACTTAGTCCATTGTTCCCAGGGGTGGAAGCCTTCTCTCCCTCCTTCTTCATATACATTTTTATAGATGTCTGATTCTGTGGATGACAGTGTCCTTCAGTCCACAGAAGGTATTTTTTTTCTTTTCTTTATCTTTTTTAAAGATATTTGAGAGAGAGACAGAGAGAGCGAGCTAGGGGAGTGGCAGAGGGAGAGAGAGAATCCCAAGTAGACTGCCTGCTGAGCGTGGAGCCCAACGTGGGGTTTGATCTCACCACTCTGAGGTCATGACCTGGGCCAAAACCAAGAGTTGGACGCTTAATGGACTGAGCCATCTAAGTGCCCCAGAAGGTACTTTTCTATTGACTTCTAACTTCAAGATTGCAGATAAGAAATCAGTTCTCATAATTTACTTATTTGAAAGTAATATTTTATCTTTTCTGACTGTTTAAAAAATATATTTTTTGATCTCTGTACTGTGGTTTAAGCGGTATGTCCAAGTGCAGATTGATCGAACCCTCTGGAGTCCGGTGTGGTGACTCATCAGCCACTGCGTCTTCAGAGGATGCCTCGTCTTCTCTCTGTGTTTCCTGCTTCAGAGTCAATGTGGATCGGCTTTTCTCACTGATGCTAAGCTCCAGGCATCTTCCTCTCTGTCTTGAATTTCTCTCTTTTATCTTTGTACTGTTCATTAGGTACTTTGTGCACATCAGTCTTTTGGCTAATTTTTCTGCTGTGTGTGAGGAAGACATAGACATGGCCAACATGCATATGAGAAAATGCTCTGCATCACTTGCCATCAGGGAAATACAAATCAAAACTACAATGAGATACCACCTCACACCAGTGAGAATGGGGAAAATTAACAAGGCAGGAAACAACAAATGTTGGAGAGGATGCGGAGAAAAGGGAACCCTCTTACACTGTTGGTGGGAATGTGAACTGGTGCAGCCACTCTGGAAAACTGTGTGGAGGTTCCTCAAACAGTTAAAAATATACCTGCCCTACGACCCAGCAATTGCACTGTTGGGGATTTACCCCAAAGATACAAATGCAATGAAACGCCGGGACACCTGCACCCCGATGTTTATAGCAGCAATGGCCATGATAGCCAAACTGTGGAAGGAGCCTTGGTGTCCAACGAAAGATGAATGGATAAAGAAGATGTGGTTTATGTATACAATGGAATATTACTCAGCCATTAGAAATGACAAATACCCACCATTTGCTTCAACGTGGATGGAACTGGAGGGTATTATGCTGAGTGAAGTAAGTCAGTCGGAGAAGGACAAACATTATATGTTCTCATTCATTTGGGGAATATAAATAATAGTGAAAGGGAATATAAGGGAAGGGAGAAGAAATGTGTGGGAAATATCAGAAAGGGAGACAGAACGTAAAGACTGCTAACTCTGGGAAACGAACTAGGGGTTGTAGAAGGGGAGGAGGGCGGGGGGTGGGAGTGAATGGGTGACGGGCACTGGGTGTTATTCTGTATGTTAGTAAATTGAACACCAATAAAAAATAAATTAAAAAAAATTTTTTCTGCTGTGTGTAAGATGTCATCAAACCAGTTCACTGAGTTTTAAATTTACTTACTTTTTCATTTCAAAAAATTCTACCTCGTTCTTTTTCAAATCACGTACATGACTCTTTCGAGTTTCTCAGTCTTGCATGCACTTCCAGGCTTGCCTTTTATTGAAATGTTGTCCTCCTGTGGCTGTGTTGGAACCCGGTTTCTGTTATTTTTGTTGTTTTCTCTCAGTTGAGATAGTGATCTCCTTGTTAGTCTACTTTCTGCCTGTATGTGACTCCTTTTATATGGATTTTACATGAGGAAATTTCGTCCAGGACTGAGGCAAAGGTGAGGTTCTTTGGAGAGGGCATCTGTGCTCATCTGCGTGCTGCCAATACTGCCAGCCCCAGAGCACTCTGATTCAGTTAGTAACGTGAGATTTTCGGGACCACCAGATAGTGTAATTTTGTGAGCAAGCTGGCTTGTGATCTGAATTCTTAATGGCATCTGCAAAGATGCAAATTTAACATCCTGTTGATTTTGAAGGAAAATCTTAATCCACAGCCATCCGAGTTGCTGAGAGGTATTGGACTAATGCCATGACATTTTAGAGTCAAGTTCATTACAATGATAATCTTGTGTGTGGGAACTGCCTGCAAGAACGTATCCATAGAGATGTCTGATTTTGTGATGATTTTTTTCAGGTTGGTTATATGAATTTCCTCTGGAAATTCATGTTGAAACCTAATCTTCAGTGTGGGTGTTAGGAGGTGGGGCCTTTGGGAGGTGAATGGGTCATGACAGTGATCCGGCCATGAATGGGATTAGTGTCCTTGTAAAAGGGACCCCAGAGAGCTTGCTGCCCTTGCTGCCAGGTGAGGACACAGCAAGAAGGCAGCCATCCCTGAACCAGGAAGAGGGCCCTCGCCGGAACCGAACCACTCTGGCACCCTGATGTCTGCTGTTGAAGCCACTCAGTCTGGTGTCTTTGCTACTGTAGCCCAAGCGGACTTAGATACTGCGTATGCTGAATTTTGATTTTCTACCAGAATCCAGTATTCGGGTAGGAGAACATGTTGCTACAAAAATTGATTTTAAAATCCTTTTCAATGCATGTATAATGAAAAGTAATTAATCCCCCCACACACACATTTCCTTGTAAAATCAGTGTATGTTTTATGTGTGAGCTGATGAGGAAGGAAGCTTGAGAAGCACGGGCCAACATGCCCGCAACATGCTCAATACATTTTCCTCTTTCCTCTGTCCTGCGGGTCGAGGCATTTTCTAATAGGCTCTATCAGATCCCTGATTTGGTAGGGAAACTCATAGTTTATTTGAAATGCTTTGGAAAAAAAAAAAAAGAAAAGCTTTGGACACGTGGCCGAAATATTGAGACTTTGAGGCATTTCTCTTCCCAAATCTCTTAACGGTTGTCATTAGTGTTTTCCGTGAGGGAGGCAGTGTGGTCCAGTTGGCCAACGGGGGGTGGGGAGGGCAGGTGGGGTTCTCCTGTGGCTTCGATTCCCTGCCATTATCCATATACCTTCAGTGCTGTACGTAGGTGGATGCTGTTTGCACGTGAAGTTCATCACGGAGACACATTTAAATTTCATTTTCTTCACTACTTTTTAGATCAATGAACTATGAAATCAGAATCCAGATTTTGGTGAATAAAGCTCTGACAAATATTTTGGCTTGATCTCTGCTGGTATCAGTAAGCTGGCACTTGTTGGAATGTGTATTCTGTAATTACTGAGCCACTGAGCAGTTAAAATTAATTTTCTCCAGCAAATAATCTTCTAATTGTGCCACCAGCCAATGAACTTTGCGGTGAAACCTGATGATGTATTAGCCATCCTGGGGCTCTGAGCATAAGAATGGCTGCAAAACGGTACATTGAAAATCTGTATAGAATCCAGTCATTATTCAAACGGTTCCTACATATTCTGGAATGAATTAATTTGAGGTGAAGAACATAAGTTTTCCTTCTATAAAACAAATATCATAGGATAGTAATTGCATTAAAAAAAAGTCTAGTAAAACCTAGAATTCATGGTTTCTTTTGTGGAGAAAGCCATATTCACAAAAACAATGTAAATAGGGCATTGTGTGTGTGTGCACGTGTGTGTGTGTGTGTTCACGCACGTGTTTGGAGGAGACACCATAGTATTTGGATTATACCAGAAATTTCCTGTTTGCCACATGAGTTTGCTGTTGAGATTTGAAATGAAAGAGCCTTAAATCACACTGTCATAGTTCGCCCGCACCCAAACATTACTCCTGTCTCCCTGCCTCCCGCTTATACCCTGAGGATAGTTGGTGTCAGGAAAAGAGTATCAAAAATGTGGACTCAGGGACAGAGACCTGGTCTGAATTGAACCCTAGTTGTTCCTATCTCAGCATTTAGCCAATTAAATGACTTTGCTGAGGGCCCATGTCCTCATCGATAAAATGGGGTTAGTTCATAGCCAATGTGGTGCTGCTAAAATTTAGTGAATGCCTGGCTTGATCCTAATAGGCGGCTTCTTCCTTTCCTTTTTCTCTGGAAGCAGCAAGGAGGGATATTGCACATTAACGTCCAGTCTCTGCTCAAAGGCCTGCTCCCCTCTCTCCAGCCCCAAGGAAACCCACGCCCCACCAAGCCCTTCTCCGAGCACCAGCCTGATGATTCCAGTTCACTGCACCTCTGAGGAATTATCTGTTCTTTCTTTCTGTGGTATTTGTGTGTTCTTTGGAATCCAGCTTCGAAATAATAGACAGCATTTGTGCTTTTGTAGGATTTTTTATGCCTTAGTTTTTCTGCATTTATTTTTACTTTTCAAAAAAAGATTGATTTATTTTAGAGACAGAGGGAGAGGGAGAGAGTGAGCATGAGTGGGAGGGGTAGAGGGGAGGGAGTCCCAAGCAGGCTCTACGAAGAGCATGGAGCCCCATGTGGGGCTTGATCCCATGACCCTGAGATCACCACTCAAGCCAAAACCAATTGTTGGACACCCACCGACTGCCCCACCCAGGCGCCCCAGGCACTTATTTTTACTTTTTGTTTCCACTTAATGATAGAATAAGTTGTCTCATTTGGGGATTAGTGTTCATAGTCAAACATGGAATTTTGAGGGTGAAAACTGGAAGCAGAGCTCAGAGGAGGCTGCAAGGAGTGGTGGTAAGCCAGAGATCTGGGGCGGCCACGTGTAGCTTGGGTCCCATGGGTTTCAAAGCTGTGAGTTGGCTGGGACGTTTTATAACAAGGGTGTTCATGTAATAGCACGACATTTTAGTTTTATTGAAAAAAAAAATAGAGGATTTGATTGTTCAAAAGGATGGTGTTTTTAGTTGTCTGCATTTCCATGTGAAAACAGTGTCCTGGAGCAATGAGCTCTGCTCAGCTCAGATGGGAAGTGGGCTTGCACTCACCATAGTCCCCAGCATTCCCTAATGCTGCCCTGTGTAAGCATCGTCATTACCTGCCTGGCCTCTGTAGGCATTTGGCTCGTGACTCCTGACTCGACTGAACACTTAATTCCCTTTTCTTTCTAGCTGCCAACTCTTGGTCCATACCTGTCTGAATATTGCTAAAACTGTTGACAACAACACCAATCTCAGATATGTAATTTTTTTTAAATCAGAAAGAGACTTTAAAAGATATAATTAAAATTAAGGTGTTTATTATCATGAAAAAATATGTGTCCTATTTTTGAGGCATATGGAGAGCTCTCTGGAAGTTCTCACATAGGTGTTATGCTGGTGACTCTTCTTGGTGTTCACTTTTGGCAGAATGGGGACAACGATATAATTCTGTGTGATGGGGGGTGGTGGTGGTGCAGGTGATGAGCTGCACAGGAGGGATGCTGGGTGAGCTCACTTCTGGGCCCTTTGGTGACCTGGTAAATAAGGAGGTTGAATGAGATGATTGATACAGTTCCTTTTGGATTATTAAGGATATGGGAAGGAAAGAGTGTCACTCAGGAGGCAGTTTCCCGTGGGTGGTGTCAATGGCAGCTGCTGTGTGACATGGTCCTGTGGTGACCTTGCTGTTGGGTGTCAACATCCCACATGCTCCTCTTGACTCTAGTTTTAAGTTGCTGTGGAGTCGCGTATGGGAATGCCAAAAAGGAGTCCTCTCTTGAAGAGGCTCCCATCTTCCACTTCGATACTTACCTTCTAATTAGGTTTTTCTTTCTTCTTTTGCAGTTATATTCATATAGTGCCCAGAAAACCTACAAAGATGAGAAAGTTGAAGGAAGTAAGTATTCACTGCTAATTATTAAAGATGGGATAAATGGGGTGACCTGGGAAAATATCGAGTGTCAGTATTGAATCATGTCAGTTGTACAAAATCAGCATTTTGTAGGCGATGCCCATAGGGGCATGCTGCTCTCAAAGCCCGAATTCATTGTAAAAGCTTGTCATACTCATCAAAGCACTTCGTAACATGATGGAAGTCAGTAAAAATACTCTAAGACCGTGGTTAGGAAGACCGTCATCTTTGAGACACACTTGTGCAATTATTTATTGAAAGTCTTCACTTTTGTTTTGGGGGGATTTGGAAAGACAGGCATCAGGAAAGGCTATTTTAAGGTCCATCACTTAAAGTTGAAGTTAATTATCATGCTAAATTTAAAGATTTGCCCCAGTTCTCGACATTGTTGTGCTTGACAGACTTTTGAAAGGTCTACAGGGTGGAGCTTTCCATCACTCTGTTCACATCACCTGATTCTTAGCAAAAAAAAAAAAAATCCATTTAATAAGTATAAAAGAGATCCACTTTTTAAAATAAACAACAGAAATTGCTAGGTTTTAAGCAAGATATCCTGTTGATATTTAGAATGTAATATGGTTTTTATTTATTTTTTAAACATAGACTTGTCATTTTGTTGGGTATTCAGAGGTGAGATTTCAAGAGTATTTACTTCTCTCAGTGGTAGTTTTGGTATTTTGAATTTTCTGCTCCGTGAACTGGTGTGACGGCTGAATGGTGAGACATGTATCATGTACCAGGAAGACATCCATGCTGGTCCCCTCCCTCTGCAGTTTAAAGAAGCAGGGCTTCTGTGTGCCCTGGGATCTGTGCCCGAGGTCCAGTAAAGGGCAGCCTAGGAGCTCCAGCACAGGTCTCAAGCATGAGCCCTCAGAAGCATTGAGCTGTTCCCTTAGGGTCTGCATTGCAAGGCACGTGATGAATCAAGTCATATTTGTCATGTACCCACCCTAAACTGTGACTTGCCAGGGCAGTGGGCAACTTTCCAACAAGAAACACTCCTAGCAGTGACAGAAGTTCAGGGCCACCTGAATAAAGAGGGTGGGAGGTGGTGTGTGATTCTCCTCCTCCTCCTCCCCTTCTTCTTCTTTTTCTTCTTCTTCTTCTTCTTCTTCTTCTTCTTCTTCTTCTTCTTCTTCTTCTTCTTCTTCTTCTTCTTCTAGATTTTATCTATTGATTTGAGAGAGTGAGAGTCAGAGAGAGCACAAGTGGTGGGAGAAGTCACTGAAAGCAGATTGTGTTGTTGTTGTTGGATATGTAAATTCTGTCTTGGTGGGAGTGTAGTATTTTCAGGGACGTGTATCTGTGGTGTAGCCAACCTTGAATGAGCTTTGACTGAAGGAAGATTTGGTCCAAGAAATCTGTTCCCATGAGTGGACCCTAAAGATAGCCTGAAATTAAGATCTGGGTCCTTCTGTCCCATACGAAGATGGAGGGCTAGAGTCATAGGGCTGAGGTTTGTAGGTCATACCGGTGGGCGTCTCTCTCTTGCTATCTCTACTGCTCACCTAAACTACTTACCTTACCCCCTTTTGGTCATCTCTGATTACTTTTTTAAAACAATATTTTTAAAATTTATTAGAAAGAGAGAGAGAGAAGAGAGAAGAGAGAGAGAGAGAGATTGTGACCAAGATAGCATAAGCAGGGAGGAGAGGGAGAAGCAGACTCCCCACTGAGCAGGGAGCCTGACGTGGGGCTTGATCCCAGGACCTGAGCTGAAGGCATACACTTAACTGACTGAGCCACCTGGGTGCCCCAATATCTGATTACTTACCATTACTTAATACACCATGTCTTTGTGTTTCTTGGGGGACATACCCATAATTCTGGGGATAATATAATAATGAGCTAAAAGACTAGTCTTTTATTGATTGGACACCTGCCACATTGGACACCTGCTAAGGAAGTCAGCTGCAGCGGCTCCAATCACAGTAGACGCTGTCCTTCCCATGCCCTCCAGCCCAGCCCTGGAAGAGCAGGGAGGAGGAGAAGGCTGAAGGCGGACAAGATAAAACACGGTGCCCACTGTGGCTGGGTCAGGCCTGTGCGTGGGATGTAGGATTCAGATTTAAATTAGAAATGGCAGGCCTTCTTCTGTGTCTGCTGGGATGATCATGTGGCTTTTCATTTTTTGTTTGTTAATATTATGAATACATTGATTGATTTTCAGATATTAAGCCAACCTTGCATTCCTGAGACAGACCCCACCTGTGAAATATTGCCCTTTTTATGCATTGTTGGGTTTTATTTGCTAAACTTTTGTTTGTAATTTTTATGTCTATGTTCATGGAGGGATGCTGGTCTGTAGCTTTTTATTCTTGTAATGTCTCTCTCTAGTTTTGGTATCATTTCTTCCTTAAATGTTTGATAGAAGTTATCAGTGGAGTCAACTGGGCCTGGAGTTGTCTTTGTGGGAAGGTTTTTGACTACAAATCCAGCTGCCGCACTGGATACAGGGCTCCTAGGGTTGTCTGTTTCTTCTTGAGTGAACTTTGTTAGTTTGTCTCTTTTGACTTGTCCATTTCATTTTGGTTGTTGAATTTATTAGCATGAAGTCATTTCCCTTTTATTTTTTAAAAGATTTATTTATCTATTTGAGAGAGAAAGATGGAGAGTGGGCATGTGGGAGCAGGAGGAGGGGCAGAGAGAGAGAGAGAGGGAGAAGCAGACTCCTTGCTGAATGTGGAGCTGCATGCGGGGCTCCATCCCATGACCCTGAGATCATGACCTGAGCCGAAACCAAGAGTTGGAGCTTTACTGACTGAGCCCCCAGGTGCCCCATGAAATTGTTTATAGTGTTCTTTTATCATGTTAACATCTGTGGGATCCCATGATGTGACCTCCCTCATGCCTACCATTCCTGGTCATTTGTGTCTTCTCTCCATTGTCCAGGTGCTACTGTCTATAGTTTTATCAATCTTAACAATCTTGAAGAACTAACGATTGGCTTTATTGGTTTTCTCAATTTCTTCGCTCTGCTTTCTATTTCATTGGTTCTGCTCTGAACTTTCTCCTGTGTTGTTGGGTAGGGAGCCATGCTTCTGTGTGGGGTGACTTGCACCCTCACTTCTTTTCTGAGCCCATCGCTCTCCTCTCATGCTCCCCCCAGGTGCCCTTCCCTCCCAGGGCTCAGGCCTTCATGGATGGTTACTATGTCTTTGTCACAGGAGGGAGTGACTTTCTTTCTCTGCCATGTGATGCATTTGCATTTTTGTCAGAGATACTGTGGAGACAGCGTCTTGGCCCAACAATGGAGATTTAAAAAAATTTTTTTTATTGGAGTTCAATTTGCCAACATATAGCATATTACCCAGTGCTCATCCCATCCCATATTACCCAGTGCTCAGCCCCACTCAGTGCCCGTCACCCAGTCACCCCCTCCCCCCGGTCACTTCCCTTTCCACTACCCCTTGTTCGTTTCCCAGAGTTAGGAGTCTCTCACGTGCTGTCTCCCTCACTGATATTTCCCACTCATTTTCTCTCTTTTCCCCTTTATTCCCTTTCACTATTTTGTATATTCCCCAAATGAATAAGACCGTATACTGTTTGTCCTTCTCTGATTGACTTCACTCAGCATCATTCCCTCCAGTTACGATGGAGATTTCTGTTGTGGTGTCAGGCGGAGGAGGGGAGTGACTGGCTTGGGTGTGACCTGGGCCCACCAAGCGGTGTTGACCTGCTTGCTTGCCTCCTCCTCCCCTGTCTGCCGATTGCTGGGTAGACCTGCTTTTCCCAGCCTCGCCATGGAAGCTGATGCGGGTAACTTCCTCCTCCATTGGCTGGCATTTGTCAGCAGCTTCATTATTTCTTCTAACCCACGCTGTGAACATGGGAGCAGACTTAACCACCTCTGACCCTGGGGATACTGGTGAAGTTTAAATGTGCTATCTTGTGCTCACTCTGCTTTCGTTCTTTTCTTCTCTGCTTCTGTTTGCATTTTTCCTAATCCTCCATCCTCTTAGTCTCCCTCTTCTTTCTTCCTTTTTGGTTATTTTATTCATATGCCATCATTTGAGACTGTATGGTGATGTAGACGGTTGACACCAGGCCCGTCGGAGTGGTTGGTCTCATGTGTTACTATTTTATTTTTTCCAAAAGGAGTCATTGAAGGATGTTCTCTAAATGTTGAGCTTACCCCATGGATGCTCGCTGGGTGATTGCTTGCTTTGCATACTGTGGCCCCTCTGTTTGAAGAAGAGGCCTGAGGTTGCCGAGGTGGGATGAGGAGAGCGGGCGAGAGAGATGCTGGTGTACGAGGAGCAGCTGGCAGTCAAAATAGTTTGGAGAAGATAAAGCATCTTACAATATGAAGAAATAAATCACCAAACCAATAGGATTTGAAATATAGGAGTAGTTAGGTGGGAAACACTGTTGCTCTTGGTAAGAGTAACACAAAATGAGGCAACCCACGGCCCGCTGCCTAGCAAGAGGCCCCAGGTGACTTAGGAGCTCAGTGGACAGTGGTTGCTGTTGTCGTTGTTCGGCTGCAGAGCAGGGGCTGTCGTCGGGGCAGGAGCTCTCGCGTCAGCTGCTCTGAACTACCTGGCTGATTCCAGGCGAGTGGCTGGTCTCCAGGCCTCCCCAGAGACCTGGGAATGCCGGCCTGGCCCATCCTCAGCCTTTCCGCTCCTCTAGCTCTGCGACTTCCACTCAAGGCTCATGATCATCCAGCGCAGCCGCTGTCGTGGAGGGCACGCAGGAACCCAGACAGGGACCTGCCCTCCTGTGCCATCATCATGGAGAAACCCCCAGGGAGGTCTGGGCAGCGTCCCTGCGGCCCTCTCCACATGCCGGGAGGGGGCGGCAATCCCAACTTTTAGAATCATGATAGAACTTTACAAGGTACATGGTATCAGATGAGTCAATTCTAAAACCCCAGTCATAGTTCTTCTGTTTTATTGAATGTAAAAAAAAAACTCGACATTTTCCAAAAAATGGGAAATAAAAATTCATCATCATCATGACCAAGAAGGCCAAGAATCTATTTCTCCAGCCATGTTTTATTTTTATTTTTGTTATATTTTTAGAAAAGATTTTATTTATTTAAGATTAGAGAGCGAGAGATGGAGAGAGAGTGTGAGCAGCGGGGAGGGGAGAGGGAGAAGCAGACTCCCCATTGAGCAGGGAGCCTGACACTCCATCCCAGGACCCCGGGGTCATGAGCTGAAGGCAGACGCTTCACCGACTGAGTCCCCCCGTGTCTTAGACACACCTGCCTGGTCTCCCCATCTAGTGCCCACATGGTAAAAGCCGGGGGAGGGCTGCAGAGGTGCCGAGGGCTTGCTCAGATTTGCCACATTTCTATAGGCAATGGTGCCAGGGTGGGGGAAGCGTGATTCCCCACCTGCTTGCCTTTCCCACCCCGCACCTCGCTGCTCCAGAATGGCTAACCTATGATGATTCTTGGACGTTTTTGGAAAGAGTTTAAGCTGATTTTTTGGGTTTTGTTTGTTTTGGACTCAGAGGATCTCAGAACGAGAACTGAAGTGCCTTTGGAGGTGGCCCAGGGTGACCTTTTCCTTAATGGGCAGAATGAGCAAAGGAGAGCCCACTGTACCTTCCGTGGGGTTTCTGTGACCTGTGGCCATTGTGTGTCCCTTTACAAGTATATCTGTTTGGGCCCTTAGGCTAAGCAAAGGGCCACTTGTTAAGTGGTGTAGGAGCCTCTCTGTTACTCCAGCTTGCACAGCACACGCTCCAGACCCTGATGAGCACCGTTCACTAATTATGAGACTCTCCCCCTGATGTGGGTACGTGACGGGGTCTTTTCTTGGTGCTAGACTCACTTGGGTCTTTTTTGTTTGGGGTCTTGCACCTCAAACAGGCTGTGAGGATGTTCACTGAGGGTAGTCGGAGCAGCTGGATGAGGTGCCAAGACTAGAGACTTGGGAGGCTAACAGCAATAACAGCCGCCACCACCACCCCACCGCCACAGCTGCTCCCAGCTGAGCTCCTAACGCATTCCTGGCGTTTTGCTGAGCGCCCCACAATTGCACCTTCTCATCTCCTGTCACACATCCTGAAAGCAGACCTTACACGACAGGCACCACTTTCGTCTGCATTCGCACGCGAGGACACAGGTGCACAACCCGTTCAAGGTTATCAAAATTGAAGGTGATGGAGCCAGTGCCCGAATCGCGGATGACTCAGACTCAGGACACAGCCTCCTAAGTGCCCCGCTGGCAGAGGTTCAAATCCCCAGTTTGCTAAAATCTACGATAAAATATTTTTTTGATGGCTTATTACGGCCAGGACGCTTTGCGACGGTGTGTTCTTGGTGAAGATTCTTAGCAGCTCGGGTTGTTTACACGCAGGTGTTTGGCCTGGTTATTTTGAGGGTGAGGTGTGGATGCAACTCCTGCTGCGGAGCAGGCCTAGTAAGCCAGAGCCGGAAATACACCTGCGGTAACCTGAAGGGTCTTCTGGCGTGGGTGTGGATTTGGTTTAATTACCTCGGACAGTTGGTTAAGGAGCCACAAAGCCCACTGAGCCCTTCAGCCTCTCAGGCAGATGGGTGACACGATTTCTGAAGCTGTCATCACCGCCAGACAGTTACAGAAAGCCACATGAGCTTTCTTAGGAGATTATATGCAGTTCAGAGGAAAAAAAAATCCAGAATCATGTATTTAATTGCTGGGGTTATTTAATTAGGCAGGTGATAGCAGGGTTAATGAATCATTAACACATAAAAAACCAATTAGCTCATTGTTTCCATAATTTGAGGCGATGAAGCAGAAAGCTGTTTCTTAGGGTAGTTGTACCTTAATAGAATTTTGCAGATAATAATTTCTGTTGTTTTGTTTTTAAACTAGGTCAGTAAATTCATGGTAGCTATTGATGCTCGAGGCTTTGATGGTGCTGCTATCAGCAGGCAGGTGGATATAATCTTCTAGATGGTGTGACATGGCTCTAGGTCTCCAATGACCTTGCGTTTTCTGGATTCTTCCTGGAGGAGCAGGGCTGTTTATCACTTGCCGTGACAGCGTCTATTCATTCACAGTCACGGCGTCCTTCTCCAACTCCTCCTGTGGGCCACTCGCTCTTCGGACTCTGGGGGTCCTTTGTCCCATGTGACAGTCGAGAGCTCTGCTTCTCAGGAGGCTTGCAGCCTATAAGGAGGAATCGATAATAGGTAAATAAATAAGCACGAACATTAAGACAGTATTAAATGCTGTGGTGGAAACGAATCTAGGGCGTGACTGGTCCGGGAGGGCCTCTCTGAGGAGCTGCTTCCAAAGTGACTTCCTCGTGCAGGGAAGAGGGAGGTGTGCAGACCCAGGAGAACGTTCCAGGCTCAAGGTCTTGATGTTCAAGAGCTGCAGGAGTGCGTGCGGGGCTGTGGTGTGGGGAGGCCGGGAGGGGAGGGGGTGTCGTGGGCGAGTAGCCATCGCCGCCACAGGGGCTGAGTCACAGGGTGACCACGGCGACTGCTGTGTCCAAAGGCGACTCTGCCCCGTGTGGGGAGGGGGTGAGGGTGGGATGCGAGGACAGCCGCCTGGCCAGCACGGTAGGGGCGGGGACGGCGAGCGCCGCGGGGGAGGGGGTATGGCTCTGAAGGGGGGGGGTTGCGGGCATGGGGGGAGGCGGAGACGTGCTAATGGTTTAGCTGCGGGCTGTAAGGAGCAAGGGACTCCCCAGTGTCTCCCAGGTTCTGGGGTAGAGATGGGGAAGTGGGGGGACGAGCAGCTGGCTGTGGGTCAGACCAGCATTCTCTCGGGGCCTCAGTGAGATGCAGATGCCCAGAGGCTGTGTCTCTCTGTCCCACCACCTCTCTGCGTCTCTCTCCATCCCGCCATCTCTCTCCGTCCCACCATCTCTCCGTGTCTCTCTCCACCCCGCCATCTCTGCATCTCTCTCCGTCCCACCACCTCTCTGTGTCTCTCTCCGTCCTGCCATCTCTCTGCATCTCTGTCTGATGTGTTGGGAGACTCGGGTTCACTGCATGGGGAGTTATCACTACGGGGCAGGTGTGGTGTCGCGCGTCTTCTGTTATCTCACAGGCCCCTGCAAGCTGTGTCGTCCCCCCTGCAGACAGGACTGGACTCAGCTCAGGGCTCCATCGGCCCCGCAGGCTCGCGCGGGCAGGGGCAGGGCGAGGCGGGCTGGATGTGAGGCCTGGGCTGCAGGGTCCACGTGCCCTCGTCCCACCTGCGGTTGCCCGTGGCCTGCTCTGCCCGTCCGGGCCTCTCAGGCAGCCCTCCCTCCTGACTCGGTGGTTCAAGCCGCAGCAGGTGCTGGACGGGCCTTCTCCTCGGTCACCTCGCCGTGACTCGTCCTTCTGACCCTTCTCCACTCTACCCGGCGGGCCCCCTGCCTCCTCGGGGCCTCAGAAGACCCAGAATGGCATTTTCTCCTCCTCTTTTTAAAAACCAGTGCCGGGGAGAGCAGGAGATGCCCAAACTTTGTCACCCCTGTTAATGGTCCATGCAGCTCCCTCGTCCCTCTCATGGTGAACCCGGAGGACACAGGTCGGTGTTATTCTTGGCAAAGGAGCTTTGTAGGTGACTCTGACGCACGTGGGGTAACTGGGAGAGCTGCGACAATGTCACAGGTCTGGGTGGTCTGTGTGGGTGTGAGCGGGGCAGCCTGGCAGGACTAGGGAGTGGGGGGAGACAGGGCGTCCAAGCAGGCAGGGTGGGGGGACTCAGGGCGGTCAGGCAGGACGGGGTGGGGGGAGACAGAGCATCCAGGCGGGTGGGGTGGGGGTGTACAGGGCGTCCAGGCAGGTGCGGGGGGACACAAGGCGGTCAGGCAGGCGGGGTTGGGGGAGACGATGTCCAGGCAAGCGGAGTGGGGGGATCCAGCTGTGGGCCCGGGCGGTCGGCCTCTGCCCTCCTGCCCTCCCTGCTGGAGCAGGGCCCCGAGCGCCGGTGCCCACCTCGGGCAGAGCCTCTCCCAGCTGCAGGCCTGGCAGGGAGAGGAGCTCAGGGAGGCAGCGCGCTCGGGGCAGAGATAAGGCTCAGGAGCAAGGGAATGAGGGAGGGGTTCGTGGTTGGACCCCAGTCCCAGCCCCAGGCCTGCAGCTAATGGTTCCGGTACAGAGTGACTCGTCCCCTGCTGTGAGCTGCATGGTGGGCCTGAGACTGGTGAGGGAGGGGCAGCAGCAGGTGTGCAGGTGCAGCAGTGCCGGGGGCGGGGCTCCAGGTAGGGCTCTTGGGGGCGGGGCTCCAGGTAGGCCTCTGGGGAGGTGAGGCTCCAGGTCAGGCCTTCCAGTGGCCTTGGTGTGAGGAAGGGTGGCTCGTGCATCTCAGCCAGGAGCTCACTGTGCAGCAGGGCCACCTTACAGGGACAGCAGCATGTGGCCTGGGCGACCCACTCATTAGAGGGTGTCATTAGAGGGTGTTTGGTGGAATGGGTTTAGCGCTGGCATGGAGTGGCTGTGCTGTGCGTGGTACATGGGCTCTGAGCTGGCAGGAGCCTGAGCAAAGGCCCTGTGCTGCCGAGGTCCTACGTGGAGCAGTGGAATGAGGTGGGTGCACTCGGGGAGAGGCAATGTGGGGGCCTCGTGTGCCCGGGGAGGCTTTTGGGCTATGGAGGGCTGGAGGGTGATGAGGCCCCAAGCTCTCCAGCTGGGTGGGCTGGATGACAGGGAAGGAACACAGCTGGGGCAACTTTCAGGGGTGCTGATGGAGAGGCCTCGAGAAGCTCCGGGGCTGCGCGGGGCCATGGGCTCAATCCCCCAGTGCGCCAAGGGCGCAATCCCCTCCTCTTGCTTTTCCGGACTCTTAAAGGAGAAGACCGTGAGGAAGAGAGGTTCTGCTTGTCCACGGCAGGGCTCCCATCCTTGTCGCCCCGGAGGGTCTAGGCCCTGGGGGGCATGAGGCTGAAGGTGAATGAGGCCCCAGGGGTGGCTCAGCCCCTTAGGTTGGAGTCGCAGGGAAGAGAAGCATCGGGGAGCCCGGGGAGGCCCTCTCACCACCTGGCAGGACATTTAGCTCGTCCCCCGTAGCCTAACTCAGAAACCTCAGTCATGGGATCCCTGGGTGGCGCAGCGGTTTGGCGCCTGCCTTTGGCCCAGGGCCCGATCCTGGAGACCCGGGATCGAATCCCACGTCGGGCCCCGGTGCATGGAGCCTGCTTCTCCCTCTGCCTATGTCTCTGCCTCTCTCTCTCTCTGTGACTATCATAAATAAATAAAAATTAAAAAAAAAAAGAAACCTCAGTCATTCTTGGCGCCCACAATTTGCCTGAGCCACATACCTGGGGAGCCCACCCGACACCTGCCGGGCGATGAGCTGCTGGGCGCCCCTTAGCACCCTGGTCGGTGTGTTTCCCCCGACCTCCCGTGACTGCTCCAGCCCACTGTGCTCTGCACCTGCGCACGGGACCTTCACCCCCACTGGAGTCCACAGCCACTGACCCCCATCCCCGTCACCTGGCCTGGCTGGGTGGGAGTCCCGTTCTGCTCCCAGCAGGGAATCCAGCCTCCCTGGAGCCCGTCCTGGGGCCTCCCTGCCTTCATTTAGGTTTTGGGGCCGTGCTCTGCAGGCCATTGGTATTTACCAGGTGTTCGCCAGTTTGAACTGAAGTCTCAGGCCTGCTTTTTTCTTTTTTTTTCAGATCAAACCAGTGGTACATTGTGATATGATTGTGCCGTCCAGGTGGCAGACATTTCATCGTACATCTCGACACGTTAAGTGAGTAAGGTCTTGTGGGTGAGAAATCACGACTGCTGTAGCTCCTTAAAGATAAATGTTCGAGCTACGCGGACTTGCCTTCACCCCTTCACCCCTCTCCCCTTCACCCCTCTCCTCCTCCCCTCCTCCTTCTCTCCCTCTCTCTGGCAGGGACACCTGTATGATTCAGCCTTTTAGGTGCTACATATCCTTTCTTCCCTTGAACCCTGATTTTGGAAAAACATTCCAATTGCCATGCTGTCCAACAGTTTACATGGAGGTTGAAATCCAAGGGCTTCACGCAGACAATTTGGTCTTAGGGTTTATTTATTTGGTTTTCAATCCAGCAGTTGCAGCTGCTGGGTGTTGAAAGGACACTCACGCGTGGCTTCCCCACCCTGAGCTCTTGCTGGCAGAGCCCTGGGGTTACAGGGAGTCCTGCTTCTGTGCTGCTCGGTGTGCAGGTGTCCAGAGTGATGGAGGCCACGTTCTGGGCCCGTCTGGCTTACGTTTTGGGGTTGGGACAAAGAACATACTTGACTCAACAAATCATTGGCTCAAATCCTGCCTTTAAAAAAAAAAAAAAAAGATTTTATCTATTGATTCATGAGAGACACAGACAGAAACAGGCTCCATGTGGGACTCGATCCCAGGACTCCAGGATCATGCCCTGGGCTGAAGGCAGGTGCTAAACCGTGAGCCACCCAGGGATCCCTCAAATCCTACTTTTATTTTACTGTCTTTGTGAATGGCACACACCTGGTCTCCCTGAACTGGCTCCCTTGCTTGTAAAACGGGACTCCCGAGCCGCGTGGCAAGGTGCGCTGAGGGCTCCCTGGCGACCTGTCCAAAAGGCCCACGCTGCCGGTCCCAGCTCTGACGCTCCCCAGATGGCAGTTCTCTCCAAATCCTCCTCGTATTGTGATATTTTAATTTTAATCCATAATATTTTACAGATTAAAGTCTCTGGTATTGAGGTGGGCATAGGTCACTCCCTTTTACCATGTTCTGCTCCCAGTGGACAGAATTTCAGCAAGAGGCAGGGGCTCTCCATGTCCAGGCGACACTAGCAGGGGCGTCCAGTCCTGGCTGCCGTCAGCATCTGCCACATTCCTGACCCGGTGCCCTCCATGCTTGTGCTGACCGTCAGGGGGCTGGGGGCCCATTGGATGGAAAGCCCCTGCTACATAGATTCCTCAGAGCCCAGACTGGGAAGTGGAGGGATGTGGGAAATGTGACCTGTTGATTAGTCAAATTTGGCCTCTTTCATCTCTCTTCAGAGCCTCCACGATCAAATACCTTTCCTTGCTCGTGTGCAGGGCACACACGTCAACAGCTAGGCCTTTCCATTGTGCCTTCTGCAAGTCTGAGAGCTGGTTTGAAAGGATGAGAGGCACAGTGTTTCCGAATTTTGTGAAAGACCTCTGGTTCTGAAGAATGTATAGAAATCTCAGGGGACAGGATTGGCTTATGGTCCTTCCTGGCAAAGAAGCATATTGCTAAAGCTATATATATATATATATATATTTTTTTTTTTTTTTTTTTTCTGGCATGAGCCAAGACATCAGTGATTCTCACTTATTTTGATGGACATTTTTCTATTACCACTTACACTTGCTCCATGCAGACCATGTACACATGTACTCCATGCATTATATTGGTGTGTCAGAAATTCCACTAGATGGACCCAAATATCCATTGAAACACAGTGTCTTATCTACAAAGACCTGATCATTTTTGCTTGGAGACCTTGTAACTATAAAAACAAGCAAACAAAATAGTTAAGATGGGTTCCAGAGGCTTCTCTCATCCTCATGGGTGGGGTGGTGGGGTGATGGGGTTGGGGTGGCTCATTGAGCATGTGCTGGATTTGGAGGGAGAGCCCCATGCTCCCCTGTCTGGGTCTCCTTAGAATTGAACTGGTCCAGGCGATATAAATTTGAAGTGGAGGTTGAGGCTCGATTTATGTCCTTCAGCCTCTAAGCAAGCTGTGTAACCTGGTACATGTTGGGTCATTGTAATCACCATCACAGGCACCTGACTGAAGTCCATTCCTAGATCCATGTGGTATTTCCTATTTGAAAAAAATTAGGGACACCTGGGTGGCTCAGCGGTTAAGCATCTGCCCGGTGGAGTCCCAGGATCGAGTCCCACATCGGGCTCCCCACATGGAGCCTGCTTCTCCCTCTGCCTATGTCTCTGTTTCTCTCTCTCTGTGTGTCTCTCATGCATAAATAAATAAAATCTTTAAAAAAAGAATTAAAATATTTCCTATTTTAATAATTTAAAATATGTCCTCCTTAGAATATTTAAAATATTTCCTATTAAACATTAATGAGCACCATTGGTGGTACATTGACTATAGTTTTATGCCTTTAACTTCTCTTATTTCAGTTATTTTTGAAAATCAATGATTTTTTTGTGACCAGAGCAACCCATGCCCGCGGTAAATAAATATATAGTTTTAAAAGGTATACATTAAAAGTAAGTGTTCCTCCCACTTTATATCCCTGTATCTCTAGTGACTTCCCAGAGGCAACCACTGCTAACCCTTCTGGAGGGTCCTTGGAGTGCAGGCTCCCAGGTACACACTTTGGCAAACATAATATCCTACAAATACTGTTGTGCAGCCTCCTTTTATTTTACCACATAGTGTATTTTGGAGATGGTTCCTTATGAGCACACATGGGTAAGCTGTGCTTTAAAAAAAAAAGGCAAAAAAAAAAAAAAAGCTACAAAGTTTCCCAAAATTTGGATGTGCTCTAATCTAATGGTGCTGGGCTTTTGCCATGTGCCAGGGGCTCCTGCCCACCTGTTACCTCTCCATCACCTGCGTTCCTGGGAAACCGTTCTTGGGTGTTCCAGTGGGGTTGGTCGGTCAGCCATCCAGCCGGCGACCGGTCTGATGCTTGAATTCTGGTGTAGCAAGGTCTAGTTCATTCTTCATCTCAACTAGCAAACTTTGGGTGACGTGTTTAGTCCAGCATGCCCTCTGAACTTGTGATTTCCTAATTTATAAATTGGAGATAACAGTTCTTTCCTTTTTGGGGGGGTCTTTTAAAATTAAAATATTCATATGGGTAGCTTTCCCCATGTTTGCATGCTTATTATAAATAAATGTGAGAACCTAGAAAAGTGTAAAGAGTGAAATAAAAATCCCTCATCCTACACTTCGGACAACCACTATTAGCTGGAGGGACACTTACTTTTCCTGTTCTCTTTGTATCTTCTGTTGTGCATTTTTTTTTACGACATTAATTATATTTGACCATTTCCCCTGTAAATATAAATTCTGCATAAACAATTTTAAACGGATGCATAAGTGATTATTGTATGGCTGGGCCACAATTTATTTAACCATTGCTCAGTTCCTGGACCTAGAGGTTGTTTTTATGTTTTTGTTTCTATAAATAATCCTGTGGGAAACATCTTTACATATAAATCTGTTTCATTTCCATGCATTGGATTTTGCGAAATGGAAAGAATGGGTCAATGGTTATTAATCCCATGCATCTCCTCAGTCTATGTGACCAGCTTGCACCTGAGGAAGATCGTGATACTCTGAGCAGCGCTGCTGTATGTGTCTGTGTGTCTGTCTGCTGGGGCTGCCACAGTTTTGGGGGGGATACAATTCAGTTCATAACAGTGCCCATTACCCCACACTCAGGATAAGCATGTATGTTAAATATCCCTGAAAATTTAGATGAAAACCCAACATGACCTTGTTTAAACACTTGTTTCATTATTAGTAATCTGTGTTTGTAAAGACTTTTTGAATAAAACACTTAGGAAAACCAATAGATGGAACAGGGTAGCAAATATTATTTGGAGTGATAGCACATAAGTGCATTGTGATATAACTTGCACAGAACATTGTTTTCTAGGGTTTATTTTGGGGCAATATTTTACCCATGGAAGGAGATGGTCTCTGCACTGATTGGAAGCCCCTTACCATAGAGCATTAGAAAAGAAAACAGATTCTCTGTATTTTCTCACAAACATATTCAAGTTTAGATTTGCTCTAAAAAGAAAAAGAGATGTATTCATCCAATTTTAAGTTATTTGCATTACAGGAAAAACGGCAACAAAACAACAGTAACCATAAATAATAATGTAAAAAATTGAAAGCTGGAATCGTAAAATCGAGCTCCTTAAGGTTAAATACTATTCATTGCTTTTAGACTTAAAGAAACAAGGCTCGTATTTTACATTATTTTAGTAGGAGTCACAAGAGTCTAAAACTGTTGCCAAGTGACTTGGACCAGGTGGCACAGCCTCATTAACGGGAGAACCTTGCCATGTGGTCTCTCCCCTCTGCTGACCCCCTGCTTCCCTCCAACACAGGAGAAAAATAAACCTGCTGGGACCTCGGCGAAGCTGCCTTAAAACTGCACGAGTGAAATCAGTTGTTTTATTATCTTTTCGGAGGATTGCACATTATTTCCTCTTGGACACTATCTTGGCTCCATGGGAAGGGACAGTAACTGCATTTTTAAAGTCAGAATTCCCCCTTTATTTGCCAAATGGGCACAATTTTCTTCCAGTTTACTCACCATAGTGGAGGCGTGTTATTTAAAAAGTGGAGTTTCGTTCTGTTCACATGGGCACTTGATTGTGAAAAGAGGTTTCCCTGCGGTATTGCTGTGTCCCCGGGCCTTCAGCATCGAGCCGCTTGGTGATGGTCCCCGGCGGGCCGGGCCGTGTGTCCGAGGGCCGCCTGGTGCGGTGCGTGCCCCTCCTAGTCCTGTAATGAGGGGTCCTTCTTGGAATTTCCAGTGTTTCACCCTCAAGTGTAAGGTGGTAATGAATGCTTTTTTTTTTTTTCATTCTTACAGTGTTTTCACAAATGGAAGACTGTTTATCCCACCTGTAAAGATTATCATACCCAAGTTCACTCTGACCGAATGGAACAGCGTGCTGGCCACAATTGGGGAAAAAGTCTTCCCTCTAGGAGGCGTGCGAAAGTAAGGCTCCGGCACCCGTGGGAGACCCGATCCCAGCGCGGGAATGTCTGGCCTGGACCAGCAAGGCCTGCGATGCGACATCGTTAACTCTGAGTCTGATTCTTTGGGGGAGACAGTATTTCCTGTCTTTTTACCACACTTATTTTTAACCGGTTTATTTCATTTTTCATTCAACATAGTTTATTGAACATCTGACATGTGCTAGGTGCAGTGAATTTGGTGAATGAGGCCATGGGGATGGGGAGAGGAGGGGTGGCCAGTGGTGGGGTAGACGGGGGGGACAGAGGTGAGGTGGCCATGGGGACGGGGAGGGATGAGGTGGACAGAGGGGGGATGGAATGGGGACAGAGGTGAGGTGGCCATGGGGACAGGGAGAGGTAGGTGGATAGAGGGGGGTTTGGAGTGGGGACAGATGTGAGGTGGCCATGGGGACAGGGAGAGGTGGGGTGGATAGAAGGGGACGGAATGGGGACAGAGGTGAGGTGGCCATGGGGACAGGAAGAGGTGGGTGGATAGAGGGGGGATGGAATGGGGACAGAGGTGAGGTGGCCACGGGGACAGGAAGAGGTGGATGGATAGAGGGGGGTTGGAGTGGGGACAGAGGTGAGGTGGACATGGGGACAGGGAGAGGTGGGTGGATAGAGGGGGTATGGCCATGGGGATGGGGAGAGGTGAGGTGGCCAATGGTGTGGGGTAGACAGAGGGGGTACAGAGGTGAGGTGGACATGAGGATAAGGAGAGGAGGGTGGCCATGGCTGGTTGTGGGAGTGAATCCAGGGACAGTCTGGTGATCTTAGACCAGGGGCCTGGTGTGGATCGGTGGACCAGAAGGACAGAGCAGTGGGAGCAGCAGGGCTAGCAGGTTGTAGAGGGAAAGGCTAGGGCTTCAGCGCTGGGAGCACTGCCGGGGATGAGGAGCCCCAGCCTCTTGCATGGGGGTGAGTTGAGGAGGCGTAGGGAAGACACAAACCTTCCAGGTTGAAAAGTAAGAGGTGTGGGATGAAGGATCATCTTTTTTTTTTTTTTAATAATAAATTTATTTTTTATTGGTGTTCAATTTGCCAACATACAGAATAACCCCCAGTGCTCATCCCATCAAGTGCCCCCCTCAGTACCCGTCACCCAGTCACCCCCACCCCCCACCCTCCTCCCCTTCCACCACCCCTAGTTCATTTCCCAGAGTTAGGAGTCTTTATGTTCTGTCTCCCTTTCTGATAATTCCTACCCATTTCTTCTCCCTTCCCCTCTATTCCCTTTCACTATTATTTATATTCCCCAAATGAATGAGACCATATAATGTTTGTCCTTCTCCGGTTGACTTACTTCACTCAGCATAATACCCTCCAGTTCCATCCACGTTGAAGCAAATGGTGGGTATTTGTCGTTTCTAATGGCTGAGGAATATTCCATCGTATACATAAACCACATCTTCTTTATCCATTCATCTTTCGATGGACACTGAGGCTCCTTCCACAGTGTGGCTATTGTGGATATTGCTGCTGTGAACATCGGGGTGCAGGTGTCCCGGCGTTTCACTGCATCTGTGTCTTTGGGGTAAATCCCCAACAGTGCAATTGCTGGGTCGTAGGGCAGGTCTGTTTTTAATTCTTTGAGGAACCTCCACACAGTTTTCCAGAGTGGCTGCACCAGTTCACATTCCCACCAACAGTGCAAGAGGGTTCCCCTTTCTCCGCATCCTCTCCAGCATTTGTGGTTTCCTGCCTTGTTAATTTTCCCCATTCTCACTGGTGTGAGGTGGGATCTCATTGTGGTTTTGATTTGTATTTCCATGATGGCAAGTGATGCAGAGCATTTTCTCATGTGCATGTTGGCCATGTCTGTGTCTTCCTCTGTGAGATTTCTGTTCATGTCTTTTGCCCATTTCATGATTGGATTGTTTGTTTCTTTGGTGTTGAGTTTAATAAGTTCTTTACAGATCTTGGAAACTAGCCCTTTATCTGACACGTCATTTGCAAATCTCTTCTCCCATTCTGTAGGTTGTCTTGTAGTTTTGTTGACTGTATCCTTTGCTGTGCAAAAGCTTCTTATCTTGATGAAGTCCCAATAGTTCATTTTTGCTTTTGTTTCTCTTGCCTTCATGGATGTATCTTGCAAGAAGTTGCTGTGGCCGAGTTCAAAAAGGGTGTTGCCTGTGTTCTCCTCTAGGATTTGGATGGAATCTTGTCTCACATTTAGATCTTTCATCCATTTTGAGTTTATCTTTGTGTCTGGTGCAAGAGAGTGGTCTAGTTTCATTCTTCTGCATGTGGATCCTCTCAATAGATGCAGAGAAAGCATTTGACAAAATACAGCATCCATTCCTGATCAAAACTCTTCAGAGCGTAGGGATAGAGGGAACATTCCTCAGCATCTTAAAGGCCATCTACGAAAAGCCCACAGCAAATATCATTCTCAATGGAGCAGCACTGGGAGCCTTTCCCCTAAGATCAGGAACAAGACAGGGATGTCCACTCTCACCACTGCTATTCAACATAGTACTGGAAGTCCGAGCCTCAGCAATCAGACAACAAAGACATTAAAGGCATTCAAATTGGCAAAGAAGAAGTCAAACTCTCCCTTTTCGCCGATGACATGATACTCTACATAGAAAACCCAAAAGCCTCCACCCCAAGATTGCTAGAACTCATACAGCAATTCGGTAGCGTGGCAGGATACAAAATCAATGCCCAGAAGTCAGTGGCATTTCTATACACTAACAATGAGACTGAAGAAAGAGGAATTAAGGAGTCAATCCCATTTACAATTGCACCCAAAAGCATCAGATACCTAGGAATAAACCTAACCAAAGAGGTAAAGGATCTATACCCTAAAAACTATAGAACACTTCTGAAGGAAATTGAGAAAGACACAAAGAGATGGAAAAATATTCCATGCTCATGGATTGGCAGAATTAATATTGTGAAAATGTCAAGGTTACCCAGGCAATGTACACGTTTAATGCAATCCCTATCA
Source organism: Canis lupus baileyi (assembly GCF_048164855.1). Taxonomy (NCBI): domain Eukaryota; kingdom Metazoa; phylum Chordata; class Mammalia; order Carnivora; family Canidae; genus Canis; species Canis lupus. The sequence goes on along the minus strand of NC_132849.1, from coordinate 62,980,835 downwards.
AAATACCATGGACTTTCTTCAGAGAGTTAGAACAAATTATTTTAAGATTTGTGTGGAATCAGAAAAGACCCCGAATAGCCAGGGGAATTTTAAAAAAGAAAACCATATCTGGGGGCATCACAATGCCAGATTTCAGGTTGTACTACAAAGCTGTGGTCATCAAGACAGTGTGGTCCTGGCACAAAAACAGACACATAGATCAATGGAACAGAATAGAGAACCCAGAAGTGGACCCTGAACTTTATGGTCAACTAATATTCGATAAAGGAAGAAAGATGGGATCCCTGGGTGGCGCAGCGGTTTGGCGCCTGCCTTTGGCCCCGGGCGCGATCCTGAGGACCCGGGATCGAATCCCACGTCGGGCTCCCGGTGCATGGATCCTGCTTCTCCCTCTGCCTGTCTCTCTCTCTCTCTCTCTCTCTCTGTGTGTGTGACTATCATAAATAAATAAAAATTAAAAAAAAAAGGAGGAAAGACTATCCATTGGAAGAAAGACAGTCTCTTCAGTAAATGGTGCTGGGAAAATTGGACATCCACATGCAGAAGGATCATCTTTATGGGCAGTGATGGTCCCCAGACGGTGGGCCTTGGGGTGGAAGAGCCAAAGCCTTTACTCCTATTTCACATGTTGATTATCTCTCTTGGGGGTAAATTAAAATGTAAACGATTGATTTACAATCACATTTACAATCAACGGTTGTGACACCACCGAGGGAGACTGAGCATCTCTTGTGAGCAGGACAAACTGTTGGGCGTTTAGAGCCACGGGGTCGGGGTCGTCATTAGCCCTAGCGAGGGAGGTGAATCCCAAGGTGACCCTACGCATGCCGGGCAAGTTAGATGTCACCTAAAAATCCGTACCGCGGGTCCTGGATGATTCCAGAATGCAGCTATAAATATCGGTGTGTGACTCTCAAAGACAGAGGGACAGTCGTGCGGGGCAGACAGACTTGTGTGCCCTTTTGGAAGGGCCAGGAGCGGTCGTGGAATTAATCCCACGTGTTACACGTGAAATGGCAGAGGCGAAGCAAGCAAGGCAACAGGACATTAGGAGGGAAAATAGGTCATAAGATGGATAAGCTTATTACTTTTTCTCCCTCCAATTCTTTATGGTCGAGCTTAGAAGAAGTGCAGAGCCAGGGAATGAAAGAAATGCTTGGACGTACGAATAGTAGGTTGATTTGGTCTCCTCACTTCCTGGAAGGAACACTTAGCCTTCTAGAACAGACGTCCAAACAGACCCGCGCCCCCAGTCTCGTCCTGGCAAGGGGAGCTCGCCCGAGGGAAGACCTTGACTCGAGCTTCTCCAGGGTCCGGTTTCCTCCCAGCGCAGCCACTGTGGAGAGAGAGCTCACCTCCTGCACCTCCGTCCCCCGAGCCGTCAGCTCACCTCATCCTTGTTTCTGCGGAAGGCGCCCCGATCCTCCTGGACCCCAGAATCCGACCAGGGCTCCAGCTCCTCGGGCGCCTGTCGCCCGCTGGGCCTCACAGGTGCTGGGCTGCTCGCCTCCTTCCCTCCCGACGGGACCGTTACCCTGTTTGCTCCCCTCGACGGCCCCACCGCCTTGCCGTGAGGCACCCTTCGAATTGGGGGTTATGGCGAGTAAGATTTCTTTGACCAAATTTTTAAATCTTTTACATTTTTAAAAATTTTAAATTCAATTTGCCAACGTATAGTATCACCCCCAGTGCTCATCCCATCAAGTGCCCTCCTTGAAGTTTTCCAAACGGCAACCCAGGCTGTCCCCCCGCCTCCCGCGATCCCTCGTGGCGCTGCGGGAGTCGCTTCCCTCGCACTTAGCTCCGTGCTGCAGGGCCACGGTCCGCGTGAGTCTGTGCGGGAACCTTCCGAGGCCCGTGAAGGCGACTGGTTTCCGGCGCGCCTTCCCGTTTGCAGGAGCGCGTGGCTTGCTGCGAAGTATTTTTGCTTCCAGGTCTGGAAGGCGTCACTTCCCCGTCCTGTGCCTTCCGTGCTGTTGAAACATCTGATGTCGGGGCGGCTCTGGCTCTGGGGCGAGCCCTCGGAGGCCGCGTGCCTCCCTGTGTGCCATCCTGTGCCCGCGGGCCAGGGTTCCATGGCCTCTGATTCCACGCCGGCTGACTCCAGCGAGGTCCTCTCCCTCTCTTCAATCCCGAGAAGTTCACCTTCATGCATTTCTCTTCCTTCCCACTTTAAAGTTACTTTTTTGAGATTCTTACTTTCTGGCTGTTGGCACTCCTGCTCGGCCTCATTTCTCGGCTTTTCTCGAATTCATGTTCCTTCTCACGCTGCTTTCCCCCGGGACACCCCTCACGGCGTCTTCCCCACAGCAGCTCGTGTCTGCACCCCTCCTGCTGGCGCCCCGCACGGTGCTGTCTCCACGACTCCGTCTTCGCTTCCATATTTCTGTTTCTTTTTTATGCATTCTTGTTTCATATTGATACTATCTCCTCCTATCTCGTTTATAATATTTTTCACGTTTATATTGAATTCTGGGCCCATGTGCTCCATCACTTCTGCCTCTGGTGGAATCCACGGAGCACTCCGCGGTGGAGCCTCACTGGCTGGCCCGCCCGGCCCTGCAGCCCCTCGGCCCACCTGCCTCCGTCCCACCCTGGCCTGCTGCCGGCCTCTGTGCTCCCCTGACGTAGTCCTGGGGCCACTCGTTCCAGCCATCGGGCAACGTGGGCCCGGGGACAATGGCAGGAGAGGAACAGAATTCCATGCCTCACTCTTTCCTTGGGAGCTTTGTGCTCCTTGTCACGGCCACCTGCTGCCCGCATGCTCTCCAGTGGCTTCTCACGCTGTCTCCCTCAAAATTCTTCTTGGTCACCAGGGAGTGGTCTCAGGCAGCCATTCCCCTGGGGGGCCCGGAGCAGCAGCAGCAGCCGGGCACTTGCTAGAGGTGACCGAGTGTCCCGGTCCATCTAGACTCACCGAATCCAAGGCCCTGAGGGCAGGGCCCGGCTGTCTGCGTGTTAGCAAGCCTTCCAGCTGGCCTGTGCTCAGGTTTGGGGAGGATTGATGGAGGGAAGGACAGTCCTGTGGCTTCTACCTTTTCAGCGTGACCTGCCCCCTTCCCACGCTGGAGATTGCTGCTCCGGTTCCCGATCGCCTCGCACACCCTTGCTCTGGCAGCCAGGCCGGGCTCCTTTGACTCCCTCAGCCGCATCGGCCTGACGCACCCACCGGGGTCAGCTATCTGTTGCTTGCACGTAGCTCTTGTCTGGTCTTCCATGGCAATCTCCAGTCACTGCGGCAAAATCAATCATCCTTTCCCTAGAATATTCTAGGCTCCAGAATTCACCGTGCAAGTTCCCTGTGTGCCTTTCACCTGTAGTGATAGTCGACCCCTGCGTCCTGCCTCCCCAGATGGCGTTACCATCTCCCGTGGGGAAGCCCTCCCACTGTCCCCACCCTCCTGCGTGCCTCTGCTTTTGTGAGGCCTACAGCCGAGTCTGGTTTTCCTCCTCTCAAAAGTCCGGATCTTTGCCCTTCTCTGCTTAGGTTTGTGTCCAAACCCTGGCTTTGGGCGAGCAGTGACTTCCTTTCCTCATATTTATGTCCAAGACAGTGTCCATCTCATTGTCCGGTGCTCAGCATTGAATGGATGGAATCATTTCTTAAGATGAATGAATGAATGAATGAATGAATATTTGCTAAAAAAGAGTACAGAGTAAAAGGTAGACAAATATTAGTCTTTTGGTGCTTATAAAAAGGGGCATTATTTGCTGCTAAGTACTGGTTTGTTTTCCAAGTATTGTTATAATAATATAATCCAATTTGTATTAATTCTTGCTGTTATTAGTTAAAATTAATTGAACACCAACCAAGAGCTTAAAATGTTCTCAGGGGCCTCTGAGTACTTGTACATAATTAAAAATATACTTTAATTAAAAAATCTAAAATTGGAAAGCAAGCCTAACTCTGGAAGAGCAGCTCCCACGGGCTTTAATTAGCTCGTCTGGATTACGCTCGCCGACGCGGTCATGGCTTTGCCCCTAACCCACGTCCCAGTCGTATGGTCTGCAGCAATGCCCCTAGCCCGGAGGTCGCTGCCCTAAAGTCTCCTGCCTGTCTCTTCTTGCTTTCTTCACAGATTATTTACCATGAACGGGCATCTTTTGGACAACTCCAAGGATCTGCAAGACAACCACTTTTATGTTGCTGCAGGACTGGAGACCTTCAAATATTTCCCTTACTGGAAATCCTCAAAGGTGCCCAGTGAGGTCCAACAGTGAGCACGCTTCATAAATTAACCTCTGGAGTTGGTGCAGTTTGCCTCTTTTCCTAGTATCGCCCCCGAGCATGGCCAGTTCAGCTGTGGGTTGTTTTTCTGCGTATATGACACAGTTTTGGATTCTCACAGCTGGGCACGTGGGAACCCCTGTCGTTCGATGTATCACAAGGGCAGTGAGCCCTTGTGTTGTGTGTTCTGCTTTTTCCCTGGGGCCACTGGGCGCCTCGGACAGGAAGGGTCTCCGTGTGCCCAACAGTCGCAGAGCGGGCCCCGGGACACAGTCGTGATAGCCCATCTGGCGCCTTGTTCTGTTTTCTGAATTTAGCAGGCTTTTCCTGACCTGGAATCCAGAGTTTGTGTGGGGCAGCAGGCTCTCCTGGTGGAAAAGGTGGTGACTGTTAGAGCGGAGCCCAGCCCGGGCTTACGGGGTACACCAGGGTGTGCGTGTTTGTAGACTCGTGGGAACGTCTACAAGGAAGACGAAGGCACGGGTGGGATCTCCCATCCCATCACTGAGGAGCACGCACAGCGGCTGCCCCTTCTGGGGCATTTTGCTCACTCCGCTGCTTGCAGTCTGAATTTGGCCAGACGAGCTCTTGTAATTAGAGCATAATTCTCCCCCGTAGGCTCCTGCCTGAGGGACGCCCTGTGGACTTACTCTGAAGAGCAGCCCAGCGTTGGGGCTCTGACCTGCTTGCCCAGATGTTGCCAGACCATCCCGCACTGATGCTCACGTAGACAGGCGTGGACTCTGCGTCCACCCGCAGTTCTCACAGTTCAAGGACCTTGAAGTCCCCTCATAAGGTGGTCTCAGTTACATTCCCAGCACACAATTACACTTGATGCTTCCTTAGAGAGACTTCCGTGTTCCACCCACCTTGCTTTTTAGCTGTGCCGTAGGTAAGAGCTCCAGTGTTCCCTGCTCCAAATACCCAGAGGGCCAGCAGTAGTCCAGAACACTTCCTGACTTCCCTGGTGTTGTACTGGCCAGATTCAGGAGCCTGTTTATTAGTCTGGGCCCCTCAGAGGCTACAGTACTGGGTGTCCAGGCTCGGTGATAGGTCAGGAAGGAGGAGGTGACCTGCAAGACTGGAGTTCAGAGGTACATACCAATCCAAATCCTCAATTTTTTGTCCCAATCAAAGCCCTAGCATCAGGGCGGAGTCTGAGTTCATTGCCTTTGGATCCTCTGAGAAGACAGGGTGGGATGTGGGATGGCAGGCAGGCTGCCTCGGATATGCCTTCCTGTGGACCTTGAGCCGCAAGGGGATGTGCCTGCCAACCGTGCCCTTTGTCACCCATCCTGGAAGGCGGGGCTCTGCTCCTCCCTAACTTGGTAGCTGGGTGTCAGGTGCCTCCCTCCAGTGCACACGGAGCTCTCCTTCCTGGGGGCTGTGGGATGCAGAGTTTAACTCGGGCTCCTGGCGCCCATTCCGGGTCTGGCTGAGAGGAGTGGTTTCCAGCTGATGATGCTGGGATTTTGCGGCCTTGACTGCTCAGCCCCATGGGTGTGTTTGAACTACAGGCAGCGACAGCAGCTATTTGAGAGCCTGCCAGGGACCTTCCCTGTAGCTGCTTCTCATGTTTCTAATGGTCATTCTCTTGAGCGAAGAAAAAGAGGTGTCAGCGTCCATCTCATGGTGGAACAGGCAGGTGGTTTCGCCCCCACCCACCCTTTGAGTTCCCTTGCCCAGAGCCTGGGAAGTTGAGACGCCACCAGGGGACCTCGTGACTATTTGCACTCATGTGCTGTTAGGGCTTCTACTCTGAGGCAGAGAATGGCTTTTGTCCTGTCCGAGGGGATGACCCCACAGCAGATGGTTAGGTTAGGGTCCTGCCTGTGAGCCTGGCAAGAGCGGCTATTTCCTGATTTTGTCCACGTGCTCTTTCATGCCGAGTGTCCTACCTGCGCGGTGGGTGGAGATTACTTAGGGGCTGTTGAGATGAGGTGCATGGTCCTCTCTCCTCCCATGTCCCCTGCTCCCCACACGAGTCCCCTGGATTCTCCATGTGTTTTGTTTTCCCCTGTCACCTGTTCATGTGCTGAGCCCTGAGCTGGGTCTGTTGGTAGCTTTCTCCCTCACCAAAGAGGAAGAGAGTCCACAGAGTTGCTAAGAGAGTGATGTCCATTCTCACATGTGACGTGGACCCAGGAGGTGCCCCTCTGCTGGGGAACTGGGTGCCAGAAGTGCTCCCTCCTTGTGTAGTGATGGCGGGGGTCAGCCCCCACACGGAGGGATCAGGAGCAGGGTGTGTGCCTGGGCGCCACGGGCCGCGTCAGAGGGGCAGGCGGCTGTCGTGTGGAGGAAGCAGGCTGGGCTGGGCTGGGCTTTGCATGGGCATGGGGTCTCCTTGCTTCCCCTGGTCAGTGGAGCGGCGTTGACTAGACCCTCATGTCTCTGAGTGGTGCTCTCTCTCTGGCCCAGGGAGAGCCTGGTGCATGTGCCACAGGTCCCCGCGAGAGTGCATGAAAAATCCGTGTTTGTGGGAGTGGCTGTCAACTGTGAAAACCTCAAAGCTGTTAGAATTTCCCCCCATGGTTGTATAAAAGCTTTAGGGCATGAGCCACCTGTAACGATGCTGCCCCTGGGCCAGAATGCCATCCTGATATAAATGGAAATCCATCGGATTTTCCAAGGTGTCCAGGAAGGAAGCTGGGCAGAGCTCAGTGGGGACCGTTTCTGCTCCGAGGATGGGAAACACCTGTTGATGTGAGTCGGTGCCAGAGGGGGGACTGGATGCGCCTTCGGAATGGCCTTGTCTTTTGGTTGACTCTTATAGATTCTAGCTGATTGTCTTTTGTCTTTCAGAAAGTATACGGACATCGAGAAGTACTCACGAAGGAAGAAAATAGTAAGTCCTTTTCAGGGCACCCGGGTGGCTCAGTAGGTTGAATGTCTGGCTCTTGATTTCAGCTCAGGTCATGGTCTCAGGGTCATGGGATTGAGTCCCGTGTTGGGCTCTGCTGAGTGTGGAGCCTGCTTGGGATTCTTTCTCTCCCCCTCTCCATCTGTCCCTCCCCAGTTCATTCTTTATTAAGAAAAAAAAAAAGTCCCTTTCATGCAGCAAAGATGAGAACTGTGCTTGATCCCAGAGGCAGGTGGAAGCCAGGTCCTGGCGGCCGCACGGGTCCCTACCACCCGTGTCTGTGATGGCCAACATCTCTAACCATCTTATCTAAACTGTTTCAGAGGCTCTACTGACCTTAGTATTCATTCCATGAAGCTGCTGGGGGCCTGCTGCCGGGTCCCCTTCGCTCAGGCATGTTCCCCGCTGGGACTTCGCGGCCTTGAGGCCCCATGCACTGACCTGTTCTTTCCCAGTATCTAACGGTCAGCCCTTGATGTGGCTTTTCCCTTGGTGCAGCTCAGACTTCATAACCACATCTCAACCTCCCTCTCGGAAGTACTCTGGCTTCCTTATGCCCCTGAACCACCGTGGTGCTTGCTTGGCCGGAGTCCAGCCTTGGATGAGCCCAACCCCTCGCCTGCCCGTAGTTGCACTGAAGGGGTCAGTGTCGCTGGGGGTGATAATCCGACTGACCCGACTCTTCACCCCGGCTTCCCTGGAAAAGCCATACTGCTTAAAAAAAAATGCTTTTCTGAATACATTTTGCTCAATTTTGTCAGGGATTTTTGCATTGTCTGTTGATAAGTGAGGTTCACCTCCAATACTTCTCTTTCATGTTGTCCTCATCTGGCTTTTGGCGTGAGGGTTTTCCTGACTCTGTTGTTATTTTGGTAGCTTCCTGAGCTGAATGATCATCTTATTTTCAGTTTTCTTTCTCTATGGGTTGCCTTTGGGATTAAGTGTTTGTCAGATGAATGGGCGAGAACCATCGAGAACACAGAACTGATAGATGTGATCCTGCCCTACGGATGCGCTTCGTCGCGTGAAGATGGACGACACACGGATTTGTCTCATGGTTAAAAAGTTGGTGTGAGTGAGCCAGTAGGGGCGATAGTTTGTAGGAGGATAATCGACACGTGGAGATGGGTGAGCGGAGCACGGGTCCTAATGTGGGTCAGAGAAGAGGGCAGATTTTCCAGGTGGAGAGAGGGCCCAGGAGATGTGCACAGGACTCCAGCCTCGCAGAGTTTCCTCAGCGGTGTTTTCACATGTGCCGTGGGTACTGAGCTTGAATGTGGGAACAACACGAGTGGTACAACAGTGGAATCTCCTGCTTCAGTGGTTTGGGAGGCCTCTGAGCTCAGAGGACAGAGCCAGTAGCCCGGGGTCGTCATTACTTGCTTTTGTTAATGCCCATATTTCGTTATGTTGTTGTGACGCTGGGTTCCCATAGGGAGGAATAGTTTTCTTTTCCTTTTGTTAAATATTTGTTCTCCTTGGTCTAAAATTTAAGACATGTTTGTTCTGATATTGTTTCTTTTCTTTGGAAATCTATGACTGGGAAAGTTAACAGGTTTTGATGACGATATTTAACATTAAGAATCCTGAAACAGAATGATCACAAATATGCATACACTGCATCAGAAACACAAGGTGTTAGTCAACGAAAAATCATCATTGAAAATATTCTGTGACATGAGACAAGCCATGTAACAGCAGAGCAAACACACTTTATTCCAGAAAACAGAAAGTCCTAGAAAAGAACGCCTTGATTTTAACAAAGGTTGATGTAAAAATCTCTGCGTTTGTTGTAAAAAACACCTGTCAAGGTATTTTTACCTTATTTGTTGTTCCTTGTGTAGAGGTCTACGTGATTTGTTGAGCTGAGAAATCGCCCCATGTGAGGAACCGGTACATTTTTGAGGGTGAAAACTGTCCCATGTGCCAGGCTTCTCTGGCTGCAGGAGGCTGGGTTTTATTTCACTTTATTTTCTGAGGCTGAGTTTTAGAATTAGTCACAGCAACCACATTTTGGTAAGTACGGTTGCTTCTGTATGTGTGTGTGCCAGGCTTTGCACGTGTCTCTTATTAAACTTCTTTGATTTGTTTTCCATGTGAAATGGGGTGCGTCTTACGTACATGGCCTCTGACCACTGCCGTTGGCACTCGTGTGTGGTTTTGCTGTCATCACGGTGAGCCCAGCTAGAGCGGCTCAATTTGCTGTCTCTCCCACTGAGGTACGCATGTGGTTGGCACCACACGTGTTGAACGTTGTTGCTGTGCAAAGCCCTCAAGATGATTGGATCGAAGTGAAAAATTATTATATTCCCAGAAAGGTATATAAAGATAGAAGGGCAATCTGATATTAGTGGAGTACATTCTTCTTGAATTCCTTATATTTTTGCAAAGAAACAACCATCTCTTTTATGGCACCTGAGAAAGGAAGTTACTATTGTGCAGTGGAAGATACCGGTCAGTCGTGTATTACAGGGGAGCAAGCCATGCCCACGTCTAGGAGATGAAAACAGCAATGAGCACCACGTGTCATATGATTCATGGTGTTTGATTCCGTGAAATGAGAAGGCAGGTAATGGCCAGGAGCACAGGGGTCTGGGTGGCTCTGGATGCGGGAAAGTGGGAGAAGCTGGCGTGGATCCAGGTGTCCGTTAACTTGAGCCAAGACTGTTTAGTCCAATGAAGATGACTGAGTGAACCTATTCTTGTTTCGTTATATCAGATCCAGTTTTACAGCAACTCATTTACTGTGATTTTATGTCTTCTTTTCAAGGAAGTGCGGCTAATTTAATAAATGTTTAAAACTGTATTCTTTTATTATTATTTTTTTAAGATTTATTTATTTATTATTTATTTATTTATTTATTTATTTATTTATTTATTTATTTATTTATGAGAGAGAGAGAGAGAGAGAAAGATATAGGAGGAGGGAGAAGCAGGCTCCATGCACCGGGAGCCCGATGTGGGACTTGATCCTGGGACTCCAGGATCGCACCCTGGGCAAAGGCAGGCGCTAAACCGCTGAGCCACCCAGGGATCCCCTAAAACTGCATTCTTATATTAAAATGAATATTTTAATGTGTAAGCCTCTGTAAAATATCAGTAAATAATTAATAAGCTTTGTATTTATATCACATCCTTAACCAGAATGTTGATACTGCCTACTTCTCTTTTGGGCATAGAGCACAAACGTTGGGGAGTGAACAGAAATGAAGACGAGCTAAAACACTGACAAATTAGAGGTGCCTGTGTATGTGTGTGCGTGCACGTGTGTGTGCGCACGCGTGAGAAACAGAGATGCCTACCGTGGGACACCCATGCTTTAATGACCAGGTCTAAACTGTAAAGTGCAACATGGAGCAAGTGCCTTGGAACTGACATTTGCAGGCCAGTGACGTCAGGACCATGGCAGTATCACACAATATCCAAGGCTGCGTTTGTGTCTCCTTCTAGTGGCCTGAAGGTGCAACAGTTTGGTTCAAATGTTAGCAAATGTTGCACTTTAGCAATGCTTAGAGTGGGGGCTGGTTCACTGATGGCACACCTCGACCCACTTGGAAGCGGGACGGTCACTCTGGAAGCTGGTGGGAGGGCGTGCCCGGACTCTGAACTTAGCCGGGTGGTTTCTGTTCTTCTAATTCACATTACCCCGGGAGGCTGCCTTTCATGTGCCCGAGCAAGACTATCTGTTATAGCAGCAGCAGAGTTTAGCTGGATTGGACAGTTTCTCTCCAGAGAAGAATGGTAGTCCCCGGAGCACTACAGAGAAGTGAGCACAGCGTGCCCCACGTATGTTTCCTGAGGATGTTTTTAATGGGAGAAACGATGAATGAAATTAAAAAACAGCCCCCGTCACCTTTGCAAGAAGCGCTCGTGCTGATATCAGATTTGGGACTCAGAGCAGGAAGAAGCGGGGACAGGTGACACCTAGAAGTTTCCTCGTGTGGGGAAGACACAGATTCTCTGTTTTCCTGCTCAATCCGTTGTTTCCGAGAGCTGCCGTAAGTCTCTGTTGCTCTGACAATAAAGGAGCACGCGGAGTGTCCACTGTACACCACGTGTGTGTATAAAGCTGAAGGCTGCGTGCCCCGTCCTTGGGGAGCTCAGGCCAGGGGGGCGCTGGTGGGTGGAAGCTGCAGGTGCGTGGCCACCGGGTGCACGTGTGCCGGGGGTGGGAGTGCAGACGAGGGCTCCTCCGCTTGGGACACGGCGACGTTGGAGCAGGGCCAGCTGTGCAGGCACATCTGGGGCAGCAGGGCGGCGTGAGGCTGTGCCTCGGGCGCAGGAAGGCAGGCGGGCAGGCCCGTGTGCGGGATGTGAGCCCAGTCGCCTCCCAGACCCTGCACCCTGGCAGCCCTTCCCCTGTCTTTGCTCTGTTCTTCTTTTCCTACTCTTCTTGCATCTTCCCACTCAGCTCAGGACACCAGCAGAGATTTACTGAGCACCTGCTGGGATTACTCCATAGGGCCCGTATCCGTGTTGTGAGGTCGCCGATTGCCTGGGTCCAGGAATGCAGAGGGCGGCTCCTGGGTTCTGCTGGCGACGACGTGTGGGTGGGTGCTCCGGGGACCCAGCACAGGGGCCTGAAGCCGGGGGGAAGGGAGTTGCAGGTGGAGATGGCTGGATGGTGGGCGGGAAGGCCCGGGCGGTGGGGGGGGGCCCATGGGGGCTAGGAAGGTGGACGGGCTCCGACGGGACGCTCACAGCGCTGAGCTGAGGCACGCGCACTTCATCCTGCGGCTGGGACACTCCCGTGAGTGTCTGAAAGGCACAGGGAGAGGAGATTCTAGCGCTGCTCACTCATTGGGCAAGTATTTACTGTGTGCCTACTGTATACCACCCGGCTCCAGGCTCCGGGAATCTGTTATTAGACGAACATCCCTGGTCCCATGAGGCTTCCAGCGTCCTAGTGGTGAGAGGCAAACAGTAAACATCCTAAATGAAGGCTGCCTGCGGGGCTGGGGCGACAGGATGAAGGGGAGGAGGGGCCCTGGGTGTGCAGGCCATTGCGGTCCTTGTGGAGAGAGACGGGGACAAGCCAGGCCTTGGGCTAAGACGAGACGAGAAGCCACACCAGCCGGCTCCACATTTCACTGGATGTCGTAGGAATAAGGTGCTTTAAAACACTGGTGTTTCCTTCAGGCTCTAGGTAAGGTGTGAGATTCAACAAGAAAATCAATTTATTGCACTTATGGCCGCTCTTCACCCACCATTGCGCTGGCCCGAGGTTCTGTGTGTGTCGGGCCACCTTCCAGCTGGGTGTGGACCAGCTCATCTTCGTCTTGTCGCCGCCCCAGGGGTGACCGGGCCGGTGGCCAGGCCGCGACGGTCTTGGCTCTTGTGTGTGCTTGGCTCTGTGCCAGCGCTGCTCTTGTGTCCTCACGAGGGCACCGTGCTGTGTCACCGTCCGTTGACCATTACTTCAGAGGTAACACGGTAAATACGTGGTGTCTGTCAGAGGGGCCGAGGATCAGGGAAATGGTTGCGAGAAATAGGCATCAGCGATGCTCCAGGAGCCTGGCAGGTTGTCAGGATCCCTGCCCCCCGCTGCCTGCGAAACACGAGCCACACACACGTACCATGTTCTGTCTCTAAAACCATTTATTTTTTTTTTTAAATATTTCTTTCTTGATGACAGACACAGGCAGAGGGAGAAGCAGGCTCCAGGCAGGGAGCCCGATGTGGGACTCGATCCCAGGTCTCTAGGACCAGGCCCTGGGCTGAAGGATGCTGAGCCACCGGGCTGCCCGCTAAAACTAGCTCTGCTGAGATCTTGATTCCTATGCTCTGAGCAGGATTGCAACCTTTACAGAAGCCCCTTAAAATGGGTAGAGAGATTTTGCTTGGTTCTTGTGTTTGCTTGTGGGACTGTTCTATGCACCTTAATTTCCGCCAGGAGAAGCCGGCCAGTCACTTGCATCGTAAATATATTGATGGTACAGGGGGGTGTTTGGTTGACGTTTCTCGGGTGCCGTGGAGAGCTCAGGAGAAACCTCTACGTATATAGTTCTGCCTATGTTCGGTAAAGATAGAAAACTGGGACGGCGCTTTGTATCATGGGGACAGTTTGTGGGATGGAGCTGGAAGGGCCCCTGGGATGAGCTCACCGTTAGCTTCGCTTCCACTGTGACTCCCACGTGCGTGGTCATCTTCCGCTGTCAGTAGATTTTTTTAGACACCTGAGTTTCCCTTTATCTCAACTCAAAACAAACCTGCCATGTGCTTAATATCCTTTTATCAGAGATGCCTCGCCTTGCTTAGAGGTCCCAGCGGGAATAGCTTTGTGAGTTGTTGGAAACAGGGGCGTTTATTCCTGAAGCTTCCAGGTGTGTCTAAAACCACACGGGCCTCCTCAGACGCACCTGTGCCCTTTCCAAAGCCGCCCCTCGCTGTGTCAAGCCTTATGGGGGCACCTCCGGAGGTGCTGACCTCACCCAGGGAGGGGAGTGTTTGTGCCACTTTGCTGGAGACAAGCGTAAGGGACTGAGGCGTCCAGACGGTGCCGGGAGGGAGGTCTCCTCTGGGCGCCCGAACGAGGCCGGCGCTTGCCCAGGGGTCAGACTCATGGCTCGCCGCTGTTCCTAATGTAGTTTTCATTCTTGGTTTGTGCCTTAGGAGGATTCCCAAGGAAAAGAACCTCATAAATACAACATTTCCCGTAAGGAACAGGATTCTGTGTTTTATGCCAAAGAGGGGAAGAAGAAAATGCTGGTAGACTCTTTAATCCCAAACGGCGCAGGTAATGTGGATTTCATCATTTTTAATGGGCGTTAAAAATGCTGCCATTTTAAGAATGTGTTTTTTTTTTTGTTTGTTTTTTGGGGGGTCAGTTTCATGCTGCAGGGAGAAGGCTTGTAACTGTCTGATTTTGACACTTGTGACTTTCTGATTTATTATGAGACCTTCAGCTCCAAGGGCCGTGGTAGTGGGAGGAGGGAAACAAAATCCCGCTGGTGAAGGCGATGGACTTCTCCACCCAGGAAGCCCTCCCGGATCGATGCAGGAGTTCAGTCCTCCCCGTGCACATCAGGGCAGGCGCGAGCTCTCACCCTGAGGGCCGACGACACAGCAAACAACCCGCAAACCAATCAGCCTTTGGGGGGAAATGCAAAACTAAAATCCGCCTGATTTTTTTTTTTTTTTTTTTGAGGGTGAGGGACATTTGAAAGATTAGACTTTGGAGCTGATTTTATTTTATTTTTATTTATTTTTTAAAGATTTTATTTATTTGAGAGAGACAGAGAGAGTGAGCGAGCACACAAGCAGTGGGGAGCTGCAGAAGGAGAGGGAGAAGCAGGCTCCTCTTCGGTGCGGGACTCGATCCCGGGACCCCGGGATCATGACCTGAGCCGAAGGCAGACGCTTCACAAACTGAACTACCCAGGCGCCCGTGGAGCTGATTTTAAAATGAAATAATTAAAAAAAAAATACTTGTTCCGCTCCTGCTTCTGTTTTGCGGAGCCCTGGCTGGGAGCTGGCCACCTGGGGTCCCTTCAGCGTGTGTCGCAGGTGCTTCGTGGGTGGCTGGTGACGCGGAGCATAGGACCAGGGGAAGGGGGGCTCTGCTTTGCTACTCTGCAGCATCTGACAGTTTGGGGGCATCATTTTTCTTGAAGACTTCCCCTTCCTGGGTCCTCCCCACACACCGCGGGTCAGGCTTCCTCCTCTTTATGCTCTGATTGTCTCCTAGCTTCCGGGGAGCCCTCTGCTTGCTTCCAGGTGACAGTCTCTACTGTCTCCCTGCGCTTCTCTCCTGCTGCCTGCCCGCTCTGGGCTTTCCTGTCCCAGGTGATGGTCCTGTCCCACTGCTCCCGGGGGCCCTGTCTGGTGGGGCCTCGGGGGCCTGTGCCACTGTACCCTGGGGACCCTGTCCTGCTGTGCCCCTGGGTCCCTGTCCCGCAGGGCACCTCTGGAGGCCCGGGGGCCCGGTCCCGCTGTGGCCCAGACACTGGTCTGGACAGGGGGGTGGGTACTGAGACACCTGTCCTTCCATGGCACTCCTGCCTGCTGGGCGCAGCTGACACCACGTGCTGATGCAGCCTGACCATGGCCAGGATGGGCCCAAGACCAGAGCCTGTTGCCCCATAGTCCCCGAAATACTATAATATGTCACCGCTAATAGAGAATTTAATCAGCGCATGCAACATTTCCTTCTTGGCCAAGCCTGTCTTTCGTGGCTGGGACGGCCCGGCACGCATCTGACCTTCCCTCCGGGAAGCGGAGTGTTGGGACCCGGGTTCCTACTGCCCTCCCAAGCCTGGGGCCCTCGGCTCATTCCTCGTTTACAAACGGACGCAGTGTAGACGGGTCCATCGGAGGCTCTTAAGTTCAAGCACGCAGAGGGGAGCCTGGAAGCGCCGTGGGGGACCTGACGGATGCTGCATCTGCCTCCTCCTTACCTTCACCGCTTCCGCCCAGGACTGCGGGAGGGTCCTTGGGGGGCCGGGGGCCAGGACGGGGGTGGGAAGGACAAGGAATGGAAAGAGCTGGGGTCCCTGCGCCCCTGGCCGCCGCGGGTACCTCCTCTGGGCGTTGAGGGAAGGGGCCGGGCTCCTGCTTTTTCTTTTGCCGTCACCTAGTCTCAGGCGGAGGATGAGGTTCTCCAGACCCCCGGGATTCTGTAAGCACGTGATACACCCGGTCGTAACGCTGATGAGATGGTTTTTGTGTCAGCTCCGGGGACTATGTCACACCGTGCGATTTTAACACCTCGTTTGTCAAAACTCATTTTGTTCATTACTTCAAAATACGTTCTTGAAGTCATCTGGGAGTGACAGAGGTGCGTGTGCCCAGACCGTGATTGTGATGTGTGCGGGGTTCTCAGAGTTTCTTTCTGACCTGGGCCCTGGGCAGAGGAAGCCCAGAGGTCGCCGAGCCATGACTTTGGTTTGGGCCAGAAGATGTGCAGTGGGCATTGGCATGAAAACCTGTTTGTGCTGTTTTTCTCTAGAAGGCGACGTGTACAAAGCGCAGACTCCTAGCACGGAAACCCAGGGAGCGCCGGAAGTCAGAGAAGACAAGGATGTGCAGGTGGAGGTGCCCGTGGACCAGGTGGGTAGCAGGTGTCGTGTGACCGTGCCCTCGGCCTTCTTCCTTCGGCTCTGTCAGCCCCGCCTGGCTGCAGTCTCCTCCTCCCCCGACTCCCAGGCTCACCCAGGCTCTAGATTGTTCTCTGCCCCCTCTGGTCAGTGACTGCTCATCCCTCAGGTCCTGCATCACACGTTTTCCTGCCCGCTACTCTCCCTGGTGGGTTCTTCTGCTATGGGGACTGTTATGAATTTGGAGTCCAGCCTAGACTGGTGAGGTCCTGTCAGGTTTGTGACCGCGTAGTCAGCTGTGTTGTCACTTGAGTGCTGTCCGTTTCCCTCACGGTGAGGACGGGGTCGGCCTGCTGTGCTCGTTGCCGTCAGCCTTGTCCCCGGGACGGTGCCTGGCAGGGGAGGCCCTCAGAAACCACCGGCGGCACCACAGGGTGCTGGGATGCGTGGGGCACCAGGTGACGTGGTTGGGGATCGCAGGTCTCCCACTGCTTGGCCGTCTGACCCCCTCCCCCTCACCCGTGCGGTGGGCATTGATGCCCCTGGATGGCTCCTGGGGGGCAAAGTGAGGTCCTGCACTTGTGAGTACCTGGTTCTAGGCCTGGTGTGCCCCCGCCCCACCTCCTTGGGGCTCACAGAGGCATGAGGTGGAGGGAAGTGGGTGAGGCGTGAGGGGGCCACCCCAGCCTGGATGGGAGCAGAAGCACAGGGGCCTGGTTCCAGCCCGGCTCGCCCCGTGCCCACCCGCTGCAGGTGCGTCTCCACGGGTCTCTGTCCCCAGCCCCTGGTCCTGCAAAGGGCCGGCGGGCCGGGTGGGCTCTGAGATGCACAGCTTTGTCCCCAGTATCCACCTGAGGGCACTAGAAACACATTTCTTATTTTTTAGTAAGATTTTATTTGTTTATTTAAGAGAGAGCACGAACAGGGGGAGGGGCAGAGGGCGCAGCAGAGCCCCGCTGAGCAGGGAGCAGGGTGTGGGGCTCGATCCCAGGGCCCTGAGATCATGACCTGAGCCAAGGCAGACACTGCACCGATGGAGCCCCCCCCGGCGCCCCAGCGTCCTGTGCAAGTTCCACGTGGGCATCAGAGCTCTGTTTTCCCCCCTCTGACGTGGACTCGGCGTCAGTCCTGCACGTGTGGTTAGAGCCGAAGCCCGGGCGACAGCGAGCTTTCCGCTCCCCTTTGGAAGATCGCGCGTAATTTTCTCATTTTATTCTATTTTTCTTTCCCGTGGTATATTTTACGAACGAGACAGACCACGTCCGGCCCTGGCCACTTCCTCTGGCATCTGGAGCACTTTCCCCGGGGGTCCTGTTGTGTTCTCTAAATTGCCAGTGATAGCATTTATTCTTTTCCTCGACGTGGCGAGAAATGACCAGAAGATTCAGTTCTCTCTTAAAACCCAAACTAACCATGTATGTTTATTGCACATTTAAGGATTTTTGTAATAACTAAATGCAGACATTTTCGGCAGTTAGGGTTATACCAGAAATTAGCACCCGGCCCCCCTCCAACGCTGGTTAGGGTCCTCGGGGTGTTCCCGTTCTGGGCAGGTTTGCAGCACAAGTGTAGTCCCTAGTGTCATGCAATCTCCATCACTGTGACCGAGAAACGTTCTGGGGAGTTTGCGTCGCTAGTGTTTGATTTCCGTGGTATTCGGGGCAGTGCGGTGATGGGGGGTCCCCAGAAGGGTGAGTAGTGGAGGGAAGGAGGGGCTCCGGGGGCTGACGGGGCACTCCTCCATGGAGGGGGTCAGGAAGGTCAGAGGGAGGAGGAGGCCAGGCCCGGGGGTCAGGAGAGCCGCTGCCGCTGTCTAACCACGCCTCTCCCAAGGGGTGGGGGGTGGGTGGCGGTGCCTGGGGCTGCCTGGGTGTCAGGGGATGATGTCAAAGCAAGTTCTGCGGCTTTGAAGGACAAGGAGGCCATGGGACTCCCAGCTCGGCTGCCTCATGGGCTTAAAAATGAGAGGTGTGGGGGCTGGGCCAGTGGGGGGTAGCGCGTGCACGTGCATGTGAGCAGAGACACACACCTGCTGCCACCTGCGGGGCTGGAGACGAGCGGCTGGAGGAGCTGAGCGGGTGGTGGGGTGGTGGGCGCCCGGCACACCTGGAGGTCCGCTTACTGCCCGCCCCCCTCCCCCCGCCCCCCGGCAGGGGCTCGGCTTGGGCTCCGTAAGTCCCAGGGGACAGACGCAAAGAGGGTCCCAAGGGATTGGATAGACGGATGCCCCGCGGGGCAGGTTGAGCTGAAGTTTGTAGACAGACCCGTCCCCGGACTGAGTTCTGTGTCTTTGAGGACAGGACTCCCCGAGGTCACTGCCTTCCCCGTCCGTCCCCCGGGAGACCACGGTGCGCGTTAGCATAGTCGGTGTTGCAGAGAAGTCCTAACATTAGACTAACGTGTAAGCTTTTGGGTTAACGCCGGTTTCCTTCCCCAGGAATGATTTTCCTTCTGGGATCCCCGTGAAGCACGGCGTAGGCCCTGCCACCATGCAGTGTCCAAGGGGTGGTTTTCTGCCCTGGGGGAGGGGAGAAGAAGGTGGTGTTGTGGAGCAGGGCAGCAGGATGTGGTTTGGCGGGTCCGCCGGGTGGGGTCCTCACGCAGGGGACGGACACTCTGCTACCTGCAGACCTGGCCCGGGTGGGGGTTCGATCAGAGTGGCCCAGCCCCGGTGGGGGTTTGCCCCAGAGTGGCCCCCACGCCTGGAGAACCACGTGTTTGTCTTGGTTCTGTGTTTGCGTGCTGAGTGAGCTCTGGGCACGTGTTGCGGCTGCTGGTTTCCTTGTGGGGGGAGGAAGATGCTCCCACTGATGCCCTTGGGACTTCCCAGCCCGTTAATGAAGGAGGGTCTGGCCTCCGTATTAAACTATTAGCTTATAGTGTTGGCTTTTATAATAACCTGGAGTACTTTGCTCGTGTTTTTGAGGAACTGGTTTTCACCTTGTGGGTGAGCCTGATGATGTCACATGTTACTTTTTATTTTTTATTCATGAGGGATGCAGAAAGAGAGGCAGAGACACAGGCAGGGGGAAATGCAGGCTCCCTGCGGGGAGCCCAAAGTGGGACTCGATCCTGAGACCCTGGGTTCACATCCCAAGCCGAAGGCAGAGGCTCAACCGCTGAGCCACGCAGGTGTCCTGTCACATGTTATTCCTTATCCCCGGGGCCTCACCTTGTCTTCACTTTACTGTTGCTGTGAAGATACAATATTACAAAATATAACATCTCAGTGACTCCATTTATGAATTTGGAGTCCAGCCTAGACTGGTGAGGGGAACCTCAAGAACTGGGCGTCCCCCAAGCCTGAGGGCGTCGTTGGAGCTGAGCGTACTCACTTGCAGTCGAGAGCACCAGTTGCCAGCAGAGGACTGGAGGGAGCCTTGGCGAGGGGCGAACGTGCTAGAGGCCGCTCCACTCACCATGGCGACATCGCCGTGTCGCTGAACTCCCTCCGCTAGGCGAGGACTCCAAGTCCCGATCAACGGAGAGGGTGGGCTGTCCTTTGCTCCTGCTGGGTGACGTCATGGAATGTCCACCTTTTGTGGTGATGAGCGAGACTCACACTGTGGCCTCTCATCTTGCCTGTGTTCCAAGGGCTAGAAACTTTTGTACTTTTGAGTTGGTTTGAGAATCTCTTGTTGCTGCACAGAGAGGGGAGGACGGGGGGATCAGAAAGTGGGGCGGGGGTGTCGGGAACAGCGATGAGCAGAGAGGCCACAGCTGCTCTGAGCATTGCTCCCTGACAGTCCAGGACGATGGTTGATTGCACGTTTTGACCTGCGTTCTGATTCCTAAAATGTCCTGTTTTTGTGGTCCTGTCTTCCGGTTGTTTTCTTTGTGATTTTTTTTAATAATAAATTTATTTTTTATTGGTGTTAATTTGCCAACATACAGAATAACCCCCAGTGCTCATCCCGTCAAGTGCCCCCCTCAGTGCCCGTCACCCATTCACCCCCACCCCCCGCCCTCCTCCCCTTCCACCACCACTAGTTTGTTTCCCAGACTTAGGAGTCTTTATGTTCTCTCTCCCTTTCTGATATTTCCTACCCATTTTCTTTGTGATTTACTCACAAAGATCGATGCGTCCTTGCAGTGATGCACACCACTGTTTCTAGCCTCCACCTTCTGTCTCTTGGTTTTCTCCCAATGGAGACATTTGCAGTTGCTTCGGTAGAGCCTCTTTCTCCTGCTCACGTTGGGCTCCTGGTGGTGAGAGCGCATCCCCAAGCTTTTCTCAACTTGGCGCTGAGACGCTTGTAGAATTCCACTGATGGCCGTCGTTGGCTCATGGGAGAAACGAGGTCGAGATGCCAGGTCAGCGGCGCTCTTCTCAGTAACCACATGATCTCGCTTACGTGTGTTGTCGCTGCTAAAGCTTCAGTGTCACCGAACCCTATTAGTCCTGAACCAAGTGGCTCCTGACCAAGACGGAAGGCGTAGCGTGTGGGAAACACAATGCAAGGGACGGGGAGAGAGCCCTAGGGTCTGGCACTGGGATGTTACCAAGTGTTACGCTGGATTATAGTTGGTCTTGACTCACATTTTCTTTTTTCCTGTACTATGTTGTTTCCTTTCGAGTTTGTGTTTTTAAGATATTACAAATTATTTCCAATGCTTTTTGTTTCTCTCTAGTTTTATGTTTTTAAAAAAGATTTTATTTATTTGTCCATGAGAGACAGAGAAAAAGGCAGAGCCACAGGCAGAGGGAGAAGCAGGCTCCATGCAGGGAGCCCAATGGGGGACTCGATCCCGGGGCCCAGGGTCATGACCTGAGCCAACGGCAGACGCTCAACCACGGAGCCACCCAGGTGTCCCTCTCTCTGGTGTTAATAGCACACACTGTATCCCCTTGCCGACATTTCTATCAGCAGGCCTTGGGTGGAGGTCTAAAAGAGAAGATGCTCTATCAGCTTTGACTCTCTGGGGGAGATAAATTTTTACACCGGCTTCTATTTCAAAGTCGTGAGTTATTTTTTTTTTTAATTTTTTAAATTTTTATTTATTTATGATAGTCACAGAGAGAGAGAGAGAGAGGCAGAGACATAGGCAGAGGGAGAAGCAGGCTCCATGCACCGGGAGCCCAACGTGGGATTTGATCCCAGGTCTCCAGGATCGCGCCCTGGGCCAAAGGCAGGCGCCAAACTGCTGTGCCACCCAGGGATCCCCAAAGTCGTGAGTTATTATACCCCAATGTTAAGGAAACATTTCTTAGCTCTTATAATTTACACAAAATGCCACCCAGATAGTAACACACTGAGGTTGAAATCCTTCCTTGATTCAAGGTGCGCATTTTTCACAAAAGCAATGTCTTCTGCCAGAGTTAAGGTCATGTTGATTTTTATAAATATCTTAAAAGACAGAAAAGTGCCTAGAATGGTGGGTTCTCTTTGGCGCAGGACTCTGACTTTTGAGTTTTTCTGGGGGAAGGGAGAGATACTTTAGCATTTTTCACCAATTCCACTCTCCAGAGCGCCGTTACGTCGTCATTCCCCAGCGGGTGCTGGGCACGTCCAGTGGATGCTTGGGAAGGGAAATCAGGGGACCGGGTTGGCTCCTGACATCTACTGAAACGTGGTCATTTTCAGAGAGTCCCCCGGGGCCAGTCCCAGCAGAGAGCGGTTTTGCTTAGATTCCCTGTGGCAACCCGAGCAATGCACCTGAACTTTAATTCATTTCACTCCAGAGAAAGAGCTAAGAATGAGACATGAGCTAATGTAAAACCAAAATAATTTGGATTAATTAGGAGAAGGTCAGTATGCATTTGTATAATCTCCGACTTGTTTAATTAGAAAAGACATAATGGAGCTTTAAGCTTTAAGCTTTGTAGGTGCAGGGAGTAGCTCGGATTAGGCTCACTAAGGTCCCTGGGGTACTCCCTTTAATGAATAAATTAAAAAGCATAATTAGCAGTTTATCTGTTCGGATGCTTCTAGCTGGAAAGAACAGCAACCCACGAGAAGCGGCTCACACGTGAGGGACACTTATCCGGAGTCTGGAGGCCCCTGCGTCATGGGAGCTTGCAGGGTCGGCCGGCCCAGCCGTGTCATCCCGGGCCGGTCGCTGGCGTCGCTGCGCCCGCCTTCCTCTGCACATCGACTTCAGGCCTCAGGCTTGTTTCTTCACGGTCTCAAGACGTTTCCTCTGCTTTCAGCGGCACGTTGAGACGTGAAGGCTAATGTGACGAATGGAGACCCCACTTCCCTCCCTTGTGCCTTTATCAGGTGGTGAGAACAGTCATACCCAGGGGCCCTCCTGAACTCTATGGTGTCTTGACCTAGTCCTTGCCGTAGTTGGGGAGACGCCATGGGCCTCCGGTGGTGTAGACTAACCAGGGTCTGCGTCTGGTGTCTGGAAAGTGGCCTGGGCTCTCCTTAATTATGTGATTTTTCTTTCAGCGAGGGGTGAGGTAGGGACTGGTTGTGAGCTAGGTAGCTCTGGTGTCTACACACAAATCCCTCTGCACCTTCCCGTCATCACAATGGAGCTGCCCGTCTTCCTGCCTTCTCCTGGGCTTTGGATCCTGTCCCCTCTGAACCGTTCAAGGGTCTGGCGCTCTCAGGTTATTTGTCTCGCCTTTTTTGGGTAGGTCGGACTCCTGGCTGGATGCTACGCATGCTGGAAGCGAGCCGGTTATAACCAGAACCGTCCCTCCTTGGCCTCCTTCCTCTGCGAGCAGTCCTTGGAGGGATGGTCCCTCCTCTCCCCAATTCCTCTGTCTCCTCTCCTCTCCTCTCCTCTCCTCTCCTCTCCTCTCCTCTCCTCTCCTCTGCCTCTTCCGGCTTCTGTCCACAGGGACACAGAACAGCTCGCTGCCTCATGCCCCAAATCCAACACACTTCTCAGTTCTCAGGGCACTTGACCTTTCTCCTCCAGCCGACACTTCAGGCCGCTCCCTTTTCCTCAAACGCCCTCTTCCTTTGGTAAGACCCACCGGCTCCCGATTTTCCTTCCATCTGTCTAGCCTCTCATTCTTGTTCTCATTCTCATTCTCTCTTTTTTTAAAGTGTTATTTTTTAAGTCCTCTCTACACCCAACTGGG
Source organism: Canis lupus baileyi (assembly GCF_048164855.1). Lineage (NCBI taxonomy): Eukaryota > Metazoa > Chordata > Mammalia > Carnivora > Canidae > Canis > Canis lupus. The sequence goes on along the minus strand of NC_132849.1, from coordinate 62,957,673 downwards.
GCTCTAAGTCACGAACTTGAGATTGAGGGTCTCATGCTCTTGCCGCTGAGCCGCCCGGGGGCCCCATTCTCCTTCTCCATAGGCTTCTGATCCTCCAGTTGGCTTGGAATGTTAGAGGTCAGCATGGGTCAGGGCAGGGCAATGTTCTTCTCACTCTAGGTCATCTCCCCAGATTGAAAACTCTGTCAGGCGGTGCCACTCTCTCTGCAGGTCTCTTTTCTGGGCTCCAGATGCAGATGCACACACATGCACACACATCCAGAGACACACACACACATCCAGAGACACATATTTACTTCTATAAACACACACCCAGAGACACATACACACACATCTAGATGAACACACACATACATCTTTTGTAGATCCAGACACATACATACCTCTACACACACACATCCACACAGCCATGCACCCACATATCCACACACACACACACACACACACACATATATTCACACACACACACACACACACACACACATACTGTGAACTGACATCACCTGTTGGACGTTCCGAGATACTGAAGTTCACAGTGAGAATGAACACGTGTCCTTCCACACCGTCTGCACACCTTGCTCTCTTCCCGTCAGGGGGTGTATGATGCCCGTCCATCCAGTAAGACAAAGAGAAACGTAGAGATATTCCTGAGACTGATCGTTTCACCTCCTCCATATCCAGACCACCTCAACGCCTGCAAGTGTGACCTCCTAGATACGTCTAGAATCGGCCATCCTGACTACCACCATCCCCTGGCTAAATTACTGTGATCTCTTTTTCTCCACTGTCCAACCATCCCTGAAACCCCTCAAACTCAGTGCTTCTTCCTGCAGCAGGGCCTCCACGTGCCCTTGCCTTTATCTGGAATATTCTTTGCCTTTTTATGTATTTTTTTTTATCCCTCATATTTCAAGTTGTAGTCACACCAGAGTGTATGGTAAACCCTGGTACATCCTATTAGCTCCACGTATCTCTCTTACAAAGCATATCACAGTCGTGGTTTTATACTTACTTGTGCGACTCAATTAACATCTGTCTCCCCATATGAGTGAGCTTCTTGGGGGCCACGCTGGTTCGCATTCCCTGTCGTTGTATGCCAGCCCGCAGTGGACGTGAGGCGTGTGCACTTGCTGCGCCCACTCTGACTGGTACAGAACTACGATGGAAGTAACCCTTGGGGGGGCCCTTTCTTTCTTAGCCACAGAACCACATGGCTTTCGTCTGGCGGAGAGGCTCCAGGGCACCAGTTACACGGAGCTCACTGCTTTTAGCCAGTGAATCATGAAACCAGGAGCATGATATGCGAGGATGTGAGCGGCACCACTGTGTGTGGAGCGGGACCACCCAGGCGGTGGCGGGCGGGTCTCGAACACAGGGAAAGAGGACACTCGTTGGGGTCCTCAGGGGTGGACGGAGGATCATGGGCATTTATTACCTGTGGGCCGGAGGCATCTGGAGGGATGAGCCATTCCTATTTACATGAAAGGGGTTTCTAGTGTTCCTCCTTAAAGGTTTCCCCGACAATTTTGTTGAATAGGTTAGGATTTCATAAGTGGAGCAAAAGGTAAAAAGGCAGACACAGTTCTGGGTTTGAAGTAACCACCGTGGAAAAAACGGCAGTATTTTCAGCTCTGTCCACAGAAGTGGTTCACAGAGTTGCACTATTTCACCGCCCTTTGCTCCTTCATGGGGTTTCACAAAGCTTGACTGCCACTAAATCCAAACGTGGTGTGTTTTCTCTCTAGACACCAGCTGAGATAGTTAAGGAAGATGAAGAGTTCCACAATAACCCCCCTGATCTTGAAAGCAACAAGGTGAGCCAATTCTACTTTTATTTTGAGTTTAATGGTGTGGGCCGAAGGCACCTCCTTATTCCTTTTTAACATGTTGGGTGGAGCTCACGTTTGATGAAGAAAGAATCTAAAAGTCCAGTCCATTCCAGAATAGAGATGAGCATGGAATTAGAAACATAGCATGTTCCCAGGCAGGCTGTGCCTTAGATCTGGTCTCTCGGGTGCCAGAAATTACGTGAGTAATTTTAATGGCTTCTATACTTATCCCAGTTACGTTTTACTGTGTTCTCAGTCACAGACTTAAAACTGTTTTAACAACAACTTTGAAGAGATATTTTTAGAGGGAAGAGTCTCAAGGTGACTAGCAGAGGTGTGTAGGTACGTAGGCGTCTGTGGACACCATGGTCATCCTGCTTTGTGGGGCGTACGTGTTGTGTAAACAGTCTTCTTGTGGGACAAAGCAGGACGTGGACGGCGCACGCTCCACAGATGGCAGCATGAGCCAGGCAGGGGGGAACCCTGGCTGCGGGTGTCTGTGTCCAGGTGCTGCTCCTCTCCCCGTCCAGATGCTGAAGATGTGCCGTCTGAGCAGGGAGCGTGTTCCTGTGGCCCTCTATGAGGTCACGTGTATCGGGGAAACAAAATTTACTTTGCTTTGATCTTATTTTTTTTTGAGGAATATATGGCATTTAGAGCTGATTAACATATCCACCACAGGTAGTTACCATTTCCATTTTTTTCTTTATCATGGGGGGAACGTTTAAGACAAAATTTACTTTACGTAATTCACGTCGGTAAGAGATTTTTGAGAATTTGTTTTGAAAATTCCATGTCTAGATTTTTTTTCAGAGTAGTTCCTTATTAAATTTTTTTTTTTTAGAGAGAGAGAGAGAAAGAGAGAGAGCGTGCAAACGCAAGTGGGAGATGGTGTGGAGGGGCAGAGGGAGAGAGAGAGAGAATCTTAAGCAGACTCTGTGCTGAGTGCAGAGCACCACCCTGAGATCATGACCTGCGCTGAAATCAAGTCAGATGCTCAATGGACTGAGCCTCCAGGCACCCCTCTTGTTTTAAATTTTTTTGGCTCCAGGCAGGGGGTTGTATAGTAGGTCTGGGGTATCACATCCTAGTCCATTCTAATGCCAAAGCCTTCAGAACTACCGGTAAACCTGGGGATATGGGATGGCCTTACGAGCTGTCCTTCCCCACCCTTCAACCTGCCAGGCGGCCTCCTGGTTCTCACATTCAAGAACAGAGGCAGGTGAGCCCGGGGGGCCGCCGGGATGGGCTGGAGCCACTCGGCACTGTCTCAGGCTTCTCGCCCACCTTGGGAGGGGCATTTGTGGGAAGGGAGGTCTGTTTGGGTTTTTCCAACATCAGTGGCATTTATGATCTGAAATAGATGGTCAAAGGGATCGGGCTTTCAAACAATTCTCCTTCCTTATATTCTTCCATAGTTTTGATGGGGAGGCGGATTTCAGTGAAAGCATACGGTGTGTATCTAGATAGTCGGCAAGACTTTCAACTGAGGAGGAAAGAGAATGTTTAGTTGCTTTGGTGTCAGAGCATGAGACTGGGTTCTGGGAGTCAGAGGAATGTCTGTCCTGGAGCGTCAGGTGAAGGGGTGCGGAAATCACCTGTTTGCACTGGGGGCATAGCGGAGAAGGGCACTAATGTGTGTCAGTTTTTATTTTATTAGAAATAGGGCACAGGCATTGTGATGACATTGAGTTCGCGCTATGCCTGAGCACCTTGCGTGGACTGGCCACGGGACTTTGCCATCCTTGCCTTATTGACTCTTTATGTAAATCGACTCGGGCCTCTGGGAGTTTGTGGGTGTTAGTAACTTGACATCAATCAGTAGATTTAATTTCTTAGAGTGAATCAGAGTGTTCACTCTGATGCAGGATCGGAATAATGGCAAATTTGAGCATCTAGTTTTTATTTTTATTTTATTTATTTTTAAAAGATTTTATTTATTTATTCATGAAAGACACACAGAGGCAGAGCCACAGGCAGAGGGAGAAGTAGGCTCCATGCAGGGGGCCCAATGTGGGACTTGATCCTGGGTCTCTAGGATCATGCCCTGGGCTGAAGGCAGGTGCTAAATTGCTTAACTCCCCCCCCCCCCCCCGCCCCGCCAGGGATCCCCTCACCTAGTTTTTAAACGTCTGGGTTTGCAATCTCAGCTCCTGGGGGAAGGTGGTGATATGGAGCAGCGGCAAGACGTGAGGGGGCAGGGAGGGCATAGGGAGCTGGGGGTTTGCTCTGCTGGGCACTGTGCTTGGCCCTGCTGCCGGGGCTGCCTCACCTCACGTGCACTCCTCACCTGGGTGTCAGCACCCAACTTTGTAGACCTAGAAGCAATGAGACAGGAGAGAGCTTGAGTAACCCACCACCACCCTACAGTCAGGAAGAGGGGGAGTTTGCATTTGAGCTCAGTTCTGAACAATCCAGGGCTGTGCTTTCTGTCTGCACGGTGAGCTCTACTACTCATGCCTAATGTCTCAGGACAGCCGTTTACTGTGTCAGGCTCCAGGTCTGTCCCTTGTGATGCTAAGTGTTGTGTTACTCCTGTCCAGGAGTGTTTACTTCTATGAGGTCCACACCACTCCATCTTTGCTTCTTGTGTGACCGAAATAGAACTTTGTGAGTGTTTTTCATTATTGACATGAAAATCTAGCCTGTGTTTTTGAGGCAAGAAGGAGAGCAAGCATCTTATGTGTAATATAACAGCTGGTAATAATAATAAAGTAATAATTAATGCTTCCTGGCTGTTGGCCACAGTGATCCGTATCTGCTCTCAGTGAAGTATAGTTTTTTTTTTTAAAGACTATTTATTTATTTGAGAGAGAAATCACGAGCAGGAGGAGAGTGGCAGAGGGAGAAGCAGACTCTTTGCTGAGTAGAAAGCCTGATACAGGACTCGATCCCGGGACCCTGAGATGATGACCTGAGCTGACGGCCGGAGCCACCCAGTAGCCCCAGGGAACTGCAGTTTTATTTTGTGTTTCATTTCCCTGTTGATTTGAAAAATGAGTCATGTGATATTTATTAGACACTGACTATATTAAGGGTTTTTTTTTTTTTTTTTTTTTTTTTTTTTTTTTGTGTGTGTGTTATCTCCCCCTTCCCCTTAAATTGTGAAATCCTTAGGGAGCCGAGCACATGCCTTGGCACTTCCCGTGACCCTCACAGTGTCTGGGACAGTGCCTTCTACACAGTAGGCGTCCCATAAATGTTTGTGGATTTGCTTTGAGCTACCAATGGCTAAGGTACTTAAACTTAAGTATATAATCCCTGGGGTAAAATGAAAATCACCTTGCAAGGTTGTAAGAGCATGTGATTGTGAACAACATTTAAAAAATATGTATCTCTGCTCTTTGATCATAAGGGTGTCTGTTATCACCTAAAATATTTTGTGGTGAAATATATGTATATGTAAAGCAGAAAACTTGCCATTTTAGCCATTTTTCAGTGTATAATTCAGTGGCACTAGGTCCCTTTGCCGTGTTGCGCTGCCATCAGCACCGTCTATGTGCAAACGTCTCACTGTCCCAAGCAGAAACTCTGTGCACCGAGCTCAGACTCCTCATCGCCTCCCCTCTGCTGCTGGCCGGAGGAGCTACGTCCGTGTAGGTGTCAGGACGAGATGCTCGCCACCAGCCCAGGGAATTTGACACGTGTCTTATTTTGTCCTTATGTATGTTACTGGCACAGAAGTGGGTGAAACCAAGAGCAGAGGTAGAAAATAGAGCTGTGCTTTCACCCGACACTTCCTCCTCGGGATGCTTTGACGACGCTGATTCTACAGCGGTCACGGCCCTCCTGTATCTGACGCTTCAGTCATACTTTCACCTTAACACAGACCATCATCATTCACTAGCTCATTTGAAAAGCTCTTCTGTGAACTGATAGAAATGATGTGTGTACGTCTTACCTGTGTCACATTGTGTGCACGGCACCCTCTGCGAACTGACCTGGGTGCTTGAGAACTCTCCGAATCCAATATCGCACAATATACACATTGATAACACCAAATAGAAACAGGTGGGTTCACTCCTAGGGCCCCCTGGGGCTCTGGCCGCCACGGGAAGCACAGGTGCCGCACAAACAGCAGGTGGACCCGCACACACGTCCAAGGAGTGAAGGCCCCAGAGAAGATAACGTGTCCTGTTTTGTATAGAGTACTTAACTAGAAGAGTGTGAAAATGCAGAATTTAGAGTAGGAGAGGTGTGGTGCCAGGAGCGGGGCAGGACATGGGAGGAGGGAAGCCGCCGAGGGCCTCCTTACCAACCGGGAAGGCGAGGGCAACAGGAGGGTAAGTTGTTTGACACTATCCTGCTTGCAGAGAGTTGATTACATATTTTTTTAATAATAGGAAAAAGAAGATGAAAGTCCTTATGAAGATAATGAAAGAAAGGTTTGTCCAACCAGTTCTGTAATTTTTGTGTTTAGTGTTCTGAAGACCTCACGAGATGCCCAAATCTCACCAGATGCTTTTTAAGAAATACAACTTTGGGCCCCGCCCGTCAGGCTCAGGGTGAGCGTGTCAGCGTGGAAGGGCGCAGGAGGAGGATGGGCTCCCCACAGCCGCGCCACTTGCAGCCCCCGGGAAGGTGTGGCTCTGGCTGGACAGCTGGCCCCACGTGGCAGGCGGGGACACGTCCATCTCCATGGTCCTGCCCTCCCGGCGGTAGCTCCGTCCTACACAGAATCAGCCTCACTGGTGGGACACCTGGCTGGGGTGGCTCAGTCAGTTAGGTGTCTAACTCTTGACCTCAGCTCAGGCCTTGACCTCAGGGTCATGAGTTCAAGCCCCGCGTTGGGCTCCATGCTGAGGTGGCACCTACTTAAAAAGTCTCACTGTTATTTGTTAGATGATTAAGTGGCCATAATGATTTTTGTCTGAGTATGCAAGATTTTACTTATTCCTTAGCTCACTTAGCTTCCTCATCGCTCCTTGAGGAACTTGGGCCATAAATACTAATATTGGGGAAGGTTATCTAATCAAAACCGGCACGCGGAAGACACCTGGGATTTGACATGAGATCCACCTGCACTGGAATCCCCGTCCATCGCTTCCCGCCGCGTGAACCTTGGCATAACCCCGTAGGAGATCAGAGCCTCAGTCTCTTCCTCTGAAGTTTGTTTGATGGTTTATTTATCAGCCAAATTAACCCCGATGTCATGATTTTTATTTATGATCTCAGAGATAACTGAATTGTAAAAGCATCGTGACAGCAGCGGGGGCGGGGTACGCACACGAGTTGTGGAACCTGCTGCCAGTGCACCTGTCAGGTGCGGAGGCGCGTGCGGCCACCTGAAAGCGCGGTGTTCCCGTCCCAGCTCTGCCGCAGACTCGCGAGGCGCCCCTTGTGCAGTGAGTTCTCCTCTCTGCGTTCAATAACCCAATCAGCAGTTACATTGCGCATTTATGGGTGTACTTGCCTCCCAGGAATGGATCGAGACCATGGGTTTGAAAGTTCTTGAAAAGAGCACCATATCTGTGTTTGTAATATTTTAAGGAAAGTGTGTTTCAGTTGGAAACTAGACACTTGGCTGTTCCCACTCATAACTCTCCCGTTAAAATCAGTGTCATCAATTTTCTTATCTCGAATTCCATCCCCTGGAATCTCAGCCAGCAGCGCGTGTGCACTTTGCAGGGAGAGGGCAATGGGTGGGTGATCAGCGCGATGTCCCCGTAAGCTCAGACAACACCCTCTCAGGCTTCAGGGCCGAGTAATTCTTTGGAAAATACATTATTTGCTTGGCATATGTGTTCCTTGCTCTTTTAGCCTGAAAGTATTGATAAACATGAAGGAACGAAGAGGGACAAACTCTGGACACACAGAAACTGTGTCTGGGGTACAGTTTCCTACCCCGAGGCTCAGCTGCCTTAGGTGCAAAATTGGGGAAAGCGTCCAACCTGTGACGTCCGTACAAAGATTAAACATATCCATAAAGTGCCTTCTCCAGAGGGTGGGGAGTAAATTATAGGGACGATTATTCTCTCTAATGGTGGTGCCTACCACAGGCTCAGGTCCTTTAGGAGGAGGAATTCCATTTTATTTATATTTTCATTTTTCTTTTTCTTTGTGTAAAAATTATTTGAGAGAAAGAGAGACAGAGGGAAGGGGGAAGAGCAGAGGGAGAGGGAGAGAATCTCAAGTAGACTCCACACATAATGCGAGGCTTGATCCCACGACCCTGAGATTGTGACCTGAACTTGAAATCAAGAGTCGGACACTTAACAGCCTGAGCCACTGGACACCCCTATATTATCATTTTTTCTTAGCACCAGGCACACACAGTGCCTTACTCATTGTTGGCATTATTTTGTGAAATTGAATTTCACAGGTTTAAAAATTAAGAACACTTTATCAAATTATGAAAAAATCATATTATAGAATTATAAATACAGATGAGAATAGTAAAAACCCTGAATTCTTCTGCTTAGAATCTGTCTTCGCTTTTGTGTATATTCTTAAGGGCTATTTTCCATTAAATTTTTTCCATGGTGTGTTAAAGGGATCTTGACTTTGCTGATAATAAAAAACTAATCAATACTAGTAGAATCAATATTTAGGATACTTTTGGTATTTTGAAGTTTTTCTTGGTATACTTCAGAATGTTGATTTCATTTATTGGAAATAGATTTAAACGGTTTTGATCAGAGATGCCACTCACATTAAGAAAAACCCCCATCAACTAGCAAGACAACACATGGATCATGCATATGTGGAGTTCTACAGAGTAGTGTTACAGGTTTTGCTTTGGGCATCATCTGTTTTGACACTTTGATCTCATATCAGGATCAAAAGAGACCATTCCATTTCTCTTTTACTGGAATAAATATCCCATTGATTTCTCACAAGGTTTACTTTGTTACTGTGGTGAAAACTTGAGAGGCTTACGAAAACAGAAGGAAGACTTTACCCAGTGATAACATTTAAAAATGCAAAATGAAATAGAAGCCATGAATCCAGGGGTTGAATTATTCCATCGTGTCTTTGATAGTAACTCTCTGAAATGTGCCAAAGAACTTTTTAAATGCCCCACTTGTGCATTTTGGTGGTTTTGTTTAGGTTTTCATTTTAGGATAGAACACGTGCACCTCACTTCTGGTTCAGAAGAGAGGTTGCCATAGTGAACGTTCCAGGCGCAGAGTAAGGAAGATGATGAAATGATAATTGTGACACTTTTTTTCTCAAAGACTTCAAATACCAAGCGTAAAGTGATTGATGAGTGTGCTACCGGTAGGAAAAAGTACCTTGAAGTAAGATTTTTGGCATAGGTACTCATCGATTTATAAAATGGTCTATCACCTTTTAGGGTTTTACGACAGTGTTATGTACGATGAGATCAAGCCCAAGTTCCTCCAAATGCATGGTGATGGCAACTGTGGACCATACCTCAGATCTGTGTTAAATGCCATCAGTGTGACAGGAAAATAGCAGGTTTTGTCTGTTTTTGAAGCATTTATATTGTAGCCCATTGCGTGATACCAAGAAAAATGGTGTCACGCAACATACGAATAGAACTTACGTCTGTTAGTTATTAAACTTATTCCTTGAGGTACATGTAGACTTTTATAGATCTGTCACCTGTTCTAATAAAATCTTGACGTCTATAAACGGAAACAATTAGAATGTAAATGAACACTGAGAATCTGCTATCCAGTCTTGGAGTTGGCGATGAGGCGTTGAGAATCATTCTGCGGGCAGGTCATCTGCCGTTGTGGCTAACGTGAGAGCGCATCTCTGAGTGGCAAGTCTTGTGTCTTCTGCACAAAGAGGTTGTGCAGAAGCGATGTTGCTCGTGCCGGCAGTGGGGAGGAGCAGGATCCAGGTGAGGGACGGCAGTGGCGATGGTCAGAGGATGTCTGGCCGTGCAGGTGTGAGGCCTTCGGTGGGGTGCAGGCGCGGTGTTGAGGCCTGAGCCCCACCCTCCCCTGCAGCAGAGGGCTGGCCCCGCTTCCCCTGAAGGAACATCATGCTGTGTGACACCGATTCTCATGCTTGACCTCTGAGCCTAGGTGTCTGGCCCGACTCCCAGTCTCTCTCCAGTGCCGATCTTTACTTGGTCCGCCACTCACCTCTTCCAAGACGTGTTTGAACTGCCCCTCTGGTCACTTCTTACTGTTCTCTGCTTTTAGCGACTGTGCTGGCTATTGTCATAGGTCCCTGCCCCCAATCCCTCCCAGTTATTCTGTGTGTGCTTTCGGATTTTCAACAACTCCCTGTTCTGTGCCTTTTGTTCATTTTTTCCTACTGAACAGTCCGCCCCTTGGCTGGGGGTGTAGCTCCTGCTCAGAGCCTCCCCTTCCTTACTCACCAGGAGCACAGCTTGTTTGAAAAATTCTTCACCAAATGGGGCTAGAATCTGGCAGGAGAAAGAGGCAGGGATTTGGCCCTCTCCACACTTCCAATCTTCAGTGCTTAGGTTGTTGAAAAAGTTGGAGATTTGAAAACACAGTATGAATTTGCATGAAGTCATAAGAAAATTGAAAAACAAAATAGAGCAAAACAGTGGGTAGTTTTGATACCATAGTTATGGAATAGGAGTTATGTATCATTGGCAAATGCTGTGGGCTCATTTTCTTAAAAAAAAAAAAGAGTCATGTTCCGTTTTGTTTTCTGGTTTTCTTGTCGTCATGACTCCACCCCAAATCATGCTGTGCTGAGACATTCATTGAGGATCAGGTCTCATAGGAAGAGGGGTTTGAAGGAAACAGGCACTTCCCCACCTTACAAGCTCGCCCGCCCTAAGTGGGGTCGCCGAGGCTGGAAACGGTGGTCCTCATGGCCGACAAGATCAGACAAGAAGACTGAGTAGTTGATGTGTCACTAGCCATAAAACGAGTGACAAAACAATGAGACCTAAAAAGTAATCAAAGTAATGGTTTATGTCAACTGACATAAATCGTATTTAAATGATTTAACATACTTAATAAATGCCAAGCTCAGAACAAGAGGCATTTTCCTTCGCTTGCAGCCACTGCTGGAAACCCTGTGTAAGCATCCTGCGACGGTAACTGGGGGCCCCGGCCTGTAACTGTGATTCCGTCTTATTGTATGCTTTATCAGTCAATCAGGAGACGGTTTTCATTTAATTAACATTGCCAGAAATGCCAATAAAACCAGGGAGCTTTTGATCTAGCATTGTGTCTGACTCAGGGGTTTTGTGACAAAATGAAAACGGCATTGATTCTCTAATTGATTTTTGAAATTCATTGCCTGCCCGGTATCTTTACCATTTTCCCCCCCTCTTTATTATCTTGATACCATTCTGTCGCTACAGCTAAGTATTTTATTGCTTCCCTGAGAGACGAGGTTCGTATTGATCAACACTGGAGTCTCAAAAGCTAAGTGTAAGTCATCAATAATGCTAAGTGGGATACGGTGCATTAGATATTAAGTAATGAAATTTTTAGAGAATTACATGGTTGGAGAAAAATAAGGCTTGGATTCCCCTATTACATAGGAAATTCATTTGGATTAGAACAAAAAGAGAAATTTGCACTTTAAAACAGAAGAGATGCTTTGTCCCCAAAATATATAGGTATTCAACTGTATATATGAATGTATATATATGAATATATATGAATATATATATTCTGTGTATATATTCTATATATATGAATATATATATATATTCTGTGTAATGGATTTCATTAATAAAATGGAAGGTATTGAATATATGTTTTGTAATAGGATGAACCAATTGATTTTTTCATATGGGGGGTTCAAACACTTTTGTTGAGTTCATGACAATTTTAGAAATCTCAGTTAAGGACCTGGAGGAGGAGATGAAAGGCTTTGTTCCAGTCCAGAGAAGCAGCAAGTGAAAGAGGATTGGTGAGATATAAGAGGACCAAGGCCCGGGGATGTCTCGTGAACAGTGTGTATCGTTTAGTTGAGAGCAGATCTCACCTGTTCTCACCACACACGCACAGCAGGTGGCTCTGCGAGGTGGATGGGCTCCTTACCTTGTCTGTGGTCGCCACTTCTTAACAACCACGGTGTCGCACCACCCGAATACGTCCAGTTGTCACTTATCCTCATACCTCCGTGAGGCTGGGAAAGGAGACCAGCAGGTGCAGGCCTGTGTCTTCTGTCTCGGAAGCGTCCGCACTTCGCTCCTGGCTCCCGGGCTGGGGACCCTCCGCAGCCTTCCGGGCCTGCCCGTCCTCGGTCCTCACCCCTCACCCCTCGCCCCTCTCCCAGCCCTGTGTGTGCAGCGGGGCTCCCCTCCAGGGAAGGTGACGTCAGGGCGACTTCCTTCCAGCTCCAGGCCCTCTCTGGCTCCCAGCTGGGTCCCCACGTACCCCTGATGTGTCTGTGACCCTTGTCGCTGTGCGGGGAAGGAGGGAGGCAGTCTAGATGCTCAGGTAGGCTCCCTGCTCCTCATCAGCCGGTTCTTGGCTGTTCTCTCCGTAGTTTGTCTCCTTCACCTGCTGTCTACAATGCTTTCTGTTATAGAAAATGAATTTTTAGCAGATGGACAAAACTCTTGGAGCCATCTGCTAGGACACAGCCAAGAATAGCACCAGGATTTTGCTGTGAGCAAACGTTTGATGAAAAGCATCAGCAGAGGTACCTCCTCGGGGGTGAGAGCAAGGAATTTAATAGAACTTTATGCCCAACTTATAATGTTTAAGTAGCAGAAACCGGACTTGAGAGAGGGTCTTTCTGTGCTCAGCGAGGTGGTCCCTGCAGCTGTGATCCCAGCCCGGCATGCGGGCATCGCGGCCCGGTTCTCTTCTCCATGGGTGGTCCTCTTCTCACACTCCTGCTGTCTTCGGGCGGGCAGAGTGGTTTTTTTGTTTTTTGTTTTGTAGATTTATTTATTTATTTTAGGGGGGGCAGAGGGAGAGAAGCAAACTCCCCACTCAGTGCAGAACCCGACGTGGGGCTCGGTCTCACCACCCATGAGAAGAAACCAAGAGTCAGATGCTCAACTCATTGCACACCCACCCCTCCAGGCGCCCCTTTATCAAAATATCCCCATATAGGGCACAAAGCATCGCAGTCACAAAGGGAAAGCATTTTATTCATATTTCCCTGGTTTTCCACATGAGTTATGGAGATGCCATGTATAATTTTCAAGATATATGAATTGTTTTTAATTGTGAAAGTATACATGGACAATTGACAATGTATTGTATGGGACCAAGCAACCTGGAGTTTAGGTTTGGGTAACATAGGGCCACAAATATAATTTTTGGATGCAGAAAGTAACATTTTAAATTCTCATTTCTGGGAAAGCTTCATGAGAAACCTTTACTGGCAGTCTGTGCCATGTTCCGGGAAGGTACTTTTAGGTGAATTTATTACCTAGTTACCCACAACAGATAGCCATATTTTGGAGAAAAAAATACTTTCTCCTGTGAGTAGGTTCAAAAGAAGAAAATTAAAAACAGGAAGGAGGGAGCTGGAAGGGCCACGGGCACTTTGAATTGACAAGGAGATTGTTCAGGGGCCTTTTTTCTTGATTCTACGTTATCTTCTGTGAACCTGGCAGCTTTCCCCCAAGAGAAAGTGGAGATGAGAAATAGTCGGGTACCCGTAACTCCAAACCCAGGTCTGCTCTTAAGATTTCTGGGAGATGCCATCTGTGAAGCCATGTGATATCGAGTCAAGTCAAGGCGTGTTCTTTATTCGTCTTCGAGGTTTGTCTATATTGGTACTGAAGGAGGAGAATCCATGGTGGTGCAGAAAAAAAAAAGTTCTATAAATAAAATGCACATTTTCTGCTTGTAAATAGAATGAGTACAGAGAAAATAGGCTTTTTTTTTAAACGTGTGATAAGTCAAAAAACATATACTTCACACTGAAATGCCTCAACTAATGCATCTCACAAATCGATAAAGGTCACGAGCACAGAGTGCAGTGAATTCCAGCAAACCGTACGTCTATCCGGGGTGGGTGAAACGCTCCTAGACATCCTTCGGATCCACCCTCTAAATCAGAGCCTGTGCGACATTCGACATTCTTTGTCACTGTTGTCCAAACATGTGTCATGAACCTACACACCTGCCACTGACCAACAGCCCAGACAGTCTGTCGCTGGAGGATGCAGGTCTCTGGGATCTTAAAAGCCTGAGCCAGGGGTGTCTGGGTGGCTCAGTTGGTTGACTGTCCAACTCTTGATTTTGGCTCAGGTCATGATCTCAGGGTTGTGGGGTCGAGCCCCATGTTGGGCTCCGCGCTCAGCGGTGCGTCTGCTTGAGATCCTCTCTCTCCTTCTGCCCCTCCCCCTGCTCACGTGCATGCGCGCTCTCTCTCTAAAATAAATCTTAAAAAAGAAGTCTGAGCCAGAAGCACCCCTAGAAATGACTCTTCTCCAATCCTTTCACGTTACTGAGGAGCAAATGGAAACATCTCTTCTCTCCATAATGCGAGTTTTAGAAGTTTCCCTATTGCAAGAGAAATGCCTGAAACCAATCCCAGATCCCAGTGGGGGTGTTCTCTGCCTTCAGAACCTGTTCATTTGCACGAGACTCCAGGCAAGGTTCAGAGACAATAGGACGGGGCTCTGTCGTCGGAGTGGGAATGGTGGCGGTGGGTCCTGCAGAAAGGCTGCGGCCTGTGGGTACCAAGGGCGCCGTGTGTTCCACGCAGGTTTGCTTGCTTTTCCTCAAGCCCCCGAATGCTCGGCTTGCTCACCCACCTCTTTGGCTGCAGCGATCTGGTCCAGACCTTCATCTGTACGTTCCAGGACTGACTTTTTTACTCTTTCCAGCCCGTGTGTTTCTAGAGGTAAATGAAGGTGGCCCTTCAGTGGCTTCTGGTAACTATTTGGAACTCTGAGACGAGTCAGGGCACCTCTGGATGTGAGCAAGGTGGAGGTGGCCATCTCGTCCTGGGGATACTCCTAGGACGGTCCCTTGCGCAGCCTCCTGAGGTTGCCTTGTAGTCAGATGTGGCTTCAAGCCCCGGAGGAAGAGACACCTCTTCTTTCCTAAATGGGCCCACCCTCCACCCTTCTCCCAAATGTCTTCTCTCCCCCACTTGTGTGGGGCGCTGTGTCTATCATTTCTGTCTGCCTCGTCTGTGTCATTGTCTTTCCCCTGCCAGGGGATGTCTGTCCTGCTCTCCAGGAAGCAGGGCTGCCTGCTGTGAGGAGCCGTCCTGGCGGCCCAGCGCGGTGGCAGTGGTGGAGCATGGCCGGCCAGCAGGTGACCTCGCCTGTCCTTGCCGGCCAACCTCGAGTGCTCGTCGGCTTTGTGCACAGCCCCACGTGACGATGGCTGCTGTTGTGTCAGGTGTCCACACGAAATCATTCCACTTTCTCCCTGTCTCTCCTTGGGGGCCCCTTAAGGTATGGCCCCGCCCGCTGTCCTGTAGCTGCCCCCTCATGATGGGTAGGCTCTGTGAACACTTCTCATCTGCTGCTTCATCCTTCATTTAATTTTTTTTTTTTTACTATAGCATATCAATCTCTTGGCCATCAAACCCCTCCATTCCATGGTGTGACACTCTTTTGTCCCAACAGCCTGTTGACGTCTCTGTCTTGGTTTGGCCCGTCCCCAGCAGACACCTCTGTCATTCTGGTTCCCCTCTCTGTGGCCGCCCTCATGGGGACTTTACCTGATGACTGAAATTTGAGTCATGTTGACCTTCCCCACTGGTCCCCCTCCTCTTTCCAAATGCCATTTCAGTCCCTTGTCTTTTTTTTTTTTAAGATTTATTTATTTATTTATTCATGAGAGACACACAGAGAAATAGAGGCAGAGACACAGGAGGAGCGAGAAGCAGGCTCCATGCAGGGAGCCCAATGTGGGACTCGATCCCGGGACTCCAGGATCACGCCCTGGGCCGAAGTTGGCACTAAACTGCTGAGCCACCCAGGGATCCCCAGTCCCTTGTCTTTTTAACAGAAGCTTGGACAACTGCCCTTCTTCCAGACCCTCAGAGCACGTAGAGCCTCGTGATGTTCGTGAGCCTCTGCATTTCCACTAAGATGTACCTTCAGACAGGACACGTCCTGAATGCCGCTCGGTTCCTCCTTGTCTCTGTTATGGCAACTTTGTTCTTCCCTAAAGATTTAGGCACCACTTGGTGCCGGCTTCCCAACGTCCCTTGCTCAGAGTCTTCCCTCTGGCTCTGTGCCTCAGTGCTGGTCACCTCCTGGCATCACGCTGCTCTCCTGACTCTGTTTACCCCTGTCCACCCTTTCTCCTTGAACTATATATAGCCCTGCTGTTCTCAAACCTTTATAGCCCCTACCCAGGGCTGACTGCGTCTGTGAAACCATTTTCGGCGCTCCAAACTTTGGCAGTTTTGGAAATCCTGCTCAACTTGCTCTGTGTGAACGGGGTTGGTGTGCACGGTTATTAACGTTGCGTTTTGCAGATTTGTTACCCACCATCTCATGGGGCATGTGGTTCCTCTTAACAAATAGGAATTAAAACGAGAGTCTCAGGACAACTATCTATTCCTTCATCGTAAGGACCATGTCTTACGCTCCCCGTGGCCCTCAGCAGTGACCAGCAGAGCCCAGGGCACATAGTAGGTACTCAAAAGGTAATTGGTGATTAGCTAACATTTGAGATTTTCAGGAAGCAGACATTTAAGATGAGGATCAAAATTTGTCCTCTGTCCCTGCAGCTGGGATGTGCCTCCGTTTTTAGAGAGGAGCTCTTCCCCCTTTTCTCCTTTCTGCCTAATTTACTGAGGAGCTACTTTCTATTCTGTTGTATGTGCCACCCCTTATTTTGTTTCCTGGCTTCTGATTTTTAAAAACTTTAAGGCTGACAGCAAATCTGTAAAGGAAGGACTCAGTAGGATCAGACACCTTTTTAAAGAAACATTTTCTTATCTTGCTTGTACTTGATTTTATAACCAAAAGGTCATAGTTATTACATTATCATCAATATTGACCAAAATCCTGCCCTTTTCCCAGTAAATAATTAAAAAAAATTCACATATCTGCCCACCCTTCCCCGTTGGTTTGTTCTTGGTAGTTAAGAGTTTGGGGATCCCTGGGTGGCGCAGCGGTTTGGCGCCTACCTTTGGCCCAGGGCGCGATCCTGAAGACCCGGGATCGAATCCCACGTCGGGCTCCCGGTGCATGGAGCCTGCTTCTCCCTCTGCCTGTGTCTCTGCCTCTCTCTCTCTCTCTGTGTGTGACTATCATAAATAAATAAAAATTAAAAAAAAAGAGTTTGTTTCTTGGTGTCTCTTTTTTTCCCTTTGTTCATTTGTTTCTTGATTTCCAGGTATGAATGAAATCATACGGTATTTGTCTTTCTCTGACTTACTTCACTTAGCGTTAAACTCTTTAGGTTTATCCAAGTCATTGCAAATGGTAAGATTTCATTATTTTTTTATGGCTTAGTAATATTTCATTGCCTATATATGCTGCTTCTTTATTCATCAATTGTTGGACCCAGGCTGTTTCCATAATTTGGCTACTGGAAATAATGCTGCAAAACATAGAGGTGCATGTATCCCTATGAATTAGTGTTTTTGTCTATTGGGTAAATCCCAGCAGTGTGCTTACTGGATTGTAGTGTAGTTCTATTTTTTAACTTTTTAAGGACCCTCCATACTGTTTTCCACAGTGGCTGCACCAGTTTGCATTCCCACCAATAGTGCACAAGGGCTCCCCTTCCTCCACATCCTCACCAACACTTGTTATTTCTTGTGTTGTTGATTTTAGCCATTCTTTTTTTAAAAATTTTTTTAATAATAAATTAATTTTTTATTGGTGTTCAATTTACCAACATACAGAATAACACCCAGTGCTCATCCCGTCAAGTGCCCCACTCAGTGCCTGTCACCCATTCACCCCCACCCTCCTCCCCTTCCATCACCCCTAGTTCGTTTCCCAGAGTTAGGAGTCTTTATGTTCTGTCTCCCTTTCTGACATTTCCCACACATTTCTTCTCCCTTCCCTTATATTCCCTTTCACTATTATTTATATTCCCCAAATGAATGAGAACATACAATGTTTGTCCTTCTCCGATTGACTTACTTCATTCAGCATAATACCCTCCAGTTCCATCCACGTTGAAGCAAATGGTATTTGTCGTTTCTAATGGCTGAGTAATATTCCATTGTATACATAGACCACATCTTCTCTATCCATCATCTTTCGATGGACACCGAGGCTCCTTCCACAGTTTGGCTATTGTGGACATTGCTGCTAGAAACATCGGGGTGCAGGTGTCCCGGCGTTTCACTACATCTGTATCGCCAGCAGTGCAATTGCTGGGTCGCAGGGCAGGTCTATTTTTAACTCTTTGAGGAACCTCCACACAGTTTTCCAGAGTGGCTGCACCAGTTCACATTCCCACCAGCAGTGCAGGAGGGTTCCCCTTTCTCCGCATCCTCTCCAACATTTGTGGTTTCCTGCCTTGTTAATTTGCCCCATTCTCACTGGTGTGAGGTGGGATCTCATTGTGGTTTTGATTTGTATTTCCCTGATGGCAAGTGATGCGGAACATTTTCTCATGTGCATGTTGGCCATGTCTGTGTCTTCTTCTGTGAGATTTCTGTTCATGTCTTTTGCCCATTTCATGATTGGATTGTTTGTTTCTTTGGTGTTGAGTTTAATAAGTTCTTTATAGATCTTGGAAACTAGCCCTTTATCTGATACGTCATTTGCAAATATCTTCTCCCATTCTGTAGGTTGTCTTTGAGTTTTGTTGACTGTATCCTTTGCTGTGCAAAAGCTTCTTATCTTGATGAAGTCCCAATAGTTCATTTTTGCTTTTGTTTCTTTTGCCTTCGTGGATGTATCTTGCAAGAAGTTACTGTGGCTGAGTTCAAAAAGGGTGTTGCCTGTGTTCTCCTCTAGGATTTTGATGGAATCTTGTCTCACATTTAGATCTTTCATCCATTTTGAGTTTATCTTTGTGTCTGGTGCAAGAGAGTGGTCTAGTTTCATTCTTCTGCATGTGGATGTCCAATTTTCCCAGCACCATTTATTGAAGAGACTGTCTTTCTTCCAGTGGATAGTCTTTCTTCCTTTGTCGAGTATTAGTTGACCATAGAGTTGAGGGTCCACTTCTGGATTCTCTATTCTGTTCCATTGATCTACGTGTCTGTTTTTGTGCCAGTACCACACTGTCTTGATGACCACAGCTTTGTAGTACAACCTGAAATCTGGCATTGTGATGCCCCCAGTTATGGTTTTCTTTTTTAAAATTCCGCTGGCTATTCGGGGTCTTTTCTGATTCCACACAAATCTTAAAATAGTTTGTTCTAACTCTCTGAAGAAAGTCCATGGTATTTTGATAGGGATTGCATTAAACGTGTACATTGCCCTGGGTAACATTGACATTTTCACAATATTAATTCTGCCAATCCATGAGCATGGAATATTTTTCCATCTCTTTGTGTCTTCCTCAATTTCCTTCAGAAGTGTTCTATAGTTTTTAGGGTATAGATCCTTTACCTCTTTGGTGAGGTTTATTCCTAGGTATCTTAAGCTTTTGGGTGCAATTGTCAATGGGATTGACTCCTTAATTTCTCTTTCTTCAGTCTCATTGTTAGTGTCTAGAAATGCCATTGATTTCTGGGCATTGATTTTGTATCCTGCCACACTGCCGAATTGCTGTATGAGTTCTAGCAATCTTGGGGTGGAGGCTTTTGGGTTTTCTATGTAGAGTATCATGTCATTGGCGAAGAGGGAGAGTTTGACTTCTTCTTTGCCAATTTGAATGCCTTTAATGTCTTTTTGTTGTATGATTGCGGAGGCTAGGATTTTAGCCATTCTCACAGGTGTGAGGTATCTCACTGTGGGTTTGATTTGCATTTCCCTGATGATCAGGGATGTTGGACATCTTTTTATGTGTCCGTTGGCCATTTGTATCTCTTCTTTAGAAAAATGTCTATTCATGTCTTCTGCCCATTTTTAAATATTTTATTTAACTTCAATTTGCCAACATGTAGTCTAACACCCAGTGCTCATCCCAGCAAACGCCCTCCTCAGTGCCCGTCACCCAGTCACCCCATCCCCCCACACACCTCCACATCTGCAACCCTTTGTGTGTTTCCCAGAGTCAGGAGTGTCTCATGGTTTGTCACCCTCTCTAATTTTTCCCACTCAGTTCCCCTCCTTTCCCTTATGGTCTCTTTCACTATTTCTTATATTCCACCTATGAGTGAGACCCTATGATGATTGTCCTTCTCTGATTGGCTTATTCCGTTCAACATAATACCCTCCAGTTCCAACCAGGTCAAAGTGAATGGTAGTGTTCATCCTTTCTGATGGCTGAGAAAAATCCCCTGTATATATAGACCACATCTTCTTTATCCATTCATCTGTCGAAGGACATCGTGGCTTCTTCCACAGTGTGGCTGTTGTGGACATTGCTGCTGTGAACATTGGGGTTTCTGCCCATTTTTAATTGGATTGTTTTTTGAGTGTTGAGTTGTATTTCTTCATATATTTTGGATACTATCCCTTCATTAGATATGTCATTCAGTAGTCTGCCTTTTAGTTTTGTTGATTGTTCCTTTGCTGTGCAGAAGATTTTTATTTTGATGGAGTCCCAATAGGTGTTTTTTTTTTTTTTTTGCTTTTGTTTCCCTTGCCTCAGGAGACATGTCTAGAAAAAAGTTGTTACGGCTGATGTCAGGAGAATTACTGCCTGTGCTCTTTTCTAGGATTTTTATGGTTTCAGGTCTCATATCTAGGTCCTTGTCCATTTTGAGCTTATTTTTGTGTATGGGTAAGAAAGTGGTCCAATTTCTTTTCTTTTTAAAAAGATTTTATTTATTTGACAGAGAGAGGGCATGCACACACAAGCAGGCAGAGCAGCAGGCAGAGGGAGAGGGAGAAGCAGGCTCCCCACTGTGCAGAGATCCCAATGCGGGGCTCCATCCCAGGACACTGGGGTCATGACCTGAGCTGAAGAGAGATGCTTAACCGACTGAGCCACCCAGGGGCCCCCATGTGGTCCAGTCTTATTCTTTTGCATGTGGCTCTCCAGTTTTCCCAACACCATTTGTTGAAGAGATGTCTTTGTCCCATTGCATAGTCTCGGCTCCCTTGTTGAAGACATAATCATGGTTGATTTCTGGGCTTTCCATTTTGTCCATTGGTTTATGGGTCCATTTTTGTGCCAGGACCATACTGTCTTGATGTATTTTTTTTATTTATTTATTTTTGTTGGGGGGAGGGGCAGACGGAGAGGGAGTCTTTTAAGCAGACTCAGTGCTGGGCACAGAGCTCGACGTGGGGCTTGATCTCATGACCTTGAGATCGTGACCTGAGCTGAAACCAAGTCCAACGTTCAACCAACGGTACTACCCAGGCGCCCCCTACAGCTTCGTAATATAATGTGAAGTCTACAATTGTGACGTCTCCAGCTGTGCTTTTCTTTTTGTTTTGATTGTTTTGGCTATTAGGGGTCTTTTGTGGTTCCATACAAATTTTAGTGTTGTTTGTTCTAGTTCTGTGAAAAATGCTGTTGGTGTTTTGATAGGGAGAGCACTAAACGGGTAGACTGAGTAGTATAGACATTTCAACGGTATTTGTTCTTCCAATCCACGAGCGTGGAATGTGTTTCTGTATCTTTGTGTCATCTTCAGTTTCTTTCATCAGTGTTGTATAGTTTTCAGTCGACCGGTCTTTCGTGTCTTTGGTTAGCTTTATTCCTAGATATTTTATTATTTCTTGGTGCAATTCTAAATGGTACTATTTGCCACATGGTATGTTCTGATGAAAGATGAAATGATTACTCAGAGTCCAGTATCTTGGAACAAAGAGAGGCCCGAAGGGGCTACACGATCAGACACCGCCAAGAAGTGTGGGTGCCGAGGTCAAACCCCAAGCCTGGGTCGGCTCTTGGTGTTATTATTGTAAAATGTAAAGTATGTGGGAACAAGGAAGTATAAACGACTCAAGAAACCAATCACATGAGGGGCAGCAGGGAACTATGTGCGTGACTATGTGCATGGATCTCAGGGGCGGCATTAACTAGGGGGCCGAGGGTGACGGGAGACCTGACCTAGAAGGCCTGACCATCTACCCACCAGTGTTGCTGTTTTCAGCATGTACTATTTTCAGTACGGACCCATGGTAGGAATGATTGGCTTTTGCACACACATAGAGCTGTAGCCATTTATGCGTGTCCCTGTTCTTATTCTTTTTTCTTTTACCTGCTGAGATCTTGCTCTCTCATAAGTGTTTTCTTAATTTCTCTTTCTGCTGCTTATTATGAGTGTATAGGAATGCAGTGGATACCTGTACCTTGATTTTCGTATCCTGTGACCTCATTTTTTTTAAGAAATATTTTCTTACCTTGCTTGTACTCGATTATTCCATGAGGTCATAGCTATTACATGATCATCAGTATTTAACCAAATCCTATCATTTTCCCAGTAAATAATTTTGATATCAAAAATAAACATTTATTTAAAATATCTCATTTCCTTTATCCTGCAGAAAAGGGGGAACACACCTATGATGTGTAAGGGAGGTTCATTGTTATGCAGGAAGTTAAAAAAAA
The DNA here is from genome assembly GCF_048164855.1 of Canis lupus baileyi. Lineage (NCBI taxonomy): Eukaryota > Metazoa > Chordata > Mammalia > Carnivora > Canidae > Canis > Canis lupus. Next base: position 62,935,412 of record NC_132849.1, on the reverse strand, counting down.
ATGTTCTTAACCTAATTTCAGAGAGCGCCTACCTGGACTGTCTTTACTACAACTGCAGGGCCTTTGCAGTGAGATTTTCATGGTGTTATCTTTTACCCCCATTCTGGCTTCTCAGGGAATTGTAATGTAGATTTAGGAAAAGTCTACCTTCCATTGAATTATTAGTGACACTTTCTTTCTAGATCTATTTGGACTAGACTGGATTCAGATTCAAAACTTGGCAATATAGGGGCACCTGGGTGGCTCAATCAGTTGAGCAGCTGCCTTCAGCTCGGGTCATGGTCCCTGGGTCCTGAGATCGAGCCCCGCGTGGAGTTCCCTGCTCAGCAGGCAGCCTGCTTCTCCCTCCCCACCACTTGTGCTCTCTCGTGCACACTTTCTTTGTTTCTCAAATAAAATCTTTAAGCAAAACAGAACAAAACTTGGAAATATAAACTGAAGTGAGGGTGAAAGCAGTCACTGACCTGTATCAACTTAACATTTTTTTCCTTATCAATAATATGGATAACTAAAAAAATAAAATATGGATAACTGAAAATCAAGGAAATAACCCAAATAATCTCACTTAAGTGAAACATCCCTAATCCAACCTCATGAGGACCCGTGCAGAGCTGATGACAAACAATACACCTTTGATCCTTTCTGCTTACTCTCTGGAAGGCCTTTGGGGTAAGAGAGAGTGGCATTTACGTGTAGGGAAAGCCAGGAAAGGTGCACGTAGGGTCACAGTGATGCTGGTGCCTTGGGGAGGAGCCATATGTGCACCACTAGTGACCCTGCAAAATGACAAAGAATGAATGTGTCACCTCGGGCCTATGTTTTCGGTTCTTCGCATCTGCAAGATGTTTTATTTTTATTTATTTATTTTTTTAGAAATATTTTATTTATTTATTCATGAGAGACACAGAGAGAGAGGCAGAGACACAGGCAGAGGGAGAAGCAGGCTCCATGCAGGGAGCCCGACATGGGACTCGATCCTGGGATCACACCCTGGGCCGAAGGCAGACGCTCAACTGCTGAGCCCCCCCAGGTGTCCCGTGCGAGATGTTTTAGAAAGTATTTATGGCGACTAGGTTTTTTTTTTTTGCAACTAGGTTTTTGCAACTTTTGTTTTTAGTGTTCCATCGTAGAGACGGTGTAAGCCCGTACGAAGGGCTTACCACATGCTTTCCACGATGCCGCAGGCCAAACCAAACAGTTCCAGTGAGAACAGTGATAAAGTGCAAGTACAGAAAAACCTCATTTATCTCTCATTTTTAAGCAATGCTGAGTTTTGCAAAAGTGATCCCTATACTTGAGGCCTCTGTAGATAAGCCACGATTCTTCGTTTTGAAAAATATGTCTCCTGATGAAGTCCGTCGTCGTTTTGCACACAGCAGATCTCTTGGCTGTGTTGTTTGATGTTTCCAGAGAGGACTGGGGTCCCAGGCTTCTGTCTCTTTGCAGAGTGGCTCCCGCTTGCCGTGCTTTCCGGGTTCTCCTACGAACTTTGGTTTTTCCTGCTTTCTCTCACCGTGGGACTAGGAGTGCCTCCTGGGGCTGGCGTGCCCGCTCCGGCCTCACTCGTGGGCGGGAGGCAGAGGGACGCTTGCTGGACGTGCACCTGCGGGCTCCGGGGGGACACTGGGACTTTCCCACGGACAGAGCGCGTGGACTTCCACGTGTGGCCTCGTGGAATGGTTTTGATTCCTCTTCACCTTTGGCTCCCACCTGAGGGGCTGTCCCTGGCATTCTAGATCTCAGGCCAAGGAGGGCTTGCTCCTGGGCCCCCCGACTCATGTGCCTCTGCTCGTTCTGCTGTCGTCTGGGTGTCTGGGCGGCTTCTCGCAGGCTCGCCTTAGCAGAGCCGGGAACTGTTGGGTACACCAGCGCCAGAGGGTGGTCCTGGTTTTTTTTCTTTTCTTTGAAAGCTAATGTGATTTTAGCAGCATCATTGAGGTCTAATTTTCAAACCCTGGGATCCGGGGGGCTTTGGCAAATGTATCCGAATGCCCAGTTAGCGGTGGGCAGGAGAGCGGGGTGGGCTTTCCAACCAGACAGTGGTTCTCGGTTCTTCTGCGACTTCCTCACTTCCAGGAGTTCACCTGAGATTTCCAGGTGCTCAGCTGCCCTGAGCGGCCCCCCGGCCTACGTGGGCAGAGAGGCTGTGATTTCCGGCACCAGAGCCACGGTGGGCGAGGAGCACCCCGGCCAGGCCCGCGGGGGTCGGGGACCAGCACTGCCCGTGGGCAGAGAATCCCCCCGTGTCTCTGTCCTTCCTTGGTGCTTTCAAGGGCTGTCGTGGCTGTTTTTAAGGACTGTAATGATTTCTTTTGTTTTATAATTCCAATGGGCAGGAAGAGTCACCCCACTCAGCACTTGGCACCATCGTTCCTTCTCGGGTCCGTTTACCTCCTTCGTAAAGACTGAAGTGTAGTTTACGTCCGGTGAACCCCGCCTTCGCAGTGTGAAGTCTGGGAACCACGCAGCCATGTTCCTACCAAGTCAGACGAGGACAGGACATCCACTGCCCCCAGGTCCCTGGCGCCCCTCGTCCTCCACCACCGGCCCTTCCTCCCTCCCCTGTGACCTGGTCGCCACTTGGTGGAGGGTTGGGGGGCTCTGTCCTGAGGTCCTGCCTCTCCCATGGTGACGTGGAACAGGAATTGTACATTGTGTTTCCCGAGGAGTCTTCCACCCACGGTGATACATGTGGGACTCGTGGGGTGGCTGGGGTGGTGAGAGTTTTCATCAGAGGCAGGAGAGGGGTTTACTGACTGTGCTGCAGGGGGGCAGCCCGGAGGGCCGCAGAGGGGAGGCTGTCTGCCAGGGGGCAGCGGTGGGGGGTAGCAGTGACAGGGGCAAGATGAGGACCTATAGGAACTGATGGGACTTTCCCGTTAGGGTCCCTGGGCCCGGCTGTGAGCAGCCGTCGGTCAGCCAGGGCCTCTGGGCGATGGGAGTGGGGTGGCTTGCTGGGTCTGTTCACTCCCAGCCCGGGTCGCTGGTGGCCCTTGGGCCTCACTCTGGCCCCACGGCGCCTCTGCGGCCCGACGGCAGCGTCTACGGGACCCGTGGCTCAGAGGGACCCCAGTTGCCCTTCCGCCTGCGGAGCAGTGCTCCACGTTGCGGATCTACCACTACGTGTTGTGCACTCACCGGTTGAAGGACGTTGGGTGGTTCCCAGTTTTCTGCTGTTTTGAAAAGAACTGCCGTGGGCCTCCACGCACAGATTGGCTAAGTACCCAGGGGCGAGGGTGCTGGGTTTTGCGAAGCCTACGTAGCCTCGTCACGTGGAGAGCGGGCACATGCTCCCACTCCGCCCTCCGTGGAGCCCTTGTTGGTGTGTCCTCTCTCTCTCCATATGTAGTCCGTGTGTTAAGGTTTGTGCAAGATCCTAGTGTCTGGTTTCAAGAGGGTCATGAGCCCGCGGTTTTCATGAGATGCCTTTAACTTTGATGGGTTTGCTACCAGGGCCAGGGGGGCCCAGAACCTGCCCCCGAGGGGGGTGGTCTGGAAAGAGCGCCGAGAGGCAAAGCGCCCTTCTCCTACCACATGGGGGACATCCGTGTGGCGTCCCCAGTCAGCACCCTTCGTCCCTCGGGGGCGTGGTGTTCATCAGGTTCTCCTCCGTGAACGTCCTACTCTGTGCGTCGGAAGCCAGTCCCTAGGTCTCGCCTCCAGAGGACGTGAAGTGTGAACTCACCACCACCTCATTGGGAATATTTGCTCCTTGTCTCCAATTCAGTTATTTGTTTCCGCAACCATGTATTCGTGTCAGTGTGGACTTCTGCACGTTCATGTTCTGCTCTGGCTTCTAACCCAGGTTTACGCTGTTCGCTGTCCTCATGGCTCCGGCGTGGGTTGTTGTAATTCTTTCAGCCCGGCCCCGGATCCTTTGATGTGCTTTGTTATTTGAAGAACTCCGTTTTCTCCCATTACCGTGAGCTCCTCCAGGCCTGTCCGCTGTCTCTGCCTCCGCCCTGGAATCGGCCACCTTCTGGGGGGCCCTGGCTGTGCGCCCTCAGGCCTGCTGCGCTTGCTCTGAAATCTTCCTACCGCTCGCCACGCCCCCCCACGCTCCGCTGCAGGGCAGCCGGTGGGCGCTCGCTCAGGCCCTGTCCCTCCGTGGCTGTGTCCGTCTGTCCTACATTCTAGGCTGACTGGTATCCCTGTGGCCTCAACTCTCTCTGATGAGCTCAAGAAGATTGTAGTGTCATAGATTTTTTTTTTTTCACGTTTTCTTGTTGTTAGGATAGGAGGGACTCTTTCCAGTTTTCCACATTCCACAGTGAAGCTGGGTCATTTCTGGTATGGGAAATGTTGGGCAGGACGAGACGGTGATAGAAAACTTGGAGCGGCCCACAGGAATCTGTGTGAACCGGGTCCGTCGGTCCCAGTGTCTGGCTCAGTCCCTGAACTGCCCGGAGCGAAGGCTCCAACACACTGGGGCTGGAACCTGAGACCAGACGAGGGGAGCTTTTCTCATCCATGTTGACCCATGGGCTTCACTGATCTTGGTCTGGACTCACGGCCCCGGCCAGAGTGAAGGTGGCACCTGCCATCTCATGGAAAGGTAGGTAGCCTTCCAGCGTGGGTTGTCATTTTTTTGCAAATCAGTGTTGAGTGCAGTCGTGTCTCCGGTGGGCTAATGCCTGTTGCAAACCTCAGTTCTCAGGGTGCGGTTGTAGCTGAGTGCCCTGCTCTTGGGACTCCTGGTTATAGGTTAGAGAAAAAAGTTCCAGCTGCTAACACTGATGGTTTCTATTTCAGGAAGACAATTCACGAATGTCTTTTAAGAAAAGCTTTCCCTTAAGACAGAACACAAAGAAAAAAGGTATGTCATGTAGATGTTGAAGAAATAGAAACGTATATATACTCTGTCGTAATTCCACCATGGGTGAGGACACTGGTACGATCCTGTTATAAACAGCTAGTCAGGCTTGTCTCCTAAAATACGGTTAAAATATGCAGAGAACATTCCATAGAGCAAAAGTCTTACTTCTTGTCCACCACCCCTCTCTGGGCCCCCACCCCAACCCCATAGAATGGTAATAACATCAGCAGAGTATAAATGCTTTCCTACATTGCTTCACAACTGTTTATTTGTAATCATATATTTTTTAGGTTTGTAGTTATTTAAAATTTTTTTAAAGATTTAATTTATTCATGAGAGACACAGAGAGGGAGGCAGAGACACAGGCAGGGGGAGAAGCAGGCTCCATGCCGGGAGCCCGACGTGGGACCCGATCCCGGGTCTCCAGAATCACGGCCTGAGCCAGAGGCAGATGCTCAACTGCTGAGCCACCCAGGTGCCCCCGGATTTGTACTTTTATTTTTTATTTTCTAATTTAATTTAGTTTTTAAAAAATATTTTATTTATTTATTCATGAGACACACACACACACACAGAGGCAGAGACACAGGCAGAGGGAGAAGCAGGCTCCATGCAGGGAGCCCGATGTGGGACTCGATCCCAGGACCCCAGGATCATGCCCTGGGCTGAAGGTGGCGCTAAACCACTGAGCCACCCGGGCTGCCCAGGATTTGTAGTTTTATTTATTTATTTATTTATTTATTTATTTATTTATTTATTTTTAAAAAATATTTTATTTATTTATTCATGATAGTCACAGAGAGAGAGAGAGAGGCAGAGACACAGGCAGAGGGAGAAGCAGGCTCCATGCACCGGGAGCCCGACGTGGGATTCGATCCCGGGTCTCCAGGATCGCACCCTGGGCCAAAGGCAGGCGCCAAACCGCTGCGCCACCCAGGGATCCCCGGATTTGTAGTTTTAAAAGCAGTTTGATGTGTAGGCCTTTCTGCTGTAACGTGTCAGCCACGAGGAGTGGGAACTTGGGAAAAGCTTGGGAAATGCTTTGCAAATTGTAAAGATCCTACGGACCTACGCATCATTTGTCTTTTCATTAGGTGAGTGGGACACCTTACAGATGGGGGGCGGAGGCACAGAGTGGGCAGGTGTTCTCTCCAAGGTCACATGTTCTTTCCTGTTTCCAAATCCTCCTGCTGCAGCAGAACCCAGACGGCGTGTCTTCTGGGGTCCGAGGGTCTCGTAGGGGCGGGAGGGGGCAGTTCGTAGCCTTGCATCATGACTTGCATCTTTATCAGCAACGACTGTGCTCGTTGGATGGAACCCAGCCCCCCAGACAGAGCCCCTGCAGCCCCTTTGCTCTCGGAAGTTGGTGAGTGAACACAGTTCCGTGAGACGGTAGTGTCTCCTGAGATTACCTCATAGTCGGGATCGCCTCGCTCTGCTGGTTGCCCCCCGCTCCTTCCATGGACCCGTGTACTGTCCCCCTTGGGAAAAGATAGTGGGGTGTCTATGCAGGAGGGGCTGAAGGGAGCTCTGCTGGCTCATGGGGAGGAGGTGCGCCCAAACTCCCTGGCCCCTGGGCGGGCTGTCACCTGTACGTCTCACTGACCACCAGGAGAGCCTGGAGCATGTGTGGGTGAGGAGCACCAGGTCCCTGTCGGGCGGAGCCACCATGGAGCAGAGGGACGGCATCTTCGGGCCAGCAAGGCCGGGCTAGAGGACAGTCGCTGCTTTTCAGGCTCCAAGACGGTAGTGAGGTTCTCTGTGCTGTGGCTGAGTCTTTACACTATTTCCCATCTGTGGGCTGGGGGTGGGCACCGGCTGGCTCGGGACCCATCCCGCCTTATCATGTTGGGGGCTTCAAGTTTTAAAGTTTCATTTTAACTGCTTGCATCTCCATGATGGAAATCTTTCAACAACTATTTCTATTGGGTGTTGGGGAAAGAGAGTCTCCAGCGAATGTCGGGGAAATGCCCACCTCTTGATTTTTGACGCTTCCCGGCAACTTGGGAAAATCATCACTCGGTAGGATAATCCTCAATCCTTATCCCCGTAGGATAATCCAATCCGCCAACAAGATGATCAGAGGATTGTTTTGTCTTGTTTGGAAGAAAAGAGGTGTGCGAAGCACGTCCCCAGGTGGTACAACTGGGAGGTGGGGTGTGCCCGGCGTGGGGCCCACACGAGGGCCCCTGATGGCCACCTGGTGACCACAAGGGAGCGAGCCCGCTGGGCAGGCTGGTATGTGGGCCCCCAGCACCTATGCAGTTGTAGCTGAACGGGTCCCAACCACGGCGTCTTTATTTGTTCTTTGATTTTTAACAAAGGGTGCTCTTCAGGTGACGGGTCACGCCAGAGAAATCCCAGTGGCCAAGCCTAAGCGTCTCCCCCCGCCAGCCGTGCCCGGGCCGCTCCCTGCGCTCGAGGCCTGGAACACTTAAAAAATCATCCCATGGAACGCTAGGGGCTTCCATGGAGTGTTAAGTGCAGGACACGTATGCTGAACCATTTGCTTTAAGGGCACTTGTAAAATACGCACAGATTCCAGGACACCTCCGTAGACATTTCCTTTTGGTTTTATTTTCCTTTCAACGACCTTGCCAGGTGACCATCCTCCTTTCTCAGAGGAGAGTGGAATGACGACCTGCCTTGTCCTTGGTGACACAGGTGACAGAAGAAACAGCAGAAATTCAAGCAAATCCACTCCCCCCTCCCCACTCCGTCGTTGGTGAGGCGCTGCCCCGAGGGCCTGGGGGCACCCCCCTGAGCCTGGTCCAACCAGCCCCTGCCGGATGGAGGGTTTGCCCCTCATTCCAGCACCGTGTTGCCCCATGAGGTGGCTGTGGGTGACTGTGACCTGTCCAGTCTGTTTCCAAGCGCCTGGTTCCCTGTGGGCTTGACTGCATAGAGCTGTGGTTCAGTCACAGCCTTCAAGGTCGCAGGCCCTTTTCCACTCAAGTGCTGTCCACGGGGCTGTTGGGGTTAGCCCGCCAGTCAGGGGCCACTGGAGATTGTGGCCTGGAGCAAGGATTTATTTGGGAAAAGGTAATGAGCCCCTTTCACACCTCCCTTAAAAGATGTCACCTTTCCTACCAAGCGTGCACGGCTGTCAGTGGCCATCTGTCCTGCAAATGCCAAGGAAGCAGGTGCTTCCAGTCCTGGAGTCCTGGCAGCTCTAGCCCCGTTTCCAGAGAGGTGCTGTGCCTTCTGGCATTTTCTCAGTGTTTGCGGCATTTGTTTTTCTGGGGCAAGGAAGCCGTTTTAAGTCCTTGAGGGTTTTTTCTTTTTTCAAAAAAATATTTTATTTATTTATTCATGAGAGACACAGAGAGAGAGGTAGAGACACAGGCAGAGGGAGAAGCAGGCTCCCTGTGGGGAGCCTGATGTGGGACTCAATCCCAGGACCCCGGGGTCACGCCCTGAGCCGAAGGCAGATGCTCAACCACTGAGCCACCCGGGGGGCGTCCCACGTCCTCGAGGTTTAATCCAAGGCGGTGATAAGTTCATTTGTTTGTTTTCTGTTCCTCGGAGTGATGTTTGGCTGTGTCCCCTTGCTGTTAGTTTTGCTTGTTTTTGAGAACTGGGAAGTCGAGGGACATTCAAAGTGAAGGAACAAAAGAATCAGAAAAAAAAAAAAAAGACCAATATTTTTCCCGCTGTCATTTTCAGCCTTTTTACTTTGCTTCAGAGTATTCACAGTTCCAGGGACAAAGTCAAGGGACCGTGCGCGATGCCACCCTGTGCTCGGGTGCCTGGCTCGAAACCCCCCTCTGCAGCCTCAGTGCCAGGGGCCCTCACCTGTTGCTCCTCTGGACGCCGAGGGGCTCGCAGCCACCTGGCGGAGCGTGGCCAGGCCAGACTCTTCGGCTCTTCAGAGGCTTCATTAGGTGGCTCTGTTCCCCCCTTCCTATGATTTTAGCCAATCTGGAAACTTAGGACTCATTTAAAAAAAATTCTAACTTACTGATTGTCATTCAAAGAGCTGCTAACAGTTGGTGAGACTGTGGGTCCAGCAGGTGGGATGGCCTCAGAGAGAGCGGAGAACACGTACCTAGCGTCCACCTTGTCTTTTGGCTCAACGTATTTTTAGTTCAAAAGCACATCACCATTTTGCGTGCTTTTCTTTTCTTTTTTCTTTTTTTTTAAAGATTTTATTTATTCATGACAGACACACACACACACAGAGAGAGAGAGAGAGAGAGAGAGGCAGAGACCCAGGCAGAGGGAGAAGCAGGCTCCATGCAGGGAGCCCGACGCGGGACTCGATCCCGGGTCTCCAGGACCGTACCCCGGGCTGGAGGTGGCGCCATCAGGGCTGCCCATTGTGGGCTTTTCTTAAGCGTGGTCTATGTTGACCGCCTCTCTTGACCTGTGGTAACAACAGCCTGCTCCGGCAAAATGAATTATGACGGTTTATCGTTTAACTCGTTTCCTATCTTCGAGTGTGAAGGGGACTTACTTGCCTGAACCAGGCTTCTGCTCACTTCTCTGCTGTTCTTAAGGGTGTCATCCGAGCGACCCCGAGCCGAGTGATGATTGGTTGCAGGGCTGTCGGCCCTCATCCCCCTTCCCCACCCCTCAGTGGGTGCATCCTGGCTCCCTCTCTTCCTATCAGGAGGCCACAGGATAGAGCCTCTGCTCCAGGGAGCTGCTCCCAGTTCTCTACAGCATAGAGTGAGGCCAAGCTGGTGTCTCAGCTTCCCTTATGCTTGGAAGCCACCTTTGCTTGAAGAAGTGGACTATTGGTAAGTAGGTGTGGGAAGGAAGTAACTGAGCTCTAAGGCTTGTGAGGCCAGCCCTGGGTGGCAGGGGAGGGTGTTGACCACGCAGAAAACAATTCCACTGAACGTGCATCTTACCTTAGCAAAGGAGAGGGAAAAGTGAGAGAAAAGCAAATGGTCGCTGTTGGCCTGGAGTCTGGCCCTGGTTTGGGTTTCCCCGTGTACCTGCGGCGTGCCCGAGTGCTCCGTGTGGGCCCGGGTGCTTGGGCAGGAACTCGGACAGCTGGCAGTTCTTTCCTTTCCGTACCTTACAAGTGCTGTTATTTGAGAGGTTTTATTTTTTTTGGGCAAATTCGTTTAGTGTTATCCTATGATCTTTTATGTAGGTAGAAAATGATGCTTAGGACGACAACGTGGTACAAAGGGGAGTGAGCGCCGAGCATCCACAAGTAGCCCCGCAGCCTGCTGTCTCCCGCTGTGTCAGCTCAGACCAGTCCGGGGGCCCTGAGCTCACTGGTCAGAGGAGGCAGTGGCATCAGCGGCTCCCTTTCAGTTCAAGTTGGGCTGAATTGGTGAAATCTGAGTGTCGTTCAAGTCTCCCTGTTAGCTTTTCTGAGCTGGCGAGCGTGTGAGGCGCTGCCCTGTGCCTCCATGAGGCTGCCCACGCTGAGGCTGCGTGGAGGGCCTGGAGGTGACTGTGGGGACAGCTGCCCTGGGGGACGAGAGCTCAGTGGCCCCATGGGCTGTATGATGGGATTGACGTGGGGGTTGAGTTTGAATCTGATCTTTACCTTTAGACAGAACTCGATCCAAGTAATTCTAGAGAAAAGTCTTCACTATACTCTTCTCCTTAGATACTTTCCTGACCCCTAAACCTCAGTCGTTTCTGAGCATCTAAGATCTCTCCTTCCTGTGTGAGCCGGACCAACTCGGGTCCTGTACAGCACTTGATCTGCAGTCATTCTTGGGAGATGTTGCGGTTTGCTTCCAGAGCACCACGATAAAGCAAATACTCCAGGAGAGCGAACATTGCAATAAACTGAAGTCAGACGAAGCCTTTGGTCTCCTACCGTACAGAAAAGTTGCATTTATACTGTAGTCTGTTGCGTGTGTAATAGCACGCAACATCCTTGCATCTAAAAAAACAATGCACATCCTTGAGTGAAGAAATACTTTATTGTCAAAAAATACCATCCTCTGAGCTTTAGGTGAGTGGTCATCACTGCTCACACATCGCCGTAACACGATGACAATGATGAAAAAGGTTGAAATATGGCGAGAATGACCAAAATGTGACACAGAGACCCAAGCAAATGCTGTTGGGACAACAATGCTGATGGACGTGCTTGATGCAGAGTTGCCACAAGCCTTCAGTTCATAAAAGAACCCCTGTATCTGCAAAGTGCAATAAAGCAAATTGCCATAAAAGGAGGTCCGCCCACATACGAAGCCCTGCTCCAGTTTGGTAGGATCAATAACGTTAGCTCGATTAAGAGATCCTTCAAGTTCATAAAAATTGTTTCTTGGCATCTGTACAAGTTGAGTTTATATGGCTGCTTTCCTCTTCAGTGATGGGAGACTACGTGCCGTATACACGGGGAGAAGGCGCTGTTTCCCTTGCCTTTCCCGAGAGCTATGAGGTCAGGGTGTGGGCTTTCTCCTGTTTGTGGGCATCCCTCCTCCACAGTGGTCTTGGAGAGGCTGTCCTTGGATAAAATAAAACTGATAAGGGAACATCAATGTGTAATTACTTCTAAGTCGTATCAAAACGATTCGAGAATTGATAGAGAGAAGCCAAGTATTCATCAGAGGAACTGAGCATTCGGATGAACCTTGTGTGTGTGGAGGGAAGTGTGCTGGACCCAGAGCTTGGGGGCGAGTACGTGCCCTGCTCCTGGAGTCTACGGCATCCAAGCAAGTCACTGAGACTCTGAGAGTTACTTTCCTCACCTATAGAATCCATAACATATGGCCCTGTTGTAATGTTCAGTGAGGACATACATGCTGGGAACTCTACACTGTGTTCCAACACAAGGCGGTTCTGTTCTTCATTCTGCGCTTCCTTTTCGCGGAGCCCCCGAATCCTGCAGGTCTGTTTGCATGTCCCGCTGAGGCACCTGCATCTCTCGGCTGGGCCCAGGGTCCCTCTCCTGCCATGGCACACCTTCAGCAGTGTCTCCCTTTAATTTCCAGCCATCTCTGCACACCTGATTTTGACAGGTCCTCCAGGTGGCATTTTATTGTCCTTGTGTGCCGAGCGGCTATTCAGGTTGAAATGATCCAGGAAGGCATCCTCTCCTGCTTCCACTGTATAGTTTTGTTGAATTTCTTGGCCAGTCCCACAGGAATGATACCTGTAGCATAATGTGCCGTTGTCCCTTTCAAATGCAACGCATGAAGAAAAGAAGAATAAATAGCTTATATCATGATTGGAATTTAGGCTAGGAAGGGACCTTAAAGATCCAGAAGCCGGGCCCCTCATCTCCTCTGCAATTTCTCTTCCGATGAGGTTCTACTCTCACTACTATCTGGATCTTATTTTTTAGGTGTAGACAAAAGGGCAAAATTAATCAGTTTTTAATCTTTGAAAGGAAACACTGGGGCATGTTGTAGAGTGTAGACCGCGGGGTCAGGGCTGGTACCACCAGGGATGAAGTAACATAGACCTAATGTACCTCTTGGGAGGACACAGTGGGAAAGGCACTGCTCCTCTGTGTTGCCCCCTCAATCCGTGACTCCTGTCCACTCGTGAGAATAGATGAGCCACACTCAGCCTGGGGGACGCTCCACGGAACCCGACCAAGAGTCTTCAGAAGTGACCTGGCCATGGGGAGTGAGGAGAGCCTGAGGAGCTGTCACAGTTTGGAGAACGCCAGGACACACGACCAGTGGCTGCAAGGTGCTGTCTCGCATCGGATCCTAGAACAGAAGAAGGATATTAGAAACTACTGGGATCCAAATAAAGCGTGAGGTTACATGGTACCGTTTTAACGCTAATTTTAGTTTTCGTGACCGCACCACGGTTAGGTGAGAGGTTGACTCCAGACGGAGCGGGGTGAAGGGCGTGTTGGGACTCTGTCAGGATGGCAGAGGGCAGTGGACACAGGTCATCACGTTGCTTGGCAGCGACAAGGTCCAAGGTGTGGTCTCGGGGGGAGGCTGGAGAACAGGCTCGCTGGATGTGACGAGGTGTCAGAGCTGGGAGACCAGGACGGGAAGGTGTGTCGCAAGTGGCTACTGAGATCCCCGAGGGTGACCCAGGGGCTCTGGGAGGGAGGGGGTGGCCTGAGTTGGGGGGAGAGGGGCGTGGCCAAGGGGAGGGTGGGCGGCGGGTGGAGTCTGAGGACAGGAGCTGTGTGCAGAGGGGCTGGGATGTTTCAGCGGGGAGGCCTGGAGGTCCTGACCGGCGGTGAGGTGCAGGGAGGACCCGTCCCCACTTCCGAGCGTGTGAAGAACAAGCTGCCATCGCTTGGGAAGACGAGTAGGGAGGCCGTGTCCTCAGGAGGGTGCGACTTGGGGCATCTGTCCTGCAGGGCACTCGGAAGCTAGTGTACCTCTGGGCCAGCGGCCTGCATCTGGAAGTTCACCCCAAGACTGTAAAGTCAGACAAGTTCTTATTCTGTAGATTCCCACTTAAAACAGCAAGCTGGTGCATCTGTGACTTAAATTTATTTCCGTTTGGGGAGGAGGGGCTCTTCTCTTATTTTTCCGAATTTTCTACCATGAGCACATTTGAATACAAACGAACGATTAAAATAATTCTAAGAACAAAACGGTCTATCCTGGCTGCAGGCGGGCTCCTTGGGCTACCCCGTTATTCTAGGTCCCCCGTGGGGCACGACTCCTTCAAGCCACTTACCAGAGAGGCTGCGAATCCAGACTACTTTTTGGCTTGGAATTTGTAATTGCCTCTAAGGACTTGGGAAATGTCTTTGCCGATTTATTTAAAAATATTCTAAAATAAATAAATAAATAAATAAATAAATAAATAAATAAATAAAACCTTCTAGCCCGCAGAGAAATCAGACGCATTAGGTAACAGTTATGGACTACAAAAATTAATTGCTCTCTAACTCTGGGCTTCTAACTTTTTTGCCAGCGATTTATACCTTGAACCAAAACGTTGGTTTTATTTTCACCAACTTGAGCCTGACGTCTTAATCCATCAGGAGTGGCTGCCCGGTAGCCTGGCAGTCACAAAAGTCCGTGGCAGTGGACACACGGCTTCCGGGCCCCGCGTGCTGGAGACCTGACGGGTGCTCGAGCTCTCGGGGGGCAGCAGCGGGGCGTCCTGAGCCCCTCCGGCCCCCCGGTGGCCCCCAGCCCGCTGCTCTGGAATCTGTGGGTCTCCCGTTCCTTCTCATCCGCCCCAGTTTTCAGATTCCCCGGCTGCTGCTCTTGGCAGTTTAATCTCTCCCATCAAGTCTTGTGACAGCTTCTCGAGTTCCTTCCTGCAGTGGCTGGCAGCTCCCCTGGCTGCTCTGGTGCATCCTTTCCATCCCCCTTTGCCAGAGCGTCAGGCCTCCCAGCGCGGCTTCCGTCCAGCCTTTTGGCTCCTGGGTTCAAGGTCTCGGAGGTGCTTCTTAGCAAAAGTGTTCCTGTGTTACTCATGCCCGAGGCGGGGGCCCCACCGGTCCCGCAGAAGCGCGTATCTGTAACGGGCCCGTGTTTTCATGCTATGTTCCTGCGCTGGCAGGGACTCCATAAAAACCTCACAACACCTGAAGTCAAAGCGAAATTGCCAGATAAGCTGTTAAATGGGGCGGATCCGCACAAGCTGCTGCGTTACGTGCAGCGTGCCGTGTGCATTGGCGTGTTCGATCTCGCAGGCGTTGACGCGAACTCATGCGTTTCTACTTTTAGCGTTTTTTCATTTTAGACTGAATGTTCCGTTTTTATTGCTATTTACTGTTGGGCTTTTTGAAAGGCAGCTGTTGTGTAAGTTGAGCTGGTTTACATTTTCTGGGTATTCGTAGGGTACACCCGACACCTGCATTTTACGGTTTACTGGTGTAACCGGAGAGACTCTGTTACCTACTAAATCTTGTGTGGAGCAGAGGAAATGCCACCATATGCCCCTGACTTCCCTTGATGAAACTGCACGAGGAAGCAGTTTATGAAAAATGTGCTTTTCTTTAGAGGAAGAAAAAAAAGATCACAATTTTGCCAGTTGCCCTGCGATCTCAGAAACTACAATTTGCATAATGTTGGCAGGACTTTCTGTGTTATGATGCACGACTATCCTTTTACTCAAATTGGCTCTAAACTCCCTCTACGCTGGTCAACATGGTTATATCCCAGCGATTCCTTTAGATGTAGGTCTTACATCTAAATCTCATGGGATGTAAACCTTCTGGTCAGTTTATTAATATCTGGATTTTTCTCTCTTTTTTCAGCATCTCTCAAGAACCTCAGCAAGAATAAAAAAGTGGTTCCATTTCCTGGTAAGAGAGTGAATTTTCGGTGATCATTTGTGGGGCGTGTGTGACATGCACAGATGCATGCTCTGGGCTCTCTTTGTCCATTTGGGAGTTTCCCACTGAAAATGTCCCCAGGGGGTCACTCTATGCATGGCCCCAGCCCCGGCACCCAGCGGCCCTCCGTCTACTGGCAGCTTTCCACTTGTATTATGTGGCTTTGAACAGATGACTCTTTCATCACTAAGCAGTGTAAGCGACACTCTGTACGGCCCGGTTTTTTGGTCGTTGGTAAGAATGGGTTTGGACCCAACCATATGGTGGTGCTGTCTGGCAGCCCACAGTTCAGTCCAGGTGTTATGCAAATATTTTAATATTTCACTGAATACCCTTCTAATATTTTGTAAAAAAGAAAAAAAGGAGTAGAGAAAGGAAAAACCAAAGCTCCTGACACTTGTGACAAAGAGTACAGATTTCAGCAGACAGATAAGCGCACCCAGATGACACACTTTATCCCCATGAAGAGGTGCACTGGGCTGTGGGCTCAGCTCTGGTAAGAAATGTAGCACACGTGTGTGTGGCACCAGCAGCATCTCACTGGCGGCTGCACTTAAAGGCAAAGAGAGCTCAGGGAGTTTGGAAATATGTTTTTTTCTATATTAATATAATGCCTATATTATTTCATATTAATATTTAACGTGACTTTGTAATACATTTTATGGCAATCTGTTACATAAGCATGCTTTATTACCTTAATTCTATTTTTAATCTTGCATATTCTAATTTTCTTTATGTTTAGGAATGCTTTATGTGTAGGACTGGGGGATGGCCGGTTCATTCGTTATTTATTACCTTATTCTTTCATTTTTCCAACATTTTCTGAGTACCTTCCGTGGGCTGGGTTGAGCGGGGTGCTGGAGACACAAGGCGAAGTGAGGCAGCCCTGCCTGCGTGTGGGGACAGGTGGACTGTGAGCAGGGATCACACCCCCTGCAGGAGGAGCGTGCAGGGCCCCATGCTGCCGAGTGAGCCCCGGCGCTGCACGCCTCCCCGGGGTTTGCAAAGGGCTGCTGAGGCCGTGTGCCTCTCACTGCTCTGCTGTCACTGGGCACATGATCATGTGACCCTGTGGTGGCTCTTAGTCCTCCCCCTTGCTGATTACACTTGTATGTGATCACGAGTTGGTCACGATGAGTTTTTAAGGCTCATTGTCTGTTTTCATTCACTCACCACCGTAATCCTACATTTTTAAGATTCATACATTTACTCCTGGGTTTCAAGAAAGAAATGACTGGAACCCAGAGAGGGAAGGAGACTTGTCCAATATTATTCATAAAGTAGGGAGCCAGGACTCGCATGAACACAGAAGAAAGCAGTGTGGAGCCGCCGGGTCTGTGCCGGGTGCTAGCTGGGTCTGTGCTGGGTGCTGGCTGGGTATATGATGAGAACCTGTCTGGGTGTGTGCTGGGTGCTAGCCGGGTGTGTGCTGGGTTGTAGCTGGGTATGTGCCGGGTGCTGGCTGGATGTGTGCTTGATGCTGCCTGGGTGTGTGCTGGGTGCTGGCCAGGTGTGTGCTGGGCACCTGGCTGGGTGTGTGCTGGGTGCTGGCTGGGTGTGTGCTGGGTTGTAGCTGGGTATGTCCTGGGTGCTGGCTGGATGTCTGCTTGATGCTGCCTGGGTGTGTGCTGGGTGCTGGCTGGGTGTGTGCTGGGTGCTGGCTGGGCCCGTGCTGGGTACTGGCTGCTGCTGGGCGCCGAGGGGCGAGGCTGGAGGAAGCTCAGTGTTGCTGCCCGTGGGGAGCTCAGTGTGGTGGGGGCGGCGCAGATACACACAGGTGGGGGAGGTGCAGAAGCCTCGGAACATTCCGGGAGGGCGAACGGCTGCCTGCCGGGCCCAGGACAGAGGCTGTGGGGGTGTGTGCACCGTGTGACACAGGAGAGGTCCTCTCAGGTGAGCGTGGAGGTGGGTGCCGATGCCGGCGGCGGCGCTGAGTCGGCCTGAGTACCATGGCCCGGCGGCCTCCCGCGGGGACACCGAGTGGAAGGCAGGGCAGGCCCGGTGGGAGGTAGAGACGGGGACGCGGGTCACAGCGTCGGGGGCCCCGGCAGCGGGTGGGCTGGGCACAGGGACGCCGGGGCGCAGGGACCGCACAGGACGTGGTCCTTTGTCCATGGCGCCCCTGGGTGCCCTCCCCGCAGGGCATCTGGCTTGCCATCTCCCGCACACGGCGCTGGCACTGGGGCTCACCCCACACAGCAGCCTGCAGCCTGGGCCAGGGGGTCCCGGGTGGGGTGGCCTGGCTGAGGGGCCCCGGGCTCGGCCCTAGAAGGGGACTGGCCGGCCTCGCTGTGGCCTGCTGTGTCCCTCTGAGGGGCTGGGGTCATCCTGCCGCTACGCAGGGCAGGGCCGATGTGCTCGACTTATGTGAATGTGACGTTGGTGGCAGGAGGGGAAGAGTGAGAGCATTGCCTTCACCCACAGCGTCTGTAGGGGACAGGCCCTGGGGCGGGCATGGGCTGGAGGGGACAGTGTGCCCTGAGGGGACAGGCCCTGGAGGGGTGTGGGCTGCACAGGGGACGTGTGCCCTGAGGGGACAGGCCCTGGAGGGGCAGGGGCTGTGGAGAAAGGTCTTTTCGGGAAGACCTGTGGATGTGAGTAGATTGAGCAGACCTGGTGACAGGTCAATACCTGCGGCAGGGATGAGGTTGGAGTTGGGCTTCTGGACGGGGGTCTCGGTCTTGCTTCCGTAAAGGAGAGAAAGAAGCGGTTTTGGGGAGGCATCAGGCCAGCACATTATCCAAAGTTCCCGGCTTCTCTGCGGTTCTGTGAGCCTCATGGTGAAGACATCCTTCCAGGAGTAACTTCCAATGGTTCTCCTGTCAGTTTCCAGGGCCGGCCTTGCAGTCCCTGTGCCCGGTGGCCTGTGTCACCCTAGGAATAGCGGGTCTCGGCATCAACAAATGTGGTTTGGCAAGTGATAGGTTAATAAGTCCCTCATAGTCTTTCTGCTTCTTTAGGTCATTTTCTTCTGTTGGTGCCTCTTCTGGAGAAAGACAGTGGCTCTGGATTCTCCTGCACTCTGATTCTTTTTTTAAAATTTTACTAAAAGTGCCTTTTTTTTTTTTTTTTTTACCTCAGTGACCTGCAGAAGAAGCAAGGGCCTTTCCTATGGTTTTTCAGTTTTTAGACAACTAAAGGATTGTATCTATTTAATATTTGGTAACACATTATACTTGTTTCTCTTAAGCTTCTCTGATACTATTACATTCTACCTATTTTATGCTTGTTTAAGATATTTCCAAGTGGGAACAAAAGTGATAATGTATGTAAAGCACAATGTAAATGTGATGTCCTATGTGAGACTTGTTTTTGTTAATATTATCACTATCAATATGAAGTCCAAGAATAGATATAGTGGCAATGTTTGTCATTTTATGATTTATTTCACTTGGTTTAAATGGCTACTATGTTTACTGGTGATTTTGTTTTATTTTGTTTACTGAAAACAAGAAAAAGAACCATATGGCATTCTAGAGGAAAAAAACACACCTGCACTACTAGAACCCGCAGTAAAAACAGAAGACCAAAGCGAACCACCCATGGGACAAGAACCACAAGAATCATCATCAAGACAATCAGAAGAAGAATATGAGGAACAAGAATTGCTCAAGCAGCCATCCTTGGGGCAAGCATCCCAAGAACAGGTGCCCAAGGAACAAGAATCCCTGGAACAGCCATCCTTGGGACAAGAAGAGATGACCCAGGGAGAAAAAAACTAAACAACAAAAACCATGAAAACAAAATATCAGCCACGTTGTAAAGAACAACAGTCAGAAGCTAGAAAGGACCAGAAGGCAAATGAAAATAAAATTAGACATTTTTTTTCACATTATACTGAAGAGGTATGCTAGCACAATATTAAAATTGTGCATTTCATATTTTAGTGGCCAAAGTTAAAAACGACTAAGACTAAATTCATCTGGAATTCCTTCCTGTGTTCCCTGAATGTAAAGCTGGAAGGGGGTGGGGGAAGTGACTAGTGAAACGTCATGTAGATCCCCACCTGGCTCCCACCCTCATTATTTACAATATTGGTCTGTATCTGGTATTCCAGAGTGACTCATCTGCCCTGAATATGACATGTATTTACATAGTGTGATCGATCATTGATTAAAAATGAGTAAAGGTATCTTATAATTATACACATTATATGCATACACCCAAGCACATATATACATCACACGCACACATGCACTCACATATGCCTTATATGTCAGAGATTGACAGTAGAACCCATGGAAAGGTACATTTTTGGTGATTAAGAAAATACAGATTATACTCACTAAGTGTGTGAACTATGGCTGTGCCTCAGTTTACTCATCCATAAACTGGGGCTAATAATAATACCTAATTCATAGTTTGTTGGGATAACTTAAATAATGCTTATTATAAGAACAGTGCTGGACACACTGTTTAGAGGGTACTAAACTATGTTAGTAATGTTAGTTTTACTTCATTTTGGCTGTTTTTTCTTTGTTATTAAATGAGAGAAGACAAGCAGGTTATTCTACCCAAATTCTCTGCTAAGATTGTTAGTGTACTTGACTCCTACGGTTAACCGAGCTTCTTGGCTGCCAGAACAAAAATGGAAACAAGGATTTTGGGATCGTCAAGGTCTTTACCGTTGTTAGTATACAGTGTTGACTTGTCAATGGAGAAGGAAAAGCTACCATTTCATGGTAACGATGGCTTCTTGATTTCTTGTTGGACATGCCTGGAGCATTTACGACACCATAAGGAGGGAATTGTAATCACATGGAAACCACCTCCATCTTATCTGTAGGTTTTCTTGGTTAACTGATACGTTTCTGGTGGAGAGCCCACCGATTCTGATCTAACTTCATGCTTAGTGCATATTTTGGTGCTTGAAAAATAACTTTAGGATGGCATTTCCTGCTCCTTTTTGCCAGAGGCTTCTGTCCCCATGTCCTGATGTCTGGCATGGGAAGAGGATGGATTGGGAGTGAGAACTTTGGGTCTAGTCCATGTGCCACCTTTGTTGACTGTATGGTCTTGAACATTTATTTGTCCTTTCTGAGCATCAGTTGCCTTCCGTAAGATGAGAATGTTAGAACCGTGAACAAATCTAGAGATGGCAGAGGTCACAGCGGGCATGTACCGTGGTCACCATAGGGGTTTGGAGGCTGGTCCTGAGTCATGTGTAACTGTAGCTTTAGGTGGCAGGGGCAGGGCATGGACTCATGTGTTTCTTTCCTTTCTTCCTTAAAAAAAAAAAATGTTCTAAATCCATTGTAATACTCAACCTACCATAGTACAGAATTATCATATGAATCAAATAAAATTAAGCTTTCTGAAATTCATAGTACTACCCTGGTGTAATATAGGTTCATTTAATTTTAATGAATACATGAATACTGGTCTTCATGTAAAATACCACATCTGGATGATGTTCATGGGGTGGAGTTTCAGGGAGGTTTAGGTGCCAGAGGGATGGACTGCTCAACTCCTTCAGAGAGTTATTAAGTATTAAAATCAAACAAAAAAAAATGCAGACCCCAACAATGCAATGGTGTCTTAGCACATTTGAAGAATGGGGCTGAGGTTGGAGGGGAGAAGATGGACAAAGGGTCATCTTTATTTTGTTTTTAACTCTAGTGTCATTAGCCTACAGTGTTATATTCGTTTCAGGTATACAATACAGTGATTCAACACTTCCCCCCGACACCCGGGGCTGATAAGTGTCCTCCTTCATCTCCATCACCTATTTCATCCATACCCCCACCCGCCTCCCCTCTGGTGACCGTCCATGTGTTCTCTATATTTAAGAGTCTGTTTTTTGGATTGTCTCTTTTTTCCTTGTCTGTTCATTTGTTTCTGAAATTCCACATATGAGCAAAATCTTATGGTATTTGTATTTCTCTGGCTTATTTCACTCAGCATAATACCCTTTTGTTCCAAGTGGCAAGATTTCATTTTTTTTTTTTATGGCTGGATAATATTCCCTTGTGTATATACAAACCCCCTCTTCTTTATCCATTTATCTATTGAAGGACACTTGGGCTGCTTCCACGTCTTGGCTATTGTAGACAATGCTGCTATAAACATAGGGATTAAATTAGTGTTTTTGTATTCTTTGGGTAAACACCTACTAGTAGCAATCGTTACTACTGTGTTGTAGGGTAGCTCTATTTTTAACTTTTCGGGGAGCCTCCTGCTGTTTTCCACAGTGGCTGCCCCAGTTTGCATTCCCCACCAACAGTGTAAGAGGGTTCTTTTTCTTCCACGTCCTCGCCAACACATGTTGTCCCTTGTGTTTTTGATTTTAGCCATTCTGACAGGTGTGAGGTGATGTGTTGTGGTGGTTTTGGTTAGCATTTCAGGAAAGGGCTTCTTTAGATCAACCACTGAACTAATGAGATAGCAGAGGACTACTGAAATAATTTCAAAATAGGTTTTCAGGGGTGTTTCTGTATCGGTACCTGCCTGGAAGCCAAGTGCTGTTTGGATGCCCTGTGATTAGCTTTCATGCCATATTGTAGATTCTCAACATGCTACAGGCTGCTGTCTAGAAAAACACCCAGAATCTAGACTCTAACAGGAATATCAGCTCTTGGGATCTGGGAATAAAATGTGACCAGATAACAGGTTTGGGAAGTTCCATTTTAACCTGCTTTTAAAAAATGTGTTTCAGATGGCCTGGGAGTGGATACCAATAAACTAAAAAAAATCACCTTTATATCTACTTGACATCAGTTTTTCTTCAATCATCGTGCTTCCATCTCACATATGGACATTTTAACAGCGAGAAAATCACATCTGGATTGAAATAAGCCCATACACTCTGTCTTCTCAAAAGCTAAAGAGGAAGATTTTCCAATGGATTCCATAGTGTTCTAATCTTTTCTTGGTGGTATTTCTTTTTAGTAAACATTTAAAAGCATGAAATGTGGTTCTTTATAATTAAACCTCATAAAAATCATTCAAAAAACAGAGGAATTTGGAATAAACTGCACATATTCCCCTCATTTATTTTTTTGGAATGTGTATTGGAAGGTATTATTGCATTTTTATTAAAAAAATTTTTTTTAGAGAGGGTAGGAGGAGCAGAGGGGGAGGAGAGAGAGAGAATATTAAGTAGGCTTCACACCTAGTGTAGAACCCCACATGGAGCTCGATCTCATGATCCTGAGATCACCACCTGAGCTGAAATCAGGAATCAGACACTTAACCTACTGAGCCACCCACATGCCCCTATTGTTGAATTTTTTTATACAGCTTAGAAGTTTTCGCAGTTATCTAGAACTGGTATATGAAGTTCTAAGTGAGAAAATATTTTTACCTTCTGAACGATCAGTTCAAAATGAAAAAAAATATCCAAGGTTAGGTGGGAAAAGGATATTACTAATTTATTTATTTATTACTTATTTTCATATTTATTTATTTTATAAATTATTTATTTTCATTTATTCATTTTCATATTTATTTATATTCATTCATTTTTGTAAAGGGTATTTCATAATACCCATACCCATAATACCCATGCAATTAAGTATGAAGATTTAAATTTTCTTTGGCAAAGATTTTAATGTCAGCAAATGACATCTGCCTTCACATCACTCTGTTTTTGAAGTTGGTCTGTATTAAAGTTTATTTTTATTTAACTTTAAATGTCAATTTCCTAGATTGCTCTGAAACTCATATTGCCTCTTTTTTCCTGGAGTGTAGCTCATTTTTTATTTTATTTCATTTTGTTATTAATTTAAATTCACATTAGTTAACATATAGTGTATTAGTAATTTCAGAGGTAGAGTTCAGTGATTCATCAGCTGCTTATAACACCCGGTGCTCATCACATCGCAGGCCCTCCTTCATGCCCATCACTCAGTTACCCCATCCACCCACCCACCTCCCCTCCAGCAACCCTCAGTTTGTTTCCTAGAGTTAAAAGTCTCTTATGTTTGCCTTTTGAAAACAGCCAGATTTTATGTGCCATATGGGCCCATTTTCAAAACCTTCAAAGAATTATAATAATTCATAATCCCATTTTCATACACTCTAAATCAAACTAGTCTTTTTTTTAAGATTATTTATTTGAGAGAAATAAACTGTGCATGAGCAGGGGGAAGGGCAGAGGAAGAGGCATGGAGCCCAACATCGGGCTTGATCCCATGAGATCACGACCTGAGGCAAGGGCAGACGCTGAACCGATGGAGCCTCCCAGGTGCCACTAAATCAAACTAGTCTTTGATAGAAAGTTGAATATGAAGTTCAGTTTCCCTGTAGAGTGATTTTCTTGGTTGGAATTGTTCAGGGTTGCTGTGCTGATTCCCCATGCTGCCGGGGCTCAGGGTGGAGTCTTTCCCTGGAGCACACCCAAATGGCTGAAGGTCTCAAGCACTTGGAAACATATGAAAGTTTTCAGGGATGTTTTTGCAAATTTAAAATGTGGTAAGACCCATTTGTTTCTCTGTTAATTAGATAATACTGTGTGTTTCTGTGTTTGTGGGAAAGAGATTATTAAGAGAAGTCTTGTTTAGTTTTTATTAGAGCCAGAGAGTGGAGCAGATTGGAACTCAGTTGTCTGTATTCCTTTTTTCATCTGCTTCAGATACATTGACTAACAAACACTTGCAGAGAATTAGCTTTCTTTTGAGTTGCAGAAATGCCCTCAGAAACATTAACACATATATCTCCCCTACTCCCCTCTACCCAAGCATCTTGTTTGCTGTTTTCTTCAGTTTAATGACCATCTCTGCAAGCTGGATGGACCTAAAAGTCCCACTCCCATCATTTCACTGATGGATCTCCTCAAAGTGCTTGGGACTCCACACTGGACCAGTGGCGGGTGAGTCATCACCCACTTTGGCTCTTGGGGCTGATGGCTTGGGCATTAGGAATATTTTGCACATTTCCCCCTTTGAATCATTTTCTCTTGTATTGGTCTTTTCATGGAGGGACAGTTTAAAACATGGGGGCATCTTATCACCACACTGAGCCCCTGCCACTATCAAAAAGATTTCCTCCAGAATGAAGCTACAAATTGCCAATTATGTCTGCCAATTTTCTGGAATATGTGACCTTCTTCCTTTAAGTTGTTTGATAGATTTACTAAATACATTTGATTGGGTTTATCTATTAAGTGAGTAGAAAAAATAAAACATAAATCTATGTTGGTAAAAATTAAATGTTTTCATAATGATCTGATGAATTATTGCTATATGTTAGCCCCCACTAGCAGGCTATCTACATGTAATGTAGTTACATTTTCAAGAATCAGTTTGATCACTAAATTAATTAGAAAAAGTTGGTGAAAGTCACCTATAGACTCCTTTTTCTTGTAATTATAAGCTTAGAACAATGAACAGTTCTTTTTTCCTGTATGTCCACTCTTTGAAAATATAATGAGAATCAAAGCTCTAATTGGCCTGAGCCTCTGCAAAGCCCTGTGGAATATTTCTGTGTATTTTTCATAAGAGAAAAATGTTGAGCAAAACCCACAAAAGCTGTCTGCTCACAGAACTTTCATTCTAGTAGGAGAAAGAGGGTAGTTGAGTCTTAGGGGCACTGCAGTCCAGTCTCAATTTCACTTAGTTCTTAGTCCATTCCTTAGTTTTAATTGGGTTCAATTATCATCCCCCACGAGGGGCCCCTGGGTGGCTCAGTCAGTTAAGATCCGCCTTTGGCTCA
The DNA here is from genome assembly GCF_048164855.1 of Canis lupus baileyi. Classification (NCBI taxonomy): domain Eukaryota; kingdom Metazoa; phylum Chordata; class Mammalia; order Carnivora; family Canidae; genus Canis; species Canis lupus. The sequence continues at coordinate 62,910,753 of NC_132849.1, read as the reverse complement.
GGTCTTGATCCTGAGGTCCTGGGACTGAGCCCCATGTCAGGTTCCTTGCTCAGCAGGGAGTTTTCTTCTCCCTCTCCCTCTGTGATTTCTCTCGCTCTCTCTCAAATAAAATAAAATCTTAAACAAAAATATCACCCCCACTAAAGTTTAGCAGAAAAGGGGAATCTTCCCTGGAGAAATAACATTGTCTTACACAGTGCCCTGCATTCAATAAGATGCAGGATTCTGTTGCTGAAAATCCAGAGACTAAGCAGGCAGGGGAAGCACAGGTGATACAGTGATCTCACAGGAGTGCTGATGTTAGTAACAAAGAACTTGACAATAATAAGAATCAGTATATTCAGGAATATAGAAGGAAAATAATAGAGACATTTACCAAAGATGTGGAATCTACAAAAAGAGGTCAAAGGGAAATTTTAGAACAGACCCATATGATATCTGAAAGTAGCAATGAATGGAGATAACATGTCAAATACGGCAGAAAACAGGACTATAAACTGATCAACAGAAAATGCCTGACTGAGGCACAGAGAGAAAAAAAGAAGAGAAAATGCATAAATGACCCTAAGGGGCATACATGATGTAATGAGAAGGTTTACTATCAGTGAAGGTGGGTCTCAGAAGGAGAGGACAGAGGGAATGTGGCAGGAGAACTTTGGGGGGAAGTAATCCTGTTAATGGCAACAGGGAAGTGGGTCAGGAAGAGCAGGGAGATGGAGGGCGCGGGGAGGTTTTAATTTCCCTTTGCTTCTCCTCTTTCCTCCCCTCTTCCCCCCTCCCTTTCCTTTCCTTTCACTTCCTTTCAGATGATTGATACTCAAAATGTGGCAGGCCACTATTAGAATGATTCCATAGAAAGAGTGAGATGGGCCAATTTTAAGGAACTACAGGGAAAGGAAGCAAGATCAGGTGGACTGTGGGCTATATGGACTATTGGCACACACTTCCCTTGTAACAAGAGTGAGTGGGACACTGATACAGATGTACTCATGGTTGTAGGTTTTCTGGCAGGAATCTTTGGTTGCTTTAATGAAATATGCACTGGGGTAAGCAATGGAGAGTGAAGATGGGATATAAGAAATTGTAAGAGAAGGCAGGAGGATAAAATACACTTTACTAGGAAAGGGACAGTGATACATGCCAAATTCAGGGTTAGATCTTGAGATTAAAAAAGGAGAAGAGAAGAAAAAGTAAAGATGGTAAGTTCTTTCAGGTGGGAGATGAAATGTTTTTTGCGGGGGGACAAAGTTTGCAATCTTAGAGGATAGCTTAGCCTTGCAAGGGAAGACTTGATGCTCTCAGACCCTAAGGAATACTTTGATACAGGAGGCCAGGCTAGAGAGTTATAAAACTGCTCTTAAAAGACAAAACTAGGGGGAAAAAAAGATAAAACTAGGAAAAGGAATAATAGTCGCTATTATGTCAGGAAAGAATTATTGGAGCCTAAAGAAATATAACACAGGGAGAGAGGATGAAGTTCAAGGGAGTGAAATAGAATTATTTCCTTAAAGGGAGCCTAGAGTCTTGAACCTCGAGACAGGAAACCCATTAAAGATGCTGATAGGGACTCATTAATAAGGGCAATTGGATAACCATCCCCTAAAGACTCAGGACTATGAAAGATTAGATGAGAGAAGGGAGAGAACTTCAGGGCCTACAAGATGAATGAAGATGCCGCTGTATTTTTAGGCAGGGAAGCAGGTCTAAACTGCATGGGTAGCTTAGTTAGTTCTCTAAGGGAAGGTACAAAGAACATGAGGCTGCTGGGGACAGGCAGGCAGGTTCCTAGCATGTGGGTTACATGGTGGACTGGGGAGCAAATAGTTCAGGTGGAATTTTACAACACGGAGTTGAGGAGGCACAGAATTTGTTCAAATAATAAATGCTTTGGCAAAATAAAAATTTATTAATTTTATACTTTTTGCCATGGGAGTTCCCTCAAGGGTGACATTATGGAAGAATGTCAGAAAACAAATATCTGGATTGGGGAAAAAGGGAACCAAGGAAAGCATGCTGGCTTGAGAGTGTCAGACCCTAATGGGGCACATGAGGAAAAGTGAGAAAGTAAGCAAAAGAGGAGCGTTTGCAGACGTCTGCTGAACCGCCTGAACTTCGTGGTGGAAACCAGAAGGAAAAGGTACAGTGGGAACTTATTTCTCCTTTACAGAGAAAGACACAGCAAAAGAAAAAATTCTGCTCCCGTGGAAGTAGCTAGCACAGGTAAGTTACTCAAGGCCGGGAATACTGTGACTGGCTTCCCCTGACAAAATTGTGGGAAGGGCACACATCATCCCAAGAGATCATTGTTGAGGGGCTGGGGTTCTTGCTTCTCAAGTATTTCTTCTTTTTGTCCCAGGGATGACTGTTCTCATGACTGCTGTCCCAGTGGCGATTCTCTCTGGGCTTCTATCTTTACTGTAGTTTTTAGCAGTATGGGTGTGAGAAGATTTTTTTTTTTTTTTGGTACAGTTTAAGATTCTGTCTTTGCCTTTGACTTTGGATAGTTTGATTATGATGTGTCTAGCTGCAGATCTCTTTGAGTTGATCTGATTTGATGTTTGTTTAGTGTTCAGCTACTGATTGGACAGAGATTTTATTAACCACCTCAACCCAGAAAGTCTCCAGCCTTTCCCGAAGGGCTCTATGTGTGTGTTAGGGAGCCTCTAGTACTCCAGCAGGGGATTTGCAGCTCTGCCTTTGCCTTTACTTCTTGCTTGCATAGTCTTAAGGTCAGCCAAAGGTGAGAGTTTAGGGCCTACCCAGGTCTTTCCTGGGTATACATGTGGCACTGCACATATGTGTGGCCTTTTAGCTTCTCAGGAATATGTCAGAACTTTGCAAAAACCCCATATTGACATATCATTCTCTAGTTTTTCCTTTAAATTGAAACTTAAGAATTTTTCATCAGCTCTAACAAATGTTGCCACTTCAAGCAGACGTGATATTAAACAATCGCCACTGATTGTTTTTGAGAAATGCCCCAGGGGATAGGGCTCTTTGTACAGAGTGAGTTCTGAGTCAGGTTAAACAAAGAGAAGCCTTGAGAATAGGGCTTTATACAATGTTGCCAGACAGGTCGAATAGGGACAGATATCTGGGTATGAACTTCTGGGGAGTTCTTAACTCATTCTTTCTGTAGTGGATGCTAAGCCACAGTTTTTCACAGCTGCTGCAGTTATGAGACTGTTAGTTTTCATGGCTCCTGTTAAGCTGAGGAGATGGAGATTGGAATAGGTTTGCTGTTCTTAGTGAGATTCAGTTATTGTCTTGAATAAATGCCCCCCGAACAGCTGCAACATTTTGGATAATTTAATAAATTATGAAAAAGTTAATTTTGATACTTTTTGGTGTCAGAATTACTTATATAGAGGGGTGGTCTTCTGATGGCCCTTACTCTGGCATCTCAGAAATGCTTCTCTCATGAAATGCTAGAAGTGTGTGCTTCCCCAGTTTTGCACCTGCCATATTTTCTTAATTCTGTTCTCCTTTGGTTCACGTAAGTACAGAGAGGCAGATCAGCAAGTCAGCTGCCATGCAGGCTCCCAACTGGGGAATGGCACATCAGGTTGTCTTTCTTGCAAGCCCTCAATTTTTTTTTGTGATTGATACATATGACAGCCTCCTTCACTTGACTGGGTGGGTGTGGGAGCAAGCACTTTTCTCCCTCTACTTAAAGGGATGGAGGGAAGGAAGAGCTGAAGCATTCTCCACTGAGCCAATGATTAAGATGCTCATATAATCTATTATCTGAATGAGGATATTTTTAATAGAAAAAAGAGTATTAAAGATAATTTAGTATATGTATGTGTGCATAAAGGGAGGGAGAGAAAGAGGGAAGGAAGATAAGTAGAGAAAGACACACAGAGGAAGAGACATACACAGACACACACAGAGGAAAAGAGAGATTAACTCCAAATTAATTTTATGACATTGGTGCCCCTGAAGATAGTTCTCCTAGAAAAACTGTTCTTAAAACAAGTTTTTGTATAAAATAAGCACAAAATATCTGTGTGCATTAAAACAAAACATGGAGATTTTTGATATTGATTGTCTGAACTTAAGCAAAATAATCTTGGTATATGTTCACATGTGTTAGTGCATCTTAAAATTATCTTTAATACCATTGTCCTTGATAATTTTCCCAAAAATGTATGTTTTAATATAGTCTAATTATTAATTTTTCATAAAATTTTTAGCAATTGTCTCCAAATAACATTCTGTAGTTCATGAATTTGAAATTTTTGACACCTTCATTTAACTCTTCTCTATGTACTATCAGATTTTTAATTGAGAATATGCTCTCAGAGGTGCTTAGGGACCTGGTAAACTCTGAGCAAATTTTGCTAAGTATAGAAAATTATTAAAAAAATATCAATAGTATTTAAAAATACTGAAATTGTAAATATTTTAAGCAAATACTTTTGTGGTTATTGTCTTTGTTGCTTCCATTTAGGGCCCCTTTCATTGACAAATATTTTTATAAACTCATCAGAGAAGTTGTTTCTTTTGATGATTCTTTGAATGCTTTGTTAAATTTGTATGCTGCAGAATCACAATGCTTCTGAATTTTATCTTATTATAATACAGTATATAAACCCATACAATTAAAAATAGATTCTTCATCAACAAATTCTTCCTACAAGTTATTTTCAAGCAAAATTACAGATTTTCAGAATGAAATCTTCTTCTCCAGTTGACCTCTTATCATTCAAAATATTGGGCATTTTCCTTTTTTTGGTAAGTATTATTGTCAATGAGTCCTGTTTTCAAGCTTTCCCCCAATAATTGCAAGTTGCCCGGATTTCAAAAGTAGGTTTATTTGGCTCTTTGGGTTGAATAATCTGATCAAAGCTTACAACAAATTTTGAACAAACTACAACAAAAATTTAGAAAGATGTAAGAAATATTTAATTGATTGTAGAATCCTTAGTTTGATGTACAAAGTGGGTTTTCAAAGCTGAAGCATTTCTGCAATGGCAGATGGCAGGAAGCAGAGAGAAAAGAGCCTATTGGCATGCATGGGGAAGTTGTTTTTGTTTAACCACATTATCACAAAAACATTGTAGTTCACATGCTCTTTGATATATAAAAATATCAATTTTGACAATGACAGCTTTTGTTCTGGTTGGTGGAATGTCGCATGCACAGCACAACCATTCCAAGTACCCTCTGCTCCGTTTAAGTCCTCAATTTGGTAAGAATATTACTGAACCACAACACAGTGCCCTGTTTCAATGTGGACTCATGCGATCCCCACAAAACCTATTATTTTGCCTAATGTTCAATTTTTGAAAAAAGATTTATTTATTCATGAGACACACAGACAGAGAGAGAGAGAGAGAGAGGCAGAGACATAGGCAGAGGGAGAAGGAGACTCCCTGCAGGGATCCTGATGTGGGATTTGATCCCAGATCCCAGGATCATGACCTGAGCTGAAGGCAGGCACCCAACTGCTGAGCCACCCAGGCGTCCTCCTAATACTCATTTTTTAAACTGAATTTGCAGTAGCATTCACAGAAACGTCAGATGCTCAACAGAATGGAATTCCCAAACCTTTTACTTTATTCTATGAATTGGATGGAAAACTGAATCACCGGAATTAGTTAAAATTTCTATTCTCAGTATCTGGTGATGCTGATGTGAAACTGGCATAATTTAACTCCGCAGTATTCTTCTGGAGCCAGCACATTAACAGCTATTGCTTCACATTTTGTACGTGAACAAGAAAGCTCAGAATGAGCCACATTAATTTACAAAACCCATCATTTGACGTAATGCAAAAGGAGAAGATCTGATAACTCGACCAGTTTCTATTTGGTTTGGGGTACCCTGGCTCTGCTGAACTCCAGCCAGACCACCTCAGAGCCCATGAGACAGACTTTTGGGTTCATTTCACATCCTTGGTTGAGTGGGCTGTGTCCATTGAGGTGAGGTTCTCAGCATGGCATCCTCCTGAGGATCCCAGCATAGGGGGCATGCACTCGCCTTGGTCTCCAGATCATGGGGAAGGAAGCATTAGGGGGAGGCTATCTGACATCCCAAGTGCTGTGAGGTCTTCTCTCATGGCTGGCAGGAACATCAACAATTTCTAGTTTAGGTGGGCTTTGGGAATTGTCTGTCTGTGTCTTCATGGTGGGTCTTTCCTTGGGTTGTTATTTCTCCTGGATATACAGATAAATTTTTCACCGGAGTTGTCTGCAGATCTTGGAGCTTGCTCTTTGGGCAGCTCCCTCCTCGCTGATACTCTTGCCCCTGCAGCCCCCCCCCATCCCCCTCTCTCCCATTCTCAGTCTTGTTGGGTTCTCTTGGCTTGTCTGCTCTGTGGCCTGGAAACTGTCTCTAGGCAGAAAGCCAATAAATTGTGACTCCTTTTTTTAATTTCCCTTCTTCAGAGACCACAGTGATGCTGGCTGTCCAGTGTCAGAAAATCATGTTTTGTCTGGTTTTGTAGTTGTTTAAGCAAAGAGAATGAATCCAGTCCCTGTTACTACATCTTGGCCTCAAATAGATGTCCCGGGTTTTGCCTTTAGTTTCATAGTTTTGAGGGGATTTGTTTTTTTGCTAGAATTTCTCTGTATCAGAGATAGAACATTCTGTTGCCTTTTTGCCCTTTTTGAAATTTTGGGAAGAATAAATAATTTTGATTGAGAAATACTTGGAAAGTGAGGAGAGATATTTTGCCCAGTGACGGTAAACAGTTGTAGACTAGGGCTCTCATTCTTCTAGGGACAAGTGGACTAGTTTTCTTCTGAAGCAGTATGAAGGGGAGACAGAAGGGAAGGGTGTTATGTATGCCTCCACTTGACCCAGGGGCACCATATAAGTGAACAGACACTCATCAGACCCAGAATAGGATTTTAGTAACTCTGGCAGCAGGTGCCTTGCAAGGACCAGGGTGGAGGTGTGGCTATTCACTGACCTGTGGCTGCAGAGTGCTCATACACCTGTGTGCCCACCTTAGGAGGGTAAATCTGCATGAAAGTGCATCATGTATTCTCACTCAACATAATTGTCTCAACGACTCAAGATGAGCGTTATGAAAACATCACTGTGTGACAGTGTATGGAATCAAGACCCCTATAGGTCTTTAGTGTCTCTTTCTGGCTCTTGCCTGTCAGTGAGCTCTTCTCACTACCCCACCGAACTTGTCTAAACACTTCTTCCCCTCTGTAATTCACTACCTTCAATCTACTGTAGACCAGAAACAAGATAACAAGACGTCATAAGGACGTACAAGTCAAGAGTGCTGAAGACCATGGGTGAATGCTGTGGGCTTTCATTTGTGGAAAATGTATGAGTTCAAAGCACAGACTATTCAGGCAAGTCCCAGCCACCAGCCTCCTGCACTTGCTCTATGGGTCTTGGATGAGTCCAGGTGGGATAGAGAAGTGATATGTTTTTGTTCATTCTGAAATAGGCCACTCCCCTTACTTGGCTCCCTGGTCATTTCTTACAGCTCTTCTGGGGCTGGCCCGAGGTGCACCTTATCTTTTAATGAAATATTAGTGATGTGCAAATCCATTTAGAAACAAGGTGGGCACAAATTGTACCTGGAAATGGCATCTTGGCTGTAAGAATGCCATTCATCACTAAGATTATGGGGTGCTTTTAAGCCAGTATCTCTGCTTATTATTCATAAGGCATATGCAGAATGATTCAGTGTTGGTGACTCAGCTAAACGATTGAAAAGAAAATTCAGTGAAAAGCCAGCTTTAACTGCACATCATGGACTCATTTGATTCTCTGTTTGCTCCTCAGCTCCTGTTTCTCATTTTAAATGTTGGAATAAAGCACTTAGAACAGATTTGAATGTGAACTTTGAGGTTTAGAATGGCCTACTCAAGAGAATTTTAAAAGACATGTTAGATGTGGTAAGTCTTCATTGTACACGGGTAACACCAACACACATTAGTTTGAATAAAGTTTCCCTGTCATATTTTTTGGTGTGAAAACAAGTTTACATGCTAATCAAGATGACTTATTTTCTGGAGGCAGAGGGAAGAATACATAAGATATTCAAAATTTTTAAAATTTGAGAATTGGTGAGCTTAATTTTTTTTCTTATTTCCATAGTGATATATTTTGACCTATTTCTGGCATTCTGCATAATAGGCTAATTCCAGATTGCCATGGGAGAAAGGTTAGGGAACACCTACCTCCTAGAGGTGCAGGTGCTATGAGCTGGTTGGTAACTTGAAGCTCTCAGATGTCATAGCTTCTTTTATTTTTATTTTTGTTTTAAATCTGTCCAATGAAAACTTAAGACTTCTCATGTATTGCTGATTTTCGGCATGTTTTAATTTCTTTTGAAAAATTTTAAGGCCCATATCACTTATACCTTAAATGGTACTATTAAAGTTTTAATACAAGACTGGTAGAAAATTTAAGGAAAAGTATGGGAGACCGACTTCTTAATGATCAACATCAGCTACCTCATTTGTTAGCCAAAAATCACTGACTCCTCATTATCCTGGTAGAAATTTTTCCATGATAATTCTTTTTATATTCCTTTTGTTTTTTTAGGAGTTTTGGAGTTAAATGTTCTTCTTCTTCTTTTTTTTTTCTTTTTTTTTCTTCTTCTTTTTTTAAAGATATTCATTTCATTCATTCATTCATTTATTTGAGAGAGAAAGAGCACGAGTGAGGGGGGAGGGACAGAAGGAGAGGGAGGGAGAAGTAGACTCCCTGCTGAGCAGGGACCTCGACGACGGGAAATGGGGCTCGATCCCAGGACCCTGAGATGGCAACCTGAGCCCTAGGCAGATGCTTAACCAGCTGAGCCACCCAGGCAACCTCTTTCTTTCTTCTTTTCTTTTCTTTGAAAAAACTTTTCCAGCTTTATTGGGATACAGTTGGTATATAACACTGTAGGAGTTTAAGACATACAAAGTGGTTTTGATCCATTCTATACTGCAATGTGATTACCACTGTAGCTTTAGCGAACACTTCCATCATATCACACCATCACCATTTCCTTCTTGGGGTGAGAACACTGAAGATCTACTCTCAGCAACTTTCGAGTCTGTGATACAGTAGGGTGAACTATAATCGCCGTACCATGCATTAGATTTTCAGCACTCATTCATCTTACAACTGAAGTTTGGGCCTTTGGACCCAGGTCTGTGGTTATATTTTCAAAAAAGTTACATTATTTCTTCTCCTCTTCCCTTATACTTACTGAGAACATTCTGGCGGTTGGCAGGGTGGAGGAACCTTAGCTAATAGGCCGTGCTGTGCTGGTAAATGTTGAACAATTGGCTTTCTGGGATGGGGTGGGGGCAGCCCTTACTATAAACATTTGTCAGCTTCCGAGTTGTGACTATTCCCACCATGGCTGATTTCCAGCCGTCACGGGGACACCCTGACCGCCCTGTTGGGAAGAGCTGTGTGTAATCAGCGTTTGTGACCCCGTGTGAGGAGGCGCCAGCCCACCCCTGCACAGACAAATGAGCTTAATGGAAACTCAGCTTCCTGTACTAAGCCCCCAAAGGTCCATGTGTTCCTAGAACTATTTTCTCAAAACCATGAAATCTGAGGCAAGCTAAACACTTGGATTAGATATCTATAAACAGTGATTTATCTCAAAGTATCTTTTTACTCTGAGAGCATAGTTCTCATATTTCTGTAGTGAAGACAGATTTTTAAAAAAATATTTTATTTTATTATTTTTTTATTTTATTGTTTTTAGAGACAGAGTGTGTATGTGCAAGTGGGAAGAGGTGCAGAGGGAGAGGGAGAATTTTGAGCAGACTCCCTGCTGAGTGCAGAGCCCAACATAGGGCTCGATCCCAGGACCCTGAGATTGTGACCTGAGCCGAAACCAAGAGTCAGATGCTTAATCAACCAAGCCACCCAAGCGCTTCCTTCCCTTTTTAGAAAAAGATAAAACAGATCTTTTTTTTTATTTAGATAAAACAGATCTTATACAAGATAATAGAGTCATAAAAATTGTGAACAGTCCAATGGATTCCCATTCTTATTGTGCCGCAGCTAGCCAAGCAGTTAATGAGAAAGAGCAACCAGATGTAGGTTCTTTCCTTGTAGATCTCATCTATTTATATTGATATTTGAAAAAAATAGCATAACAGTTCTATGCTATCAGTTAACCTTTCGGTATGCTTTCTAGGATTCCAATGAATTTATCAGAGAAGTGGTAATTTTGTTTTGGGTGAAATAATTTTTTCTTGGTCATCTTTTCAACCATTAAAAATCATTCTAAAACCTGCCATATTTGGGATATGAAAAAAATTAATATGTTGTATGTATGGTATAGATAGTGGGTAAGGCTAAGCTAAAGTTTATTTTTATGAATGAAATATGTACATATAAGCTATAGCTTCTGCATAATTACTTAAAGCTTCAATATGGCTTTTTTCTCTGACATCTACAGCAACAGTACTGTATTTTTTAAAAAAAGATTTATTGATTTATGATAGACATAGAGAGAGAGAAAGAGAGAGAGAGAGAGGCAGAGACACAGTAGGAGGGAGAAGCAGGCCTCATGCCAGGAGGCTGATGTGGGACTTGATCCCGGGACTCCAGGATCGCACCCTGGGCCAAAGGCAGGCTCCAAACCTCTGAGCCACCCAGGGATCCCCCAGTACTGCATTTTTGTTGAGCGACTGCTCTGCTCTGCTCTGAACATATAATGAAATACTGTGGGGTATGTTGGTTTGCATAAAATATGAACGTGACCAGTAAGAATTTGGAAAACGTAGTGTGTGGAGGAAATTTCAGAACTTGCAGCATCAGGGGGAGGAAGAGTTGTCAATTTAGTTCACTTAATGCTGCTTTGAGAGTGAATGTAAAATACCTACCAGTACTTGGCAAGTAGCAGCGCCTCAACAAATGTCAGGTCTCATGGTTGGGGCGGAAGGCAGCATTCACTGGTAATACAAGTTCAAGGCCACCTTCCTCCTGGGGCACAGAGCGAATGTGCCATCCAAGGTGATGGATAAGACTGTCATGAATAGTCAGGGAAAGCTTCGTCAAGGTGGCAGATGTGACCCAAGAGTTGAGACAGGTGCAGTGGGCTGGTGTAGCCCTTCCAGGTGGCGTGATTCTCAATGGCTAGGCAGTAGGCCCGGGCAGCTGGTCACTGGAGAGGAGACTTTGGTTAGATTGTGCTGGGAAATAAGGGAGGAAAAGTAAACTCTGGAAGAAGTGTGGGCATCATTGTACATTGGCCTAAGGAACTTCGGCTGAAGATGAAGGTACTGGAGGGTGGGGCGGATATGGCTTCTGATATGAGATTTCCATGATCAAAACCAGCCTTTCAGGAAGACCTCTGATGAGAGTGTGTAGGCCTCTTTCATGTTTGCCCAGAAAATAGCACCTTCTGTGCTTTTATCTGGGCTTGCCCCGACATTAGCAGTGCCTGCGATTAACGGAGACCCAAGCACTATGGTTTTTAAAAAAATATTTATTTTATTTTATTTTAAAATATTGATTTATTTATTTGAGAGAGAAAGACAGAGCGAGAGGGAGAGAGAGAGTCTCAAGCAGAGTCCCCTCTGAGTTCAGAGCCTGACACATGGGGCTCGATCCCAGGACCAGGAGGTCATGATCTGGGCCAAAATCAAGAGCTGGCTGCTTACGCAACTGAGCCACCCAAGCGTTCCATTTTTTAGCATTTAAAAATTATAAATAAGCTATAAATGTTTACAACAAAAATTCTTCATGTTTGTTGTAATCAATATTGGTTCATAGAAACAAAATCAAAATATTTGTGAAGTTATATTTTTTATGATTGAAGTTGGCAAAATAGAAAGTTGTTCAAGTTGTGGATTTGATTTAGAATAATTTTCTTGCTCATATTTGCTGTTTTGATCAATAATTACACTTTCATAAAATAGACTAGTGGTGCCTATCCACAAATTTTATGTGGGTTACATTTGACAAAAGTGTGCTCGTCTTTACTGTTGTTAACATTTTTGGCAGGCTGCCTCTGTGAATGTTTTCTGTTCCTATTTCTTCTCTGTCTTTACACCCCATTTTCAGGTTTTCTACTTGTAGCAAAATACCAACTCTCATCATTCTTAATGATGTAACACAGGGTTTTCATAGGAAAAAAAAAATCTATCAACCCCTGATCTAAAAGATTAGAAAGGGAAATGCAGTTGCAAAATATCAAATTTCAACCTGTTACCAATAAAATACAAACTGAGGTAAATAAAAGTTGAATTAGATGTATTTTTTAAGGATGTTTTTGAGAGAGCTTTTTTGGTAAAATAATCAGAATTATTCAACTTAAGAGGCATAATAGAAACAATAATGAGTGACTATAAAAAGACTAAATAAAAATTATTTTAATAAAGCTAATAGTTGAAATGTACTTTATGCAAGATTTAATTGCTTTTAACAATGAAAGTATTTCATAAAACTCGTGTTGTTCAGTGTCTATCTAGTTTGGTTGTGAAGAATCACGATCATGCCTCGTAAATGCTGTGTCCAGAATCCATATGATGCTTCACTCGCGATAAATCTAGACCTTTAAGGTCTTAATCTAGACAGGATAAAACCTTCCCCAGCCCCCTGCATATTTGCTGCTGATGCCTCTGTGCTAATCCTCACGCAGCAGGAATCAGGATGCTAGAAGCAGCTAGGGGAGGGGCCTCGGGCAGGGGCCCCGGTCAGGACTGGCTGCCTGGTGCCCTCTGAGGGGAAGGGGTGACCTAATGCTTGGATGGCCCTGGTCCCCGCTCTGGAGCGGCACCCCGTGCACCCCACAGGCCTTCCTGGCACTCTCCTGCACCACTTTGGGGACACAGGGTGGAAGGGTGACAGGCTGGAGAGAGCTGTGGCCCTGTGGCTCCCCACCAGGGGCCAGGCCTCCACGTGCTCTGACCCGTTGAGCTTCCGTCTATCTGTTCTCCGCCTGGACCTACCCACTGCACCCCTTGCAGGAATGTGAGTTAATTCTAATTTTACTTCTAATTTTTTTTCTATCTGGTTTAGCCCCTCCGATGGTTAATTCTGATTTTTAATCTGCCGTTCGACAGCCGGTGGTGTGGATTGTTGATGCAAAGGATAAATTGAGGAGCAGAATGAGGAGGAGGCCTCTGGGCAGTTGGCATCTCTGGAGAAGTTTCTCAGAAAGCGCTTGCTGGAAAGATCTGCACCGAGGTTGGACAGGAGATGGGGGACCCTCTTCCAAATTCGCCTTGTCTACCGTAGGTGCTGCACTCGTGGGCAGCTCTAGAGGGGCAGGGCAGGAAAACCCGGCCTTGAGGAAACCGCTTACCAGAGAGCAGCTCCCAGGGACCTCCGACGTGGGGTTTGGAGTTGCGGCTGCCCTGGCTCGGGGAAGTATCGACGGCCCTCCTGGACCCCGCAGCGGGCTTCGGGTGGTGTTGCCGCTGCCGCCGCCGTTCAGGGCTGCGAGCATGAAGCCAAAAGGATTTCCTCGCCGGTGGCCCACCGGCTTTTTGTTGTGGCTCGTATTCTAAAACATCACCACAAAATACTTTTTTTTAAAAAAAAAAAAAAAGATTTTTATTTATTTATTCATGAGAGACACAGAGAGAAAGAAAGAGAGAGAGGCAGAGACACAGGCAGAGAGAGAAGCAGGCTCCACACAGGGAGCCCCATGCGGGACTCGATCCCGGGACTCCAGGATCACACCCTGGGCCGAAGGCAGGCACCAAACCACTGAGCCAATCAGGGATCCCCCTCACCACAAAATACTTAATCCTTCTAGGCCTTTAGAAATGTCAGATCAGAAAGACAAAGATATTCTAAACATAAATCCGTGCCATGAGCTCCTGCAGGTACAATAGTTTACGAATGAAAAGATTTTGAAATAATTTGCACACTGAGAAACGCCAGTAGTGGTTTGAGGTCCATTGTTTGTGTCTATTTACCCCTCCCCTCCCCTCCCCATCCCTCCCCTCCCCCACCCCCATCCCTAACACTTGGGGAGCGGCTTTCTCGTACTGCTCCTGTCTTACTGCGAAGACAGTACCTGGGCTCAGCTACAAACGAAATCCAGTGTGCTGAGGCACATGCAGAGCGCCACGACTTTGCGTGTGTTTTGATGTCCCTGAGGCCAGAGGCCCGTGGGCAGAAGCCACAGTCAGCAAAGTGGAGCGGATAATCCAGGGGCATCAGTTCCCGGCAGCGGCCAGCAGCCCCTTGTGTCTGGTTCAAGTACGGGAGCCGTCGTCCGCTGGTTCTCCTGAGGCCGAGGTCCTTCCTCGTCGCTGACCCGGCAGGGACTGTGCTGACCGGGAGGCCGACACTCCGTGCCCGGGTCAGAAGTGCCCTGGGCGTGGAGCGTGACCTGGGGTCAGGAGACCGGGATCCCGGACCCTGCACACCCAGCCCATGGCCCTGATCGCCCACCCAAAGTCGGTGAGCCTCAGCGTACTCGTTTGGGTTTTTTCATTGTTCATAATCCACAAAAATGGGTGATTTATACGTGGAACTGGCTGATCGATGACCAAAACCGTGTGGCATTTCTAAGTCCTTGAGGTTATACTAGTGTTTTTTTTTTTTTTTTAAGATTTTGTTTATTCATTCATGAGAGACAGAGAGAGAGAGAGAGACAGAGAGAGAGAGAGAGAGGCAGAGCCACAGGCAGAGAGGAGAAGCAGGCTCCATGCAGGGAACCCGATACAGGACTCGATCCTGGGACCCCGGGGTCACGCCCTGGGCTGAAGGCGGCGCTACACCGTTGAGCCACCGGGGCGCCCGTTACACTTATCTTTAATTTTAAACACCAAAGCTGGGTTGGTTCGCAGTGAGCTCATGGCCTCCTGCTTCCCTACGGGACGAGACGTGGGCCCTCGGGGGCTTGACCTCCAGCAGGCGGAGGGGCAGGGGCTCCCAGGAATCGCCTCCCTGGGCTTGCGCCACCTGGCTTTTCAGGGCACTTGGTCTTGCTAGACAGAGTCAGTACACATAGTTCTTCCTAATCACCAGTCGTAATGCGTGCAGGACAAGACCATCGCTTACCCTCGTGTGTCCGACGGGTAGTGAGTTCGCGGTGGAGAGAAAGCGCCACACTCGATAGCCGCAGGCCGCGAGGAAGTCGGGCCCGGCTCACGCCCGGCCCAATCCTGGAACGATGATCTCTTTGTTGCCATTGCACTGTCGTCTTCTGTGCTTTTTATTTCCAAAGATAGGAGAGGCCTCCTAGAGCCAAGTCGTGCCGAGTCTGAGCGTCAGGCCAGCCTGGCGCCCAGTGCAGCCCTGGAGGTGCCCTGGGACCGGCTGTCAGCCTGATGGAGGAGTTTCTTTTTGTTTAGATATTGAAGAATTGCAGCTAGCTGGGGGAGTTCTGTCCTTAGAATTGTATTTTTTTCAAGATTTAATTTATTTATTCATGAGAGGCAGAGACATAGGCAGAGGGAGAAGCAGGGTCCTCACGGGGAGGTGATGCAGGACTCGATCCCAGGACCCCAGGGTCACGACTTGAGCCGAAGGCAGACGTTCAACCACTGAACCACCCATGGATCCCAAGATTTTTATTTTAAAGATTTTATTTATGAGAGAGAGAGAGAGAGAGAGAGAGAGATCGGGCAGGGGGAGGAGCAGAGGAAGAGGGAGACTCGGGGCTCGATCTCACAGCTCTGAGACCATGATCTGAGCTGAAACCAAGAGTCAAACGCTCAACTGACTGAGGCACCAAGGGGTCCCTGCTTTTAGAATTTTTTAAGATGATGGGTGGGCAGCTACAGCCATCCTCACAAGTCCTGTGAAATAAATGTCAGAAGACATACAATTCTGGGCAAATTCTCTCATTGATTTCAGTAAAACCTAGTGGTTCATGGAGTAGACGGAGGAGCCTACCTGTTAATAACAAGCTCCGTTTATCACTGAAAAATTAATGCATTTAAGAATCCAATATGATGTTACTAACACTTTTATTTGAAAGAACTCAACTTTGGCTCCCCTTCACAGTCTGATGATCGTTGTATAAGGCTGACACATATGTTTTATCTAGTGTTGGGCTTGGGTTAACGACAGATTGGTAAAATCCTATAAATGTTAGAGTGTCGTTGTCTATACTGTTGACAGTTTTTGGAGCCAACAATCGTTCTACCAATTACCAGGTAAGAGTCCCACCTTCTCATAATCTCTAAGCAGGTGCATGATGAAGCTGTATGGTGTGGAGGGAAACAGAAAGAGAGGCACGTAAATTAATACCATCATTATGGCGGTCACATTTGCCCTTTCCCATCTAGATGTTTTCTGTTTTTTTTTTTCCAAGACTATTTTAAAGGATTTCTGACTCTGTGGAATCCCTGGGTTATGGTGATGCGTGGGGAAATGATATCAGTGTCTACCCGGCTTCCAAGGACGTGTAGGAGCCCTAAGAGAACTCTCGGGTCTTTGTCAGCCTTTCCCCCCCCACCCCCCACCCCCCCTCCCCCCGCTTCGGCTGAAAGGAATCAGAGCTCTTCTGTGAGTGTTGACGACACAAAGTCTTGCCATGGCACCTGGCAACTTTTTTATCTATGTGGTCACTTTTTAGTGGAAAGGATACCAAAACTGTTTTTGGATATTTACTTATTCATGAGAGACACACAGAGAGAGGCAGAGACACAGGCAGAGGGAGAAGCAGGCTCCATGCAGGGAGCCCGACGCGGGACTTGATCCCAGGACCCAGGGGTCATGCCCTGAGTCCAAGGCAGATGCTCAACTGCTGAGCCACCCAGGCCTCCCTGTTTTTGGATTTTATATTAATGGTGGACGACGCCATCATTTAAGACTAGAGGAAAATTAGTGTGTGTGTGTCTCATGTTAAAAAATGTTCCTCATGTAACTAAAACCTTATTAGGATCCAATGGTATTTAAAATACTATTTCCATTGTTTGCTTAGTGTAATTAATGACAAGAACATATGTGATTAGCCTCTGAGTTTTAGCAGTTGCTTTCCGTGAAGAGTTTGTGGTTCACCCTTTTTCACGGCGTGACTTTAATAGTATGACGCATCTAGACAAGACTTTAAAGACTCATGCATCCGATGATTTATTTGTTTGCATTCTTATTTCTACCCGTTCTTTCAAATGGTTGAAAAATCACTCATGAGAAAGACGCGCCGACAGTGTAAAGGAGATGTGAAGAGACCCAACAGAATCACACAATACGTCGCATGAAATATTTAAAAAGTGAAAAGCACTGGAACTACAAGTATGTTAAAAATGTTAGTATAAAAAAACTCTGACCTGCATGTGATCGTTAAAAGTGTGTTCTTTGTTAACATTCGATTTTCCATTTCCTTTCACTGTGTCTCAGTGTGAAAACCTTTCCTTAAATGAAAAATAATAAAACCAGCACCATGGGCAGCACGACTGAAGATTTCATGGCACAGAGCCTGTTGGGGAAACTGAACCGGTGTTGGTGGTACGGCGTAGTGGGGACCTTGCTAGTGCCACATAAGGATGGAGACGGTCCCGCGGACACTGGTAAAATGTCTCTATTACAATGCCTTGCTTAGCTTTTTATCAACTTAATTGACATATGCAATAACTGCATCATTTGAGCCGTGCGTTTTCAAGAATTCTGAAAAATGTATAGACCCACGGACCCGCCATTGATTCAAAATACGGAACATTTCCATCGTCCCCAAAAGTTGCCACTCCTTGGTGGTCCCTTTCTTCCTGCACACCTGGCCCCGGGCAACCACTGATCAGGTCTCTGCTGCTAAATTGTGGGGTTTTTAAAAATTCAATTTAATTAATTAAATTTATTTTTTTCACATTTTTAAAATTTAAATTCAATTTTCCAACATCTAGCTCATCCCATCACATGCCCTCCTCAGTGCCCATCCCCCAGTTACCCCATCCCCCCCCCCACTTCAACGACTCTTCGTGTTTCCCAGAGTGAGGAGTCTCTCACAGTTTGTCTCCCTCTCCAATTTTTCCCACTCAGTTCCCCTCCTTTCCCTTATAATCCCTTTCACTATTTCTTATATTCCCCTTATGAGTGAAACCATATAATGTTTGTCCTTCTCCAATTGACTTACTTCACTCAGCGTCATACCCTCCAGTTCCATCCATGTCAAAGCAAATAGTGGGCATTCATCTAAATTGCGTTTTTATAAGTAGAATTGGACACTATGTACTCTTTATGCTTTGTTTTCTAGAGGTTATGTCTTATGATTACTATTAAAATATGTTTTTTTTCTTATAATGATGGCTCTTTGGTTACGAACCTGCAAAAGAAACTGTTTTCATCACGAGAGCACACCTGAGCTCTGCAGAGAGATCCTTCCCTGACACTGTAATTCCTTTTCTGGGGTTCCTGTCACAAAGTACTACAAACAGGGTGGCTTAAAACTAACACATATCCTCTCACAGGACACCGGAAGTCCACGCTCCGTCTGAGACTCTGGGTAGGGTCCTTCCTTGCCTCTTGCAGCATCTGGTGGTGGCCAGCAGTTCTTGCTGTCCTGATGGGCATCACCCTGCCCCCCACCTCTGTTGTCTCAGGGCATGCTCCTTGTGGGTCTGTCTTTGCCAGGCATTTCCTCTTCTTAGAAGAACCCCAATCTTTAGACTTAGGGTCACCTCAATCCAGTAGGACTTTGGCCTAGCTAAAGGCATCTGCAAAGACACTATCTCCATGAGAGTTCATATGCATGGCACTGGAGGTTAGGACCCGGACACGATGAACCCATAACCCTCAGCTATGTCATTGGCCCTGGGAGTGCAAGTATCTAGGGGGTGCTGGTTTTGTTTTTTTTTATTTTTTAAATTTTATTTATTTATTTAGTTAGTTAAATAAATATTTAAATAAACAAAATATATTTGAATATTTAATAGATATTTAAATAAATTCATGAGAGACACACAGAGAGAGAGAGAGAGAGAGAGAGAGACAGGCAGAGGGAGAAGCAGGCTCCATGCAGGGACCCTGATGCGGTACTCGATCCCAGGACCCCAGGATCACACCCTGGGCCAAAAGCAGGCACTAAACTGCTAAGCCACCCTGGGATCCCCGAGGGGGGTGCCTGCTTTAAACGATACCACGTGAACATTGAGAGCAGGAGGCAAGAATGGGTGTAGACTGAGTTCCCACTGCTGTGTGAAGGTTGAAGGAACAGCCAGGCCAGACGGAGGCCGAGGGCTGGGCTGCCTGGGACAAGCCCCCACGTCCCCACAGGGTGGCTGTGTCAGGTGGACTCTGCTGACCGGGCCGTGGGCCGCGTGGGGCTGTTAGGACAGCACTACCCGAGAGAGAGTGAACGTGGGAGCCACACGTACAATTTCAAATTTTCTAGTAGCTGCATCAAAAGAAGTAAAAGGAAACAGGTAATATATATTAGTTTTAACAATATATTGTATTGGACCTCGTATTCCAAAATGTTATCACTTCTAGGTAATTACTATGAACATAGGAAGGAGGTTGTGACCCGTAAAACAATCAATGTGATTCATCATATCAGCAAGAGAAAAACCAAGAACCATATGATCCTCTCATTGGATGCAGAGAAAGCATTTGACAAAATACAGCATCCATTCCTGATCAAAACTCTTCAGAGTGTAGGGATAGAGGGAACATTCCTCGACATCTTAAAAGCCATCTATGAAAAGCCTACAGCAAATATCATTCTCAATGGGGAAGCACTGGGAGCCTTTCCCCTAAGATCAGGAACAAGACAGGGATGTCCACTCTCACCACTGCTATTCAACATAGTACTGGAAGTCCTAGCCTCAGCAATCAGACAACAAAAAGACATTAAAGGCATTCAAATTGGCAAAGAAGAAGTCAAACTCTCCCTCTTCGCCGATGACATGATACTCTACATAGAAAACCCAAAAGTCTCCACCCCAAGATTGCTAGAACTCATACAGCAATTCGGTAGCGTGGCAGGATACAAAATCAATGCCCAGAAGTCAGTGGCATTTCTATACACTAACAATGAGACTGAAGAAAGAGAAATTAAGGAGTCAATCCCATTTACAATTGCACCCAAAAGCATAAGATACCTAGGAATAAACCTCACCAAAGATGTAAAGGATCTATACCCTCAAAACTATAGAACACTTCTGAAAGAAATTGAGGAAGACACAAAGAGATGGAAAAATATTCCATGCTCATGGATTGGCAGAATTAATATTGTGAAAATGTCAATGTTACCCAGGGCAATATACACGTTTAATGCAATCCCTATCAAAATACCATGGACTTTCTTCAGAGAGTTAGAACAAATTATTTTAAGATTTGTGTGGAATCAGAAAAGACCCCGAATAGCCAGGGGAATTTTAAAAAAGAAAACCATATCTGGGGGCATCACAATGCCAGATTTCAGGTTGTACTACAAAGCTGTGGTCATCAAGACAGTGTGGTACTGGCACAAAAACAGACACATAGATCAGTGGAACAGAATAGAGAATCCAGAAGTGGACCCTGAACTTTATGGGCAACTAATATTCGATAAAGGAGGAAAGACTATCCATTGGAAGAAAGACAGTCTCTTCAATAAATGGTGCTGGGAAAATTGGACATCCACATGCAGAAGAATGAAACTAGACCACTCTCTTTCACCATACACAAAGCTAAACTCAAAATGGATGAAAGATCTAAATGTGAGGCAAGATTCCATCAAAATCCTAGAGAAGAACACAGGCAACACCCTTTTTGAACTCGGCCATAGTAACTTCTTGCAAGATACATCCACAAAGGCAAAAGAAACAAAAGCAAAAACGAACTATTGGGACTTCATCAAGATAAGAAGCTTTTGCACAGCAAAGGATACAGTCAACAAAACTCAAAGACAACCTACAGAATGGGAGAAGATATTTGCAAATGACATATCAGATAAAGGGCTAGTTTCCAAGATCTATAAAGAACTTATTAAACTCAACACCAAAGAAACAAACAATCCAATCATGAAATGGGCAAAAGACATGAACAGAAATCTCACAGAGGAAGACATAGACATGGCCAACATGCATATGAGAAAATGCTCTGCATCACTTGCCATCAGGGAAATACAAATCAAAACCACAATGAGATACCACCTCACACCAGTGAGAATGGGGAAAATTAACAAGGCAGGAAACAACAAATGTTGGAGAGGATGCGGAGAAAAGGGAACCCTCTTGCACTGTTGGTGGGAATGTGAACTGGTGCAGCCACTCTGGAAAACTGTGTGGAGGTTCCTCAAACAGTTAAAAATATACCTGCCCTACGACCCAGCAATTGCACTGTTGGGGATTTACCCCAAAGATACAAATGCAATGAAACGCCGGGACACCTGCACCCCGATGTTTCTAGCAGCAATGGCCACTATAGCCAAACTGTGGAAGGAGCCTCGGTGTCCAACGAAAGATGAATGGATAAAGAAGATGTGGTTTATGTATACAATGGAATATTACTCAGCTATTAGAAATGACAAATACCCACCATTTGCTTCAACGTGGATGGAACTGGAGGGTATTATGCTGAGTGAAGTAAGTCAGTCGGAGAAGGACAAACATTATATGTTCTCATTCATTTGGGGAATATAAATAATAGTGAAAGGGAAAATAAGGGAAGGGAGAAGAAATGTGTGGGAAATATCAGAAAGGGAGACAGAACGTAAAGACTGCTAACTCTGGGAAATGAACTAGGGGTGGTAGAAGGGGAGGAGGGCGGGGGGTGGGAGTGAATGGGTGACGGGCACTGGGTGTTATTCTGTATGTTAGTAAATTGAACACCAATAAAAATAAATAAATAAATAAATTAAAAAAAAAAAAAAAAAAAAAAAAAAAAAAAAAAAAAGGAAGGAGGTTGTGGACTCTTTGTAGTAAGCCTTGGAGTCCGGTGCGTGTTTTACCTTCACAGTCCATCCCAGTTTGGGTAGCCACGTTTCAAGTACTCAGTAGTGACACGTGGCCAGTGGCCACCGTTTTGGGCAGAGAGTGAGAGAATGGTCATGGGAGGTCATGCCGGATTTGGGCATCACGGTGGGACCCCGCTGTGATGTGGAGCCAAGCGTCTGAGCCAGCCTCCGTGGACTGATGCTGCTTCTAGAACGTGTGACGCGAACCTTCTCCATCTCTGCAGCGCGCCTCTCAGAAGGGGAGCCAGGATGATGAGGAGCAAGAGGAGGGGTGCGGGGGGGGGCACCGATTTCACAAATAAGAAGATCGGCTGGAAGCACGTATACTAGTCGCCCGAAGTCACCCATCTAGTAATGACAATCACACAGAACGGGTGCTCTCCACTGTGAGCCGCCTCTCCCCAGGCCTCGACCCCGAGCCTGGGAAGTGAGGGGCCCAGATGACTCCTCCACGAGCCCTGGAGACGTTATGTGTCAGCAGCGTCTTTGGCCCAACGGTGTACATGCCGACGTGCCGTTTGGCATGTGGCAGTAAGTCTTCCACGACCGTAACAGCTGGGGGTTGGGGACGCCTGCATTTCCATAGCTTCAGTGTTTGGCTGGAGGAATGATTAATGATAAAAGAAGAAAACAAATGGTCTGAAATGCAGATCCCTCAGCCAAGTCTCACATGGCTACGTCCCAGTAGTGATAAATAATAAAACAATGACATCACTCTCCCTGTGATCCAATATGGTGTGAAAGGAAAATAAATGGCTTATCGCTCGCGAGCTCCAGCTCTATTTTATATTGTTTTACTTCTTTTGAATGTGTTTTTCTCAGTTGCTTCAACACGATGAGCTGTGTTTCTATCAATTATACCCCAGCATTCAGCATATAAAACATTCCTCAACCAACTCACGGGGACATTTCATGTGCTCTTTTCCCGGTTGCTCCAAAAGCTCAGAACGCATTCGGGACGTAGTCACCCCAACCTCCAAACCACGGAGTCGCTTACATGCAGGCACCTGTGAAGACACGGCCCCCGAGCCTACACACGGGAATCTTTGGAAGTGAGCTGCAGATGACATGGCTTCAGCAGGGGACACACGTCACCATCTGCTTTAAGTCACTGTAAGTCCGCTGCTACGTGGACACAGCGCGTGGGCAAAAACGTGCCCCGTGGAGGGGGCGGCGGGGACGCTTGTCCAGGGCCCATGCTGGGGCGTTGACCCGGTGTCGCCGTCTTGGCACACAGTTCTTGTTCAGATCGCGCTGGTTCGGGGTGCCCCTGCCTTCCCTGGCCCGGGCGGCGGGGACCATGGAGCAGGGCCCCAGCTCCAGCCGTGGGGACCCAGGATTTGGTATTAATGCTCTGCCCTTAGTACGGGTTCAATAAGTGCCACTGATCTGTTTGACTGAACTTGGTTAGGTCACCTCCGTCCGTGTGACGCCGCCCTAGGAATAGAGGGGAAGCCCTGTGCTCGTCCCCGTGTAAACTGTTTCACTGGCCATTGGTCCCCTAGGAGTCCTCATATTTAGGGTTTGCTGAAGCTCACTCACCTGTAAAAGTGGTCGAAGACTTCCCAGATCCCGCCGCCTCCGCATGCCTCTGGACGAGGATAGAAACACGACAAGGCGGTTTTCCTTTCAAGAAACGGAATCTTCTTTTCCTCTGAAAATAAAAATTATGTGTGCTTGTTGTGTAAACTATTTGCAAAAGCCTGCGGTTGAGAACAAAAGACAATTTGCCACATCTCGCCACCCAAGACAATGGCTGGGACTGGGGACAGCAGGTGCAGGTAAGGAGAGGACTCTTGGAACCCTTGGCGGGTTCTGCTTTGCCCTGCGGGGAATCTGAGGTTTCGTGGATACGATCCTACTGTCCCTTGTGCCCTGGGGTCACCTGCCCTGATGGGAGGGAGAGGAATTGTCCTGCACCCCCCGACAGGTTTTCCCACGCTGAGCCTTGGCTGGACCCCGGGTACCACTCGGGTGAGGGGTGGAAGCTCCAGGCTTGGCTTTGTGCTTGCCCGGCGTCGGGCAGGAAATGGTCTGGGAACAGCACTGCCACCCCAGGCCAGCCACCAGGCCTGGCACACCGGGGGTTCTGCGAGTGGTGGCTCTTCTGCTCCCACTTCTCTCCCCGGGATGTCGTGGAGACGTGGAAGGGAGTGTGCAGGGCCTCTGACCGTGGGTCCCCCTTGCCTCCTGGCCCAGGCTGTGTCCTGGTCCCCTACTTGCAGGGCTCTGGGCCACCTCACTTTGCAGTGAGTGTCTGGGATTTAAGAACACCACAGGGCTGGCAGCAGAGGCCACTTTTCAAGGCACCAAGTGGGCATCTTAGTGTTACAAAGAGGTGACTTTAGGGCACCTGGGTGGCTCAGTGGCAGAGCATCTGCCTTTAGCTCAGGGCATGACCCCGGGGTCCTGAGATCAAGTCCTGCATCGGGCTTCCTACAGGGGACCTGCTTCTCCCTCTGCCTGTGTCTCTGCCTCTCTGACTCTCATGAATAAATAAATAAAATAAAAAACAAACCAAAAAACAAAGATGATTTTCTGGGCCATAAAGTTATCTTTAGAGCCCTGGCTTCCTCCTCTTAACATAGTGTCCATGTCCTAGGGCTTCCCCAAGGTTAAGTGAGGTCATATTTACAAGCACCAGCCTGTGGCTTTGGAAGGTGCTCCCCAAAGTCTCCCCTTGGACCGGGAGCAGCAGCACTTCCTCCTCGACTTGAGAGTATGATACGTTTCCTGGGCACAGCTGGAACCCTGAGAAATTCCTAAATGTGAGGCAGCCTTTTGTTAGTGGGGTTATTTAGTTTGATAGAAGATGCAGAGAATCACTTTTTTTCTTTTTGATAGAGGAAGAGGTGGATCGTTCCTTAGTGTTGGACTTCTTTGGGAGTGAGAACGCTGCCGGGGGCTGTACCAGGCACCGCTCCTGCCCCACAGCTGTCAGATGGCGTGGGGCTAGGGTCTCGTTAAAGTGAAACCTGTTGCTTCCTCCCCTCCCCCCACTGCTGATTCTGCTAATTGAAAAAACTCAAGAAAGCTGTTCCCATGGAGGGAGATTTTTCCCATTTTCTTAGCAGCTCTGGGCACATGTTCTTTTTTTTTTTTTAAGATTTTATTTATTTATTCATGAGAGACACAGAGAGAGAGAGGCAGAGACACAGGCAGAGGGAGAAGCAGGCTCCCTGCAGGGAGCCCGATGTGGGACTTGATCCCGGGACCCCGGGGTCACAACCTGGGCTGAAGGCAGATGCTCAACTGCTGAGCCCCCGGGCTTCCCCTGGGCACATGTTTCAATTCTTTGTTGTTTTTGAAGGACTGATGTGTATACACATACACACTGGAGATCCCTAAATGATTTGGCAACGATGAACATTTATTTGAAGTCTTCAGAGTTAACTCCTTTTGCAACTGCACACGAGCTCTACGATCAAACTAGGCGGTGGTTTTTGGAAGATGATTCGTACCTTCGAGCAATATGTGTTTAGATAATTTTGCTGAGTGTAAGACTGTTGGACTCCACCTATTGGAAGATCATGTTCTTCACCCACGTTCCTTACATCTGGACTTGGAGACACAAATACTTTTCCAAGTCCTTGTTTTGACTTTTCTTCTTGACTTTTCTCATGATAATCATCAAAGAAGGTGAATCTTTGAGCTGGAAAACAGCAACCGTAGATATAGAAAGAATCATTACAGGTGAACGCAAACCCCAGACCACGGCAATAACTCCCCTTGTTATTTTTAGAGTGACCGTCGTCAGCACATGGCGACTCCAAGTTCATTTAGGGGCTGCCAGAAACTGTAGCCAGTGGTGTGGACCCCGACGTCAGGTCACAGGAAAAGGACCACGAGTCTGGACCAATAGCCCACGGGCCAGCGCGAGAGGCGTCCGTCCTCACCACGCGGCTCCTGCCATTGCCACCTAATGAGACGCAAATCGGGAAGCGTGACACGGAGCTTCTTGGAACTAATGAGATCCGGAATGGAGCCACACAGGTCTCGCCTCAGCGTGAGAACATGTGAGGTGACTTGTTTCTCAATGATTTGGGATTAATCGCAGACTTCTTACTGTTCACTGAATATGCTCTGTGTTCTCACAGTGTGCGGCTTCGCTCACCAGCTCCGTCCCCCCCGACCTTGGCTGGTCAAAACCCACGGTCCTCTTAAGGCCCACGGGGCTCACCTCCTCCGTGCGTGCATGCGTTTCTGCAGAACGTTGTGTGCGCTTCAGTGGGGTTTTCACAGAGCCTGATGACGCGTGTGTCTGCGTTGGCTCTGAGCCCTTTCTCTCTTTAGTCCATCTTTCAAGGCTGTCTCGTTAGGGACAGGATTAGGAGGGCACCAGGGTGCGAGCCCTTTGCGTCCAACACTTCTTCCTTCTCGAGTGACCCCACACGGTGCCCTGCACAAAGGAAGCACCTGTTCAGGTGTGTCCACTCCCATGTACCCTTCCCCGTCCACCATCCCTATCATCTGCCCAAGTCACAAGGGCGGGAGGGGCCATCCATCCATGAAGACCCTGTGACCCCACCTTGGTAGCCGATCTATCTCTGGAAGCTCTTCGGATTTTGTTTATTTATTTATTTTTTAAAGATTTTATTTATTCATGAGAGACCCAGAGAGATGCAGAGACATAGGCAGAGGGAGAAGGAGGATCCATGCAGGGAGCCTGATGTGGGACTTGATTCCGGGACCCAGGATCACGTCCTAGGCCAAAGGCAGACATTCAACAGCTGAGCCACCCAGTCTAGATTTCGTTTCTCGACTAAATTAAAAATGATTATGGAATAAATAAAGGCATGGCATTAAATCAAGAGAAGTTTCTTCTTTTATTGTCCAGCCAACCAGCTAGGCCTAGATTAATTGTTCCCATTTGGTGCAATGTAAATTCTGTAACATCAGAGCAAGTTCATGGACAGTAAAATTCACTGAGGCTCAATTTTATACTTAGAGACAGACATGCCACTCTTGTTTGTTTTAGCCAGGTTACACTCATATATATCTCACAGCAGGGCTTTGCCCATGGGATCTTATTATTTTTGAGGCATGTTGAGTGTTAATTTTTTTTAAACCGAATTGCAGATAATACCTCAGAAGGAGAGAGTATTTCTTCATTAAATGGTAATGATCATATGGAAAGAGGATGATTACCTAGAAAAGGTTCAAAGGTTATTCAGTTATTTCGGAAAAATATATAAATAATAAAGATGTAGACACATAAGAGGTATACGTTAATACATTTCTAAAAAAAAAATCTTGGATTTTTATCTCATTATGAAGCCTTCCTGGGATGCAGAACAAATAATAGCAAAAAAAAAAAAATTTAAAAAGGCTTAAGATTTTTTTTTCTAAGGTAGAGATTGATGTCATATTTGGAAAAATGAAGAATTAGAGTTGGTATCCTACAACTTTCTAACAATTCACATAGACTTTTGGAGTGGACATTACATATGTGTGACCTGACTCGTAGTGAATATTTCTCCTTTTCTTGCTTGAATAAGAGAGTGGGTGTGGGACCTGCTTGTGAGCCCAGGAACACTTGACGTTGGCTGAGATGGGGGATGCAGAAAGACGGGCATCTTGTGGGAAGCCGAGGGTCGCACAAACACGCAGAGACGCTGGTGGGAACGGAGGGTGGAACCGGAGGGGAAACGGCCACGCTGTGTAGAAAGTAGCGAATTTCTGTCACTGCCTGGATGGCTTAGGGGTCAGCATTAAACGGTGGGGACGAGGGGACCCGCCTTAGAAAACAGTGTTGTGTCGGTGCAGAGATGCTCTGGGATGAGCCCTGCCTGGAACCAGCCGGAGGCAGGGTGCGGACCCCCGACGCCGCCGGAAGCCGTGCTGGCCTGTCCTCGTGTGCGGCCCCCAGAGGCGCCTGGCAGGTGCCCGCTCACCAATGCGTGCAGCCCGGGGACTGCACATCGGCGCTGCATGGTTGCATGTGGTTCCCGGGCCTCCTGAATGACGTGCTCCTACAGTCTGAGGGTCCGAGAGGTGCTCCGGGCGCCGGGGGCAAACCAGTTCATGTCTGCTGGTCGTGTCTCCGGGACCCAGAGCACGAAGGGCCTGGCCCCGTGTGCTGTGCAGCTCCTCCTTTGGGGGGTGATGGCGCTCAGACCTCACCCACGCAAGCCTGGGGTAGCAGGAGGTTGGAGCCGCCACCCCAGTGTCTCCCACTCGCACCTGAGAGCCAGCTGCACCCGCACGGCCTCACTCCTGCCCACGCCAGTCTGCAGTCTCCCCGGGGTGGAGACGACGTGGGTCGCCCTGCCTCTGAGCCCCAACTCCAGCCTCTTAGGGCCCGCTACCCATGCCTGTAGAACATTCGGGAGTTAAAAGAAAGCTAGTCATGTAAACGAACCAGGTTAAGATAATTTAGGGCCCCAAACACCAGCATGAGTGCTTGGGAGGTCCTGGAATTTATCCTCCTTTTAATCAAAGCCTCTACCCAGAAATCTTGAGAATATTCTATAGCCCTGAGCCCTTCAGCTGCAAATCAGCCATGCATAATATATCAGGAGATTCTTTTATTTTTTTAAAACAAGACAAATCATCAAACATGACAGGGTTAGTTTCTAGGTAGCTGAAATTACCCAAGTTCCATGACGTCCCGTGATTCCTCACCACCCACAAAAGGCATCTCTGGGTTGGAGAGTATCTTCGCACTGTGAGTACATCCCCTGTGGTCGTCCCGTGGGCCCTGTCCTGTGCTCATGTGCAGGTTGTGCTGTGTCTTGATGTGTGCCTCCAGCTGCTGGTCCTCGACGCTGTAGGTGTGGGAAGGCTGTCCTCCTCTTCTTCCAAGCAGGGCTGGAAGGACCAGGATGGCATACGGCACGGATCTCCCTGGGCAGACGGGCCAGACAGCTCCCAGGTGAGCAGCCAGGTAAGGACGACTCCTGGGTGCGAGGAAGGGCATGTCTGTGGCAGGAAAACCCGGAGCCCAGCCCTTTATTTCATTTACTTCTTGCCACACACATTGAGGAAGAAACTTGTTGGGTGACTACTCTATGGTGCCGTGCAACGCAACCAGGAAACACATGTTCTGCTTCGGTTTTAGGGCAAAGGTATTTAAACGCTTCCTGGGACATTGTGAATGACCATAGTCTACTACTGAGTGTGTATCCACACGCGTGCACACACATGGGATGGTACCTTCACTTTCAGAAAGATATTGGACTGATTAGCAGTTTCAAATAAACAAAGATAGTGATTCTAGGGGCACCTGGGTGACTCAGTGGTTGAGCATCTGCCTTCGGTTCAGGTCGTGATCCTGGGTCCCGGGATCGAGTCCCACATGGGGCTCCCTGCAGGGAGCCTGCCTCTCCCTCTGCCTGTGTCTCTGCCTCTCTCTCTGCATCTCTCATGAATAAATAAATAAAAATCTAAAAGAAAAGAAAAAATGCGATTCTTGAGTGGGCTGCCTTCCAAAGGCAATCTTTTGTTGCTGAGAAACCAACTTAGGCCTGACCTAGCCCTAAAAAGCAAGGAAATAGCAACCAGAAACCCCTTTACTTTATGATTGAAAAGGACCCCAAAAGTGGTAAGACCTGGCTTCCCCACGCCGGCCTTGCCCTGCCCTGTTTGTTGTGTATAATGATGCCACCACGATGACAATGCAAAGGAAGGACGCAGGGAGGTAGAGTCAGAATGTGTTCTCATGGCAACCTAGGCACTCCTGGGGCACGTCCAGGATCCAGGATGTGCACCTCCCAGCAGAGATCCGTGATGGGTGGTGTCCACGGCCCCTTGGACCTGGGGCTCATATGGGTCTGGTTAAGTGGATATTGCTCACAGGGACACAGCGTGCCCTTGAACCACAGACTGGATTCTCCTGAGAAATGCTCGTAGAGTGTTGTCCCCGAGCCGCCATCCCAAACCGTGGGTTATTCTATCACAATGAAGGAGCAAAATACAAAAGAGGGTGTGGACCGTGTAATCGTCTTTGGCCTTTGTAGACTCCGCGACTCCGGATTCTCAAGATCGACTTTCCCAGCCAGAGAGGCTGAGCTCAGCGAAGAATCGAGACAGAGTTTTGGATGCCCTGTCCCACTCAGTTCCCACTCCCCGCGGGAGAAAACGTGTAAAAGGCGTCGTGCTGCTTGCTCTTGACCTCAGACGGACGTGGGGTTGTTATCTCACTGCGTGGCTGAGTTGGGAATACCAGAAATTATGATTTGAGTTTTTTCCAGATACTGTATCCCTTAGACATAACGCTCTGGTTGAACACAGCTCAACGCAGCCACTCGTGCAGTGTCGTTCGCGGGGAACCCGTCCTCCTCTCTGGGTTGGAATCATTTTTAATTAAAAAAGAAAGTGCCGAGGGTCCGCCGTGGCTCAGGCTTTCGGCTTGGCGCGGGAAGGCCCCCGGGGGCCTGGCGGATCAGAGGATCCCTGGGGACCCGCTGTCGCTGTCGTAGTGTATCTTTGCGGGCTCCTTTCGGGCCAGGTACGAAGCTCCCGCCGGCCGCGCAGTGAAGGCGTTTCAGGCCCCTCCCGGCCGGGCGGCCCCGAGCCTCACTGTCCCTCAGGACTTGCCCCCTGGCTGCCCTCACGGGGCTCCAGCCACAGAAGTTGAAGTTGGGTTCACCTTCGTTGAGTTTTAAGTCTTTGATCACGTCCACTACTGTTGAAATTTGGGACAACGCGGTGGCATTATCTCAAGGTGGCATTGGGCACAAGAGCTTCCCACGCGTGTTTGCGTGGGAGGAGGAAGACGAGTGACATCCGAGGACAAGAAGATGGTGGCTCCATCGTGACCACAGGCCCCCGGAAGACCGAGCCCCCTCAACCACCTGCAGAAAGCAGACCTGTTCGTCACCACCCACGAAAGAGAGAGCGGCCGCTAGTTCACTAGCTAGGAGGGAAAACTGTGACCATCTCCAGTGACCTAGTGACATTGTGCAAAAGCAGAGAAGAGCACAGGGAGGGGAGGTGCGCTCCTCTCCGGGCCGTGGGGTCAGCTCCACACGCGGGGATCGGTCTGAACTCGAGGCTGGGGGTCCGCTCAGGGCCCTGGGTGTCCTCGGGGGCTCACGACCGGCCGTGTGCTGAGCTCTAGGCCTCCCACCCGCGCTGAAGGAGACGCGGAGCCTCACCCTGTGCCGATAAGGTCTGCAATCCAGTCCTAGTAGAACAGCATTGGAGGTTCAGAAAAAAAGGATTTTTGTTCCAAAAAAAGAACCTGGCCCAGTTTAGCAACAAGGCATGGCTTTATTTAAAACATCACGCTTCCCCGGTGGGGGTTGGGCGGGGGGGAAGGGGGCACCTGTGATGAACTGTCATGGGGTTCAAACTGGCATCGTCCTCTGAGTGCGTGAAGTACGGCTCGTCCTCAGGTGCCGCAGGTGAGTACAAAACCCCAGTTTCCAAGGCTTAGTAGGAAGAAAGAATGTAAAACGGCTCATGAATCATTTTTTTTACATTGATTTCATGTTCAAATGAAAATCCGTCTGCACATATCAAGTTCAGTGAACCGTGTGGTTACAGTTAACTTCACCTCTTACCTTTTCCCAAAGTGTGGCGCGAGGGCGCTTCGACTTACGGACGTGGCTCACGGCCTTCTGACCGGGCGGCACTGCCCGGCGACACTCGCTTGCCTGGATTTAACTCAGAGGCACGTGGGCGAGGCTTCCTGCGTGTCTCCCTGCCTCTCCCTCCTCCTCTCCCTCCTCCTCCTCCTCGTCCTTCCTCCTCCCTCCTCCCCTGCTCTCCCCTTCTCTGCTTCTTCCCTGATCTGGTTCCCGGGGTCGCTCTGGTTCCCGACCACCCCGTGTTGGCTCCGGCATTCATGGCTGATCGGGAGCACATCTAGCACCGACCTGGTCCTGAAGGTTATGGAGCATCTGCGTGGGGCCCAGTGGCGGGGGGCAGCCCTGGAAACCCGGAGGACACACTCCAGCTCCGGGCGATGGGAATTCCCCGCCCTCGCTCCCTGCCCGCCTTCACGCCATGAGGAATCATTTCCACTCAGGGTCCCGGGTCTATGGGAAAAGTGAGCGAGCACTTGTGGACTTGGTGACTCCTTCCTGGAAGCTCCAAGCAGAACTTGTAACGCTGGGATCATCGTTGTTGGGGACTGGATCTTCGACCCCCTCCTTTCCCGGCGCCATGAGGGAGACGATGCAGTGACAGGTGAGCCCTACGTCGAGGAGCTCAGAGTGGGGAAGGCGGCCTGCTGCCCCTCACGTGCCGTCGGGTGGTGTGTGTCTAGGTGGCTCCAGGGCCACAGCGGGACTCCACCCTGGAGGCCGGGAGGTGCTTTTCCGTGGGGAGAAGCGCCCCGAACACTCCCTAATGTACCCTCTTGTCTTCTAACCACTCCTGGTGTGAAGCCCCGTGGCAGCTTTCAGAGCATCTCTTCTGTGCTCTTCGCGGGGCTGGCACAGAGCAGGGCCGCTGGGGGCCAAGTGGCTGCCTCGGCCCGAGCCCCTCCACCCTCCCGGGCCTTCCTCTCCAGCACGGGTGTGGGTCCGGGGCAGACAGGGAGGCGGGAGCCCAATCAGGTGAGCGCTGTCGCCCTCCACCTACGCGGTCCCCACCGGAGCAGAAGGAAGCGTGGCCGTCAGCTCGCCCACTTCCGCGGGTGCGTTTGGGAAGGTGTGAGGGGCTCATCGCGGGAGCAGAGGACTGTCCGCTGGGCCCAGAGGGGGTCTCCTGCCACGATGAAAACCCAAATCAATTCTGTTAAAGAGGTGATGTCAGAGCTGAGTCCTTGCCTCCCCCGGATGCCTCTGGGAAGTGAAACTCAGCTCTGCAGGATGTCGCAAGCGTAACGCATCCCGGTGGACGGTGGACGGCTCGGCGACTCAGTAACGCAGAGAACCTACATGAGCCTCTTGAACTTTATCTTTGTTTATTTATTTTTTTGGTTGTAGTTAAATGGGGAAGCCTAGTTTAGCCTAGAAACCTTTATCATGTTTGTACGGCATCAGGAAAGTGTCGATGTCACATCGCAGGAATAGTCGGTCGGCAAGGGAACCGTGCGGCTCGTGACACAGAAGAGGAGGCGACACGTGATGTCTTCCTCGTTTCTCGTCTTCCTGGTGATTCCTCGTGGCCACTTAGGACGGCAGAGCCTCGTGGGGCACGTCTGTCCACGCGTGTCAATGGGCGCAGATTTGTGTCAGTGTCGGCACGTAATGAACAAACCTTTAAGAACTTCAGAAAGAAAGGCAGAGAGTTTTCTTCCAGCCCCAGTGAGGACAGGTGCCGGGACGTGGGGTCTTCACGAAGAAAAGCCTGCTCCAGCAGAGGGGCTTCTGGTGGAGGGTTGTATTCAGTTTTTACACAAAAAGTCACAAATCACGAGACAAAGGACGTTTCAGAAAGCTGCAGACCTTAAGTCAAGCTTCCAGGACCTGCAGGGCTGCATGACCTTAACCTTGTGGGAACTCGGGAGTCTCCAAGTGCTGCTTCCTGCCAATGCTCTTTAGTGAAGCAGGTGCACGGAGTGGTGCGCTCGGGGCAGAAACAGAGCCTGTGCTTTGAGGTTTTCCCGCGTCCTTTTGTCCTCAGTGATGCTCAAGTGTCACATCCCTGGGAGCCCAGGGACAGGGCCTGCGAACTCAAGATGTTGGAAATGTCCTTTGCCATCAGAATGGGCGTTCCAGCGGAGGCGGCGTGTCTCGCAGGTGGAGACACACGGGTGGAGACGTGGGCGTGGGGACAGGTGAGCAGAGAGGTGTGGACAGTGAAGAGTGAGAGCAAACCCCTGATGTGTGGATGGGTTTGGTCACCGCATGGAGTCGCTGCGAGGGGTCAGGCTAAGTGCACGTACTTTCATCCGCGTGGCTGTCTGTCACCTTCAACTCTTCCCTGCAGGGGAGCGTCTGGGAGGGCGACCACCGGGTCTCGGGGAGGATTCATGGAGGGCGTGGCGGCCGGGGCCCCTGGGGCCACCAGAGGGAGACCCGCCTCGCTCTGCACCGGCCCCAGCGCCTCGCGGGTTGTGTGTGGGGTCTGAGCCCCCCCGGACACCGCCGAGCCCCAGTCAGACTTCTCTGCTGGGAACAGCTGATGGAAACTCTAGGAACCTCAAGGTTCCTAAAAATGAGAGTGTTCGCTACGTGCTTGAGTTTCCCAAACCAACTGTTAACATTTTGGCTCAGAGCTCAGGGTCAAAGGAAACAAACGGTGGCAGAGGACTGTGGGCCCAGGTGGGTGTGGGCATGCCGTGGTCTGCCAGCGGGCCCCTGTCGCTCTGCAGATCGGACTTTTGAAGTTTATCTCGCCTCTCTGTTGGGGTTCCGACCTTCTGGGATCCCCAAACCTGCGCTAGATTGGGGATCGCGGGGCTGGGACTTGCAAAGGGGAGCATAAATCGGCAAAGTCCTCACGGGCACAGAGGAAGCACTTTCCCGTGGGTTCTAGGGTCTTCGGGGCACTTCCTGGAGTAAGGAAATGTTAACTGAACTGGAATCACAGTCAAGCGCAGAGTAGCGTATTCCAGTAAACACGCCCTGGGTCTCTTGCAGCCTAAAGTTTTGAGACTTAGGGTGATGCCCGTGGTCATGGGACAGGGGTTGGGGGGGCCATGCAGAGCGGAAGCCCGCAGATCCCGCTGTGGCTTTGAGGGGATGGCCTTGGCGACCGCTCCTACCACTTGCACCTGGACAGGGGTGCCCGTGAGCGCGTTCCACGTCATCGCACTGCAGACCGCAGGCCTGGAATCCCGTGTCGACATCCGTGTGCACGATTGATCTGGGGGAGGAACCAGAGATGAAAACAGAGAGCCAGAGCTCCTCGCGCACCAGAGATTTGCTATTTGATGCCAAAACCCAAGTCCTGATGCGGGAGGCATCAAAAGGGGCTTTACGGTGTCGGGATCCCGGTGCTCAGAGTCACTGTGCCTTCGCCCCGCTGCCCTGCAGGAGGACCGTCCCCGCAGCGCGCGGTGCCCCGGGACCAGAGCGCCGTGACCCACCTCTCCTGGCCCTCCTGACCCCCTTCCCCTGTGGCACAGGCCCAATGACATTTTCCAAAATATAAATGAGTTTCTATTCTCTTCCCTCCAAACCTCCGCTATTCACAAATGGAACTAGTGCTTCGGAGGTCTC
This sequence comes from Canis lupus baileyi, assembly GCF_048164855.1. Classification (NCBI taxonomy): domain Eukaryota; kingdom Metazoa; phylum Chordata; class Mammalia; order Carnivora; family Canidae; genus Canis; species Canis lupus. Next base: position 62,875,920 of record NC_132849.1, on the reverse strand, counting down.
GACCTCCCGGGCCGACCTCACGACCTTTGGCTGGCCCCTCTCATCCCGTGTTCAGATCACCGCGGGAACTCAGCGTCCCTCAAAGCGCCCTGGTCCTGTCATCCCTCCAAGGGACTCGCTCCCTCCTGTCGCCCACTGTCTCTCGCGTTCCTCTGAGGCAGGACCGCAGGGCAGGGAGGTGCGTTGCGCTTTCTAAATACCAGTCTGTGTTTTCTCCGTCAGGAGCGGATTTTTTTTTGTTTTTTTTTGAGCTTTTTAAATTGATGTTCCATCTGCTAGAGACATTTCTTAAAAGCATTAAGGTGCATCTGTGTAGTGTTAATTTTTAAAAATGCTTTGCCTTTCAGAATGCCCTTTCCTGCTCAATCAATAGGGCGACCTCGGCTTGGAATATTTATTTCTTTGGGGTCTTCGTTGAGGATACATCACGTTACACAAGCATGTGGAGATTCAGTGTCATCATTTATTTTCATGACTTAAAGTCTGTCCGAATCTAAGGATTCGTTGGGATAGTGGATGCAGCTTGTGGGTTTTATGAGCTTTTTTAGTTGTAGCTGAAGGAAAAACTTAAATCTTAAAAAAAGTGTTTTAACTTTACTTCTTACCAATTACGTTGGAATCGCGGTAGGACCTAGATGTTAATTGTATGGTCAGTGCTGAATTATGTTTTCCTTTGCTCTGATTTTCCTGGTATTTATTATATTGCTGATTCCTTGTTGGTGCACCAGGGGAAAATGTTTTATTTTCTCCCCCTCTGCTCTTTCTGAAGAGCAGTTTGCAGCCGGGTCAAGTGAATTAATGAGGGTCTGACCTCCAGCAAGATGGAATTTATGTTCACTCAAATGTAAAGGCACTTGAAAAAGACACAACAGCAAATACACATGCCTAGGCATGCCAAAAAATCAAGGGGTGCAATTTATTACCTCTAAAAAACGATAAACTGGGACTCCAAAAGTTAATTGTGTGCAAATGCAGCCTGGCGTGAAGTGCAGCTCGGTGCTGCCTGCAGGTGTGCACACAGGAGCCCCCTGAGTGGGACGTGGCACAGCTTTTAGGTTGGTCTCATTTATGTCTCTGCTTTGCGCAAATTAAAACCGGGTACCGTTTGCGCCCTGACATTTTAGCCTCTTTGGGGCCCGAATCGTGCATTGTCATCGGGGTCTTGGCTGGAAGCCCAAGGGTGGGGGCTTCCCGTAAAGCACGACGTTGAGGAAAGGAGAAGCAATTTAATACTTGAGATTATTTCGTGATCCAATCATGCCAGTTATTGGAAAGGTGGGGAAAAAAATGTACCACTTCTTAATAGTCAAGCATTTATGATTTTTAAAAACACCAGTCAGAGGGACGCCTGGGTGGCTCAGGGGTTGAGCGTCTGCCTTTGGCCCAGGGCATGATCCTGGGGTCCTGGATCGAGTCCCGCGTCGGGCTCCCTGCATGGAGCCTGCTTCTCCCTCTGCCTGTGTCTCTCATGGATAAATAAAAATAAATAAATAAATAAATAAAATCTTAAAAAAAAACACCAGTTAGAAAAATCAGCTAAAAAACATGTCATTAATTTTAATTCCCTATTCAGATGGTGTGAAAAAGAGAGAGGTCTGTGGCCAAAGCCTGAAAGTTGGCGCGCGGAAATGTGTACATGGCACCTGCCGCTCGACGTCCGTATTTTGTCCATAGAATTACAAGTTGTGAGTCCACGCTAGTGCCTTATAGTCTTATAAGCGTAATTACTAAGGCTATTAGTGAAAATTTTAAAGAAATGGAAATATTCTACGGTAGCAATTCTGTTCCGTCGTTTGCTCATGTAGGTTTGACGCATACTCGTGGTTTTATATTTATGCATTCCTGAGCAGATTTCCTCCGGCCTATGTACCCAACTGGCCCAATTCTAAGAATAAGATATGACATTTTTCCTTTGCATATTTCTCATCATTGTAGGCCCTTAGGGACCTATGCTTATAACGGAAATGACCATGAACTCCTGAACGCAGGTAATATCTGCCCATTACAAGCACACTTCGTAAATCAGTTCTGGTGATGCTTGTCCGTTTGTACCACCCAGGAGTTTCTTCTTCATTCTTGGTGTTTTTAAGCCTTTTTTTAAAAATAAATTTATTTTTTATTGGTGTTCAATTTGCCAACATATAGAATAACACCCAGTGCTCATCCCATCAAGTGCCCCCCTCAGTGCCCTTCACACAGTCACCCCCACCCCCCACCCACCTCCCCTTCCACCACCCCTAGTTCGTTTCCCAGAGTTAGGAGTCTCTCATGTTCTGTCTCCCTCTCTGATATTTCCCACTCATTTTCTCTCCTTTCCCCTTTATTCCCTTTCACTATTTTTTATATTCCCCAAATGAATGAGACCATATAATGTTTGTCCTTCTCCGACTGACTTACTTCACTCAGCATCATACCCTCCAGTTCTATCCACATCGAAGTAAATGGTGGGTATTTGTTGTTTCTAATGGCGGAGGAATATTCCACTGTATCCATAGACCACAGCTTCTTTATCCATTCATCTTTTTTTTTTTTTAAGATTTTATTTTTCTAAGTAGTTTCTATACCCAAGGTGGAGCTCGAGAACCCCGAGAGCAAGCGTCGCTCGCTCTACTGACTGAGCCAGCCAGGCGCCCCCATTCCTGGGGCTTTGAATGCAACAAAGTCAGATCGTCTCAAGGGCTCCCATAATACTGAGTGCGGGTAGGAGCAGTCAGCTTTCCAGAACTGACGGCGCAGCACGGCTGTGTTTGCGATTATCTGCTGTGTGTTTACTCTCCGGGACAAACACCTGGGGGCACACGCTCCACACCAGGCGAGCGTCAGGTGCTGCAGCGTCAGGTGCTGCAGCGACGGGGACAGCAGGGCTGGGGTGTGCGACACCGCGCTCCTACAGGGGCAGGTCAGCGGCAGGATGAGTGGGCTTCTCTCGGAGGAATAGACACTACACGTAAAACCGTTCCACACTCTTCACTTTTGCTAATGCAGCTGTGGTTTGACGACTCACCTGTGAATGCCATTTTGTCCTTCAGCATTCTTTTTTCTTTTTTTAAAAAGATTTTATTTATTCATGAGAGTCACACAGAGAGAGGTGGAGACACAGGCAGAGGGAGAAGCAGGCTCCCTGCGGGGAGCCCGATGCGGGACTCAATCCCAGGACCCGGGGTCACGACCTGAGCCAAAGTCAGAGGCTCCACTGCTGAGCCACCCAGGTGCCCCATCACTCAGCATTCTTAGGGACCAGGTATGCTCCAGGTGTGTGCTGAGCATTGCAACGGACTCTTGATGCATCCATGGGGACAGTGTGGAAATGAGTTTAGCTTGGGGACTCAGACTCCGCCTGCCTGGGTTTGGATCTCAGTCTCCCCCCTTTAGCTGTGTGCACCGGGTGAATGTGTTCACACCCCTGCCCTGTTTCCACCTGGAACATGGACTGGATGGCCGTTCTTTGCTCGCAGCGTTGTTGTTAAATTAAATGTAGATCGTTGCTAGGATTAAATTAAACCCGTGCCTATGTTATGTAAGGGCCCGGGAGACGGCACCAAGCTCACCGTACCCGTGTCTCCCTCGCCGCGGGTTGTCCTGTACCCTGGTGCCCTGTGGGTGCCAGGCTCACCTTGTCTCTCCAGCGTCGCGGCCTGGGACCAGGCGCAGAGCCCAGAGCTGCTGGCAGAAGGAGGACAGTCCCGTCGCTGAGATCGGTGAGTACTGGGGCCCCGTCTCTACAATGACCTGTGAAAATGACTTATTTCCACCGGCCGGATGAGAAAATGCCAAGTCTACTTCCACTAGGATGTAAATCGCACAACGGAAAGGCTCTCGTCTGTTTTTTGTTTTAACCTCACGTATCCCGAGGACTCAGAAGAGCACCTGGCACGTAACAGACTCTCAGTGGAGACGGATGAGCGGGTGCCCGGTTCTGCTCAGCGACAGGACAGGAGCTCCTGCCAGGATGTCATGTCCTCACCCCCTCCTACTTCTGCTCCCAAGGTCCCAACCAGACACCAGTGACCGGGGTCCGGGAACATGAAATGTGAGCAACACGTTGTGAACCTGTGGTCATCGGCAATTTTCTCCTCTGACACAGCTTTTTCCTGGGAAGAGTCAGGGTCCTGCCTTGAGCCCGGGTCCCGTGTTCGCCCTCCCTGGGGACGATCCCCCATGGAAGTCAGAAATGCAAGAGTGACGGTCAGGCTCAGGTGTGAGTCTTCCCTCCTGTCCCTTCCCTCCTCCCTCCTCCCTCCTCCGCCCTTCCTGGTTTGCCTCCTCCTTTCATCCTCCCCCTCTCCTCTCCTCTCCTCGTCATTTCCTTCTCTTCTCACTCTCTCCCCTTTCTCTCCTCCCAAAATTCTTAAGAAACTCCCCCCGTGTCAGTCCCTGTGCCCTCCTGCCCTTACGGAGCTCCTCCTCTAGACAGACATTCGTCAAACCATTACACGGACACGTGCAAAGTGCCAATGCTGCGGTGAGAGCTTCGGGGGCTCCTGGGGCGTCTAAGGGGGACTTGTTGGGGGGTGGACGGCCGTGAGGCTTGGGACGGGTTTGGGTCTGAAGGGCGAGGGACAGTCTGCAGTGAAGGTCATTCCAGAGGGAAGGAAGGGCTCGGAGCCTGGGCGGGGTTGGAGCACGGGGCCAGCATTGGAAGGACAGTGCGGCCGGGACGGGTGAGGCTGAGGTCATGGAGGGACCACGCTGTGTAGTTTTGAGTTTGGTCTCTACCCAGAGGGTGACAAGAGGCGTTGAGGGCTCACATTTGTGTTTTGTTAAGATCCTCCAGGGGCGCCCGGGTGGCTCGGTGGTTGAGCGTCTGCCTTTGGCTCAGGGTGTGACCCCGGGGTCCCGGGATCTAGTCCTGCATCGGGCTCCCCTCAGGGAACCTGCTTCTCCCTCTGCCTGTGTCTCTGCCTCTCTCTCTGTGTCTCTCATGAATAAATAAATAAATAAAATCTTAAAAAAAAAAAGATCCTCCGGCCGCAGTGTGCAGAGGAGATGATGAAGAGAGGAGGAAAGACCAGGTTAGCAGCATCGCAATAGCCCAGGTAAGAGCTGGTACCGGAGGGGAGAAGAGAGCCATTCAGGAAGAGAGATCCAGAACCCAGTGCGAGGGGCAACATCAGGGGCAGGGAGGGGCTTCAGGAGTGCAAAGCGGCGAGGTTGGTGGCCACCAGCTTGGCGTTCACCCCCCTGCCTGGGGGGAGCGGTCTCTGGAGGCCTGGCCTTTGGGCCCGACTGCGGTCCTCAGTGCACCTCATACTTGGCTGCCTTGGAACGACATCTTCACCAGGGGGATGTGAACAGTGACATTCAAAGCTCGCAAGGAACGGGAGGACCGTCCCGCAGGTGCTCTGTCCGGCTGATGTCCAGGACCTCGAGGGATACGGCATGCTGGGCCCGCGCGGTACTGGGGGCTTGGCGCCGCGGGAGGAACCCCACTTACCAGGACCCCATGTCGGAGCACGGGGGAGGAATGGGCTCGGGCATGGGCATCCTGGAATGAGAGGGACGGTGGAGGCCGGCCAGCCCACCCAAGAGCCCTTTCCACAGGAGGCCCGAGGGCAGGCCAGCCACTAAGGCCATCGGGTGGTGCTGCCCAGAGGGCCCCCGGGTCCCTGGTGGGGATCCAGGTGGTGGTTTTGCAGGGCGACCCGGGGCCGGGAGCCATGTCGGGGGGGGGCAGGGTGGCCCCACTCTTGGGATTTCTTCTGAATGCCCGTCGCCTTCCCTGAAGCCTGTCCTCTGCACTCGGCCCCGTGTGGGCCGTGGAGATCGCGCCGCTGGCTGCCGTCTGTGCTCTTGGAGAGCGTCCCCGTGGGGCCCCCGCTGTTGGCTCTGAGCGTCCCCAGCAGCCCGCCAGCTCCAGCGCCCCCGGCCGGTCCTACCCTGGTCTGGCTGCTGCTGGGTTGTCGGGTTCCCTTTCCAGAGGCTGTTCCATCTCAGGGAACACGCTCCCGCGCTTGTCCGACGGTGTGCGGGTCTGGGCCCTGTTACTTCCTCGTGGCTGGAAGCACATGTGCCCACATCGATTTTAACGGCCAAGAGTTTGGTTTCGATGGAACGCAGGCACCCAGTTAGGTGTAAATTCCAGAGCCACCGCGAGCATGGGGCATGGGGACACCCGGTGTCTGCTCTCTGGCGCCCCTGCGGCCACAGTGGGTGCGGGCGACGCGGGGCTCGGCACCTGCTCTCTGCGCCAATCAGGCTCCTGGGAAGACTGGCTTTTCATCTGAGAACTCGGGAGGACTTGGAAACGGGGACGGCCTGGCAGGGGACCAGCTGAGCTCCTGAATCGGGGGGCGGCGGGGGGGCGACACGGGTGACCCCCTGTTCAGCCCTCAGGGCTCCCAGGCAGGCCGAGGGTCACACGGGAATTTTCAAAATGTAGCTTGCCGGCCCTTCTTGTCTTTGATGTCAGTGTCTCCAACGAGAGAATGCTTAGGAAACGTCATCAAACAGAAGAAAATTAAGATTGTTGTAAAGTGATGGAAATCGTAGCTTTGAGCTGTTTCAGTGATGACTTCTGCAATGAGGGCACTTGCTAGTAGCATGTACTTAATGGGAACGTTGTTGTCATTCCTTACAAACCTGACAAATTAAGAATGGGTTTTAATTGGAAAAATAATTGTGAAATGGGAATATGACACGTGCTGATGATAGGTCCTTGTTAAATGAAATGTTAATTATTGCCAGTGGATGGAAGAGGGAACGCATCCCAAATGTGAAGATAAGGGCTGGCCCCTTTATCTTCGGCAAGACCCAGGGTGCCTAGGAGAAACGCGCGCTGCGCGCTGAAGTAAGGCGAATACTTTTGAACAGATACCAGAGGAGGGGAAGCTGTGTCCCTGGTGGAGGGTCCCGGACTAAACTATTATTTCAGTGAGGTTAGAATGAAGAGGTGTTTGTTCATCAATACGTGTAAGATTCTCTGCTTTCAGAAAATTTAAGAATATCCTAAGATATTGGGATGGAAGTGGCTAAAATTAGGTTGACTTTTTCTTTTTCTAAAAAGATTTATGTATGTATGTATGTATATATGTGTGTGAGAGAGAGAGAGACCCTGAGCAGGGGCGGGGCAGAGGGAGAGAGAGGGCGGATCCTCGAGCAGACTCCTCATTGGGCACGGAGCCCGACATGGGGCTCGATCCCAGGACCCTGAGGTCAGGACCTGAGCTGAAATCAAGAGTTAGATGCTGGTTAAGCATCCGAAATCAGGTCGGCTTTGATAGTTACACCTTAAACCCAAAACAGAATGGATCCGATCAGAGACAAGCAAAGACAGAGAAGAGCCGCCGAGTAAGCTGCCAAGGGTCAGCAGGGGCGCCCACCCCGGCCCTGATGCCTGGGAGAAGCTTTGGGTCCTGCTTCACGACGCCCCTCCATCCCCGTCACCTTTACCCTCCTGCCACATTCTGGATCTGGTTTCACACTTTGACACCTTGAGCTTCGTCCCTTGGTGGCCTCGTGCTTCTTGCACTGGCTGAAGCTGGTGCAGCGTTTCCAGAACACAGATTCCCCAGCTGGTGACCCTGGTCAGCCCCAGGGGCAGAGCATCTAGGCTGTGGCCACGGAGAGAGGCCAGTAAGAAGGTGATTGGTCACCACGGAAACAGGGAAATGGGGACCCACGGGGACTCTTCTGCTGTGAAGTCTTCTCCACTCTCTGTCTTCCAACTATTTCATTGAATTTAAACGTTTTCTGCTCTTTCATAATATCAACTTCCAAAAGTTGTTTTATTCTCAAAATGTTTTTGTTCTCCAAATATTCTTTTTTTTTTTTTTTTAATGTCTTTAGTGGTTTGTTGTATGGATGCACTACCTTTTCCTGTTCTCTGACACTATTAGTAAAATCTTAGGGGATGTCTTCAATGTTTGCAAAGCAAAGTATATTATTTTGGGCTGTGTGTTTCATATTAAAATGTTCAGAGAGTGGCACTGAAACAGGAATTGAAGGCCTGTGTTCCTGGGGGTCTTTCCGCAGGGTTGGTGGCGGGGGACCCTGCCAACAGTGCTGTGACGTCTTCCGCTGTGGCTGGCTCGGCCAGGCTCCTGCCCAGAGCTCCCGCTCTAGGGGCTCCGTGGGGGTGGGGTGGGGGTGGGGACTGAGCGAGCGTGCAGGAAGCAAGCGCTCACTGAACCCCCGTTGTCTGACCGGTATGGCTATAGCGACCTTCACTTGGCCTGACGCCCCCACCCAAAGACCCTCTGTTCTTCCCCAAACAGTAAAACTCCTCATTTCTGCTAAGGAGGGGAGGTTGGAGGGGACCCGGGGTTGGTCCCATCACCCGCCACCCCTCCTCAGTGGGCTGTCTGGGATCCTCTGATACCTGGTGGGTGGTGCCACTCTCTTCCTTTGCCAATGGTAGACTTTGCTGATGGATTAAAACCTTGCTTCTGACTGAACTTTGACATAATCCATAATCTTACAACTTCCTTTTTTTTTTTTTATCTCTTTGTATTCCCAGAACTTTAATTCTGAAATACTCGTAGACCTTCTCAAGAGTGTTGCTGCTGCGATGAGCACCCACATTCCTCTCACGGAGATTGATCAGGAGATCGCTCAGACCATCGTGTTGATGTCTGACCTCAGCCCCCTTCTTTTCTTGCTGAGCTGTCAGTGAGAGCGTTGCAGAGAGCATGCTATTTTAATCCTAGATGCTTCCACGTACATTTCCCAGGAACAAGCACATCCTTCTACAGAATTTCAACAGAATTCCTATGCTTGCTGTAGGGGTCTCTTCTGCTGCTGTAACAAGTAGCCATAAAGTTATGATTTTGCAGTTCTGGACATCGGAAGTCTGAAACGAGTAGCGCTGGACTCAAATTCTGGTGTCGGTTGGGCTGTGCTCTTTCTAAAGGCTCCAGGAGGGAATCCATGTCCTTGCCTTTCTGGCTTCTGGAGGCTGCCTGCGTCCCATGGCTCGTGGCCCCCTCTGTCTTCAAAGCCATCAGTGGCTGATGGAGCACACTTCTCGAGGCACACCACACCGGCACTGATGCTCCTGGGATGACACTGGATCCACCTGGATGGTCCAGTAAACCATGACCTGTTCATGCCAGTGCATAGAGCATCTACAGCCTTCCGTCCTCTGGCTGTGTGATCCAGCATGGGGTCTGAGGATTAGGGTTTGAAAACCTTTTTTGGGAGAATATTATTCTATCAGACTTGGGATGTTTAGCATTATTGTAACTATTTACTCTTTCCCCCCAGTCGATCCAATGATGTCCTTCAGGCTGACCTAAAACAATCAAAGTCCCTGCACAGCACTAGCTCTTAGGTCTCCACTCTCTGGTAATCGAATGGCTCCTTGGCTTCTTTATCTTTCTTGATGGGCATTTTGAGAGTGTAGGTCAGTTGATTTGCAGAGTTCCCAATTGGTTATTTTGAATAAATGTAATTTTTTGGTAACGGAGCCAATGCTTTAGACCTAAGTCATAAAGCTGCTTTTGTTTCTTTACGTTCTGAGAGAAGAAATGTGTTGTCTTCTAGGAGCACAACTGAGAGGCACCCCCACTGCTCGCTGTTGTGGCTGAGGGACACGAACACAGAGCTTTCACAGGGTGAATGAAGACTGTCACAGTGATGGCATTTTTTCACATGTGGCTGAAACATCCCCTTTGCCCTCTGAAATATTAAGTTGCCAATCGGTTCACAAACAACATTTTCCAGGTTTGTTCCCTGTTGTTATGCATTTTCACCAACATGCTAGTCATTTCTCCAAACTTACATGAATAGTCAAGAAACCCATAAGTTGACCATTTCCACAATAATATCATATTTCTTTTGTCTTCCCATCTCATTTTGTTGATAGATTTCCCCCGTTTTGGAGACCGTTGGAGAGTACATACTCCCCTTCACACTGTCATTTCTGCATATGGTTAAAAGTACCATCTGTGAATTCTTTCATCTGGTTCATTTAACTGGTTCATATATATGTGTGTGTGTGTGTGTGTGTGTGTGTGTGCGTGTGTGTGTGTGTATATACATACACACATTTTGTGTGTATGAAAATTATTTATCTTATGGTTGCTTTTAACTTGCATTTTTCGAAAGAAAGTAGTTTTGCCATATTTTCTTTTCAATGCTATTTAGCTTAGTAGACATTTAATGCTAAAGGGGTATTTGGAACTGATTATTTAGAATAAAGACTAACTAGCAAGATTCAGTATTGGCTCATCTTTATCGTGTCCCCATCCTGAGCCAAGCACTGTGCTAGGAATGTTGCGTATTATTTCCAATCCTCAGATTCTAAGAGGTAAAGACTGTCAGAACCTCTGTGGCTTCCCACAAAGGACTCATTTAGCACATAGTGGGACCGGCTTTCTCATCAGCGTGTTTATTTATAGGATTTATAACAACTGGCAGCTTCTCCCTACAAGGAGAATCATGGATCAGGAAGTCCAAGATGCTCACATTTTCCTTTTCAATTAGGCCAAAATCATTTCTTGATAAAGTGACCACTTATCAGACTCAAAAACATTCCATTGGGTTAATTCTCACCTTTAAATGTATGCATCATTTTGGGCGAGAGGGGTTGGGGTTCCTTATATGAGCCATGTCCTGAAAAGAGTGTGACTATTAAATAAACCCTGTTAGTCAGAACTCTCAGACTCTTTCACTGCTTTTGATTTTTAATGAGAAAAAGCCTATTGGGAGCGAGGAAGTCATATAAGGAAGTGAAAACACCCTGAAGTGTAGGTCTTGGCCTCAAGACAATGATTTCAACCCCTTTGCCTTGCCTTCTTCTCTTTGCAGCTGGAGTCCTGGACTGTCAGATTTTGTTGAGAGTGATTCTTCTGAGACAGGAATCCTTCACCTGACATCCAGGAACGCTCTGGGTAGAGCAGAGAATCCCATTTGATGTGCACGCATGTTTATGTGTGCATTTGCTGCGAGAGGCTACGCAGCCCTCAAAAATCAATGAAAGGACTGGGGGCCCTGAAAAGGTTGACGATGACCTCATTGGAAGATCTTGGATTCTTAAACAGATTCAATTAAGTTCATTCTGTGCTGTGTGTTAAGGTAGGACAGTGGAGTCACACACTGTATGGATGAAACAAAGTATTTTGTGGTAACTCTTCAATCAGAATATGAGTCGATCCCCATCATGCATCAACAAACATTTATTTATTCAAACGTTTTATTTAACAAATATTTATTTAAAAGAAATATTTATTTAAAGATTGCATTGAGCTTTTCTTGGGCACCAGGCACTGTGCTATGCAGTAAGGACATAATGGGCTCTATTCTAATGGACCAGTGGTCAAGCAGGGTAGGAAGACATTAATCAGATAATGTCCCTAACAGATGCCTAACTACGGTCTGTGATTAGGGCAGGGCAGTGAGACACAGATTTCTCTCTGTGGTCGGGAGGGAAGGTCATGGAGGAAGTGGCCTTCAAGTTGGGATCTAATGGGTGGGGAGGAAGGTGAGCTAACAGAGTGGAAGGGGTAAGTAGAGAAACCTGACAGAAAGAGGGGAGGCTAGTGCTTTGGAGGAACTGAAAATTCAAAGGATTTTTGCCAAACAGCAATGTTCGAAAATCCTACCAGGAAACTTTGGAAATCGTGGGGCACGAAACTTAAGCGAGTTCCCCTCCTCTCTCCTGGATACTCAGCTTCACGTCTTAAATAGGATTTTGGTCTTTACCCTGAAAGCAATTAGGGCCCATTAGGGAGATGAATGACATATACATTTTGAAAGTTTCTTCAGGTTGATTCAACTAGATGAGTATAGAGATCCTTCTCCCTCCCTCTCTCTGTGTATCTGTAACTACATATCTATCTATCTATCTATCTATCTATCTATCTATCTATCTATCATCTATCTATCCATCCATCCATCCTGTCATCTATCCTATTCTATCTATATCTATCTGTCATCTATCACTCCTATCATCTATCATCTATCATCATCTATCTATCCATCTATCCTGTCATCTATCTATCATCTATCTATCTATCTATCTATCTATCTATCTATCTATCTATCAAGAGAGGGCAGAGTGGATATAAAGATAAGTCAGGAAGTTTTTCAATGTCCCCGTGGGACGTGATGGCAGGTTGGACTAGGGATGGTGGAAATAAAGAGAAGTTGATGGATGTGAGAGTTATTTTAGGAGGTAAACCTGCACATCTTGGCAGTGAATAGATTTATGTGCTGAGGTAGATGGAGGAGTCTGGGGTGATGTGTAGGTTCCTAGCGTGTGTGGACAGATGGTGCTGCCATTGCGTGGGGCTGGGAAGACAGGGCAGGAACAAGTCTGGGAAGAACATGGATCTGGTGGGGAGATGCGGGGCTCCAGGTGGCCCGAAATGGGGGAGTTACCGTGTCAAGCATTTCCATCGCACATCTGGACAGAGCTGCATGGGCCTCAGGACAGTGAGCTTCGGGTAGAGGTGGAAGCGTGTGTTGTGTGTGTCTCAGGTGTGCACAGATGGGGTTAACACTGTAGGTCTGGGGGTGGACTGAGTGGGATGGCACTTGCAGGAGGTTTGCCCGTGGAGACGAGGAGGGAGAGGCAGCTGCTACGGGGGCCGTGCTCCCGTCTTCTTGCCTTGTAATGGAGAGACCCGCAGTGTGCTCAGAACCTGATGGAAGAGCCTATTTAAGACGTAAAGCTGAGTATCCAGGAGAGAGGAGGGGAAATCGCTTAAGTTTCGTGCCCCACGATTTCCAGAGTTTCCTGGTAGGATTTTCGAACATTGCTGTTTGGCAATGTTATTCCAGTGGTGAAGCTACAGTGTTGACGCAGAGATTTTGTGAATATGTCTTATCTATAAAATTAGACAAAGGATGGTGTTTGTTTCCTGCTTATAAACGTCCCCGTCAATGCGCTCGCTTCAGTACCTGGCAGTCAGCAGGGCTTGGGGAGCAGTGCAAGTTATTTCAGTGCACGTCTTTTTTTTTTTTTTTTTTTGTATATATATTTTTTTATTGGAGTTTGATTTGCCAACATATAGTGTAACACCCAGTGCTCATCCCGTCAAGTGCCCCCCTCAGTGCCTGTCTTTAGAACCAGCTCCTCCCAGGAAACAAAAGCCCAGCTCAGTCAGTGAGATGCCTGAGGCCACACAGCAGCCCTGGGGCAAAGCTCAGACCATCCCACTTTCTACTGCAGAGCCCCCATCCCGCTCCACACCGCTTCCTGGTAGTGGGTTCAGATGGCTTTAGGGAGAGACCTTGGCTGCTCCTTGGTAGTTAGTGTCATGAGTTAGCACTGGTCAGCCCAACCCACTTCCCCAGCCATCTGGGACAACAGAAATAGGGACAAGGAACTGCACAAAGAGTCATGCGAATTGAATAAACAAGACAACGTGAATTTGGCAATTGTACAAAAATCTCCCTTTTCACCAATTTTTTAATCCTTGAAGCTTTTGCTAGCTGGTTCATGTTGGCTAAAAATTTGGCTAGTTTTCTTCACCACTTTTTCTGGAGGCTGTCTTCTCTCCTCCCCCGGATCAGCCTCATCACAAAACTGTGCTACTTTTGTCCCGTGTGGGCAGGTGCACCCATGTTCATGGGCTTCCCTTCCTCTGTCCTCCAAGTGTCTCCAGCATGGGGACTTCTTACTGGCCTCCTGTCCTCACCAGCCCTCTGCAGGCTCTGCAGGCTCCTTTCCCCGAGGGAAAGCCCAGGATCAGGAATTCTCTGTTTGCTATCATTTTACACGTGCAGTTTGCTTTATCAAGTCAAACACCAATATAGCACAGCGTATACGATGTGTGCAATTTTTAACCGATTATTTAGCAATTTTCTTTGGGGAAGCAGAAGGGAAATACCGCTTTTACTGTCTTGTCCTGGCAGCTGAGACTCTTTTTGAAATGCTAGTTTCATTTCAGATTTGGTAGAACGTTCCGATGTTGCCCGGTGTCAGGGAAATTGAAAGGAAATGTGTCCTTTCTTTCTCCTTCCTTTCCTTCCTTTCTTCCTTTACCAGAAGTAGAGCATTTGTTTTGTATTTGTAAAGTATTTCCAGATTCAATGGTGGAAATGTAAATGCAGAAGTGCCCAGGTTGGGCTCTCAGAGCGAATGTAGGAAGCGGCGTGTTCTCACTTCTCTGGTGTGAGGCTGTGTCCCCCCCACCCCAGGTCCCTACCATCACCTTGTAACTTCCCCTGATGTTTGACAACGGTTGCTGCAAATAAATCCTGGTTGGTTGTTGAGTGAATGAATGAATAATTTAGTGGGTGATGCTATAGCGTGAAGACCACTGGGCCTTTAGAACCCAAGGAAGGCAGCCCACGCACGGTTTACGGAGAGCAGACTCATCAACAACAGTTGAGTTAGTAGCTAACACACCATCAAGCTACCTGCAGTCTGTATTCCTTTCCTAATGCAGTCTTCTTAAGCGATTTCTTCTGTTAAATATGGACCCAATATAAGTTGGACCCAACTTACATGAGGAGTTATATATTATATGTAATGACATGTATATTATATTATTATTCTGTTTCTTTTGCATACATCTCCCCTGATCTGTTGTTTCTTAAAAACACGTTCTAAGGTGTACTGGAATGTTGAGAATTGCAATCTGTGCCCACTTCCTTTCAGGGCTGGCTCACCATTTCTATTAAATTTAATTATTTACACCCTTCAGTGGGTGCTTACAGCCTGTTAGGGGCCGTGCTTAAGGGCTGGGTGTATAACTTTGTCCCACGAGGTAGAAACTCCAAGTTCACAGGCAGGGAACCTGAAGCACAGTATGTGAAGCTGGTGTTGGTCGGGGTGGAGTCTACACTAGAAGTGACATCTGTCGGCCTCTGAATTCCAAGACTGTAGTCATCATGCTGTTATTTATTAAAATGCATAATACTTGATATTTCTTAGTGGAGGTTTAGAGAATATAATTAATTCAAAGGACATATCTACGTGTCTCCAGAAGACTAACAGCAAAGCTCCATCTAAAAAGAGGTCATTCACCCTCCGTCCCTTTGCAGGCTCTCATCCAATCGATGGTTGCACGCCCATTCAGGATGAACTTCTTGCAAGAACAGGCATCTGTTTATTATGCTGAATTTATTATTCGATGCTTTACGTTTTCATTAGCAAACAACAACAGGTAATAATCCATGTGATCACGTGCATTACACTGGCATCCATGACACGTGAGGCTTAGGAATGCCAATCTGGAGCTCATTAGCGCCTTTTCCAAGGTAACCCTGCATTCCTCAGGTAAGACGACTGAGAAAACAATGAGATTGTCTGCTTCTCACCAGAGACTGAATTAGAATCCACTAGCAGCAGGTGGGATCGGCCCATGCCTCACTGTCATCTCCGGTCTGATGTGGCCCCAAGCCATGACTTCTACGGGAGCCCACAGACACCTGCTGAGCACGCAGGAGGTAGATTCTGGGAACTGGGACTCCCAGCT
This sequence comes from Canis lupus baileyi, assembly GCF_048164855.1. Lineage (NCBI taxonomy): Eukaryota > Metazoa > Chordata > Mammalia > Carnivora > Canidae > Canis > Canis lupus. The sequence goes on along the minus strand of NC_132849.1, from coordinate 62,860,555 downwards.
TGCATTTCCTTGTTTCCTCCTCTCTGCTCCCCAAAGGCAGGAGTGATTTTTAGCCCTGAGACCAGGAGCTGCTAGGAACTTCCCTGAAGTAGGCGTGCAGTGGGTAGATGGTGTTGGGTTGTCTAGGTCAGCACACATACTCTTAACCACTGGGTTCCTCCACCCCTTGGTGTGGTCCTGAGGCTCCAGCACTTGAGCTAGTAGTCACATGCTAGCCAGCTGGTCTCCAACGTGTGTATCACACTGTGAAGCCCTGCAGACCCAGCGACAGAGCCCAAGACAAAAATGCTCCTTGGCACAAAATTCTGCAGTGCTTGCGCTCCTGTTCAACCCCAATGCTCTCCAGACATGACGGCTAGACCGTCTAGACCAGATCTGCTCAAATACATGATAGCTCACGCTCTGTGCTTCAGGGCCACAAAAGAGTGGTTTTGGAGTTTGATTAAAAAAAAAACCCCAAATTCCATGGGATGCCGGGTGGCTCAGTCGGTTATGCATCCTGACTCTTGATTTCCGGCTCAGGTCATGATGTCAGGGGCACCTCGTTGGGCATGGAGTCTGCTTGAGATTCTTGCTCTCCCTCTGCCCCTCCCCCTACTCTCTCTCTTAAAAATAAAAGTCTGTGGAAAAGAAAAAAAATGGTGCTCCTTTATATTGGTGCATAGGAATTGGAATGTAGAAATATGTATGTCTTTACCTTTAGAAAATCTACCTCAACATAAAGTACATGCCAGGAGTTCTTTACCTTTGCCTTAAGAAACTCCAAAGGAGCTTCTAGCTTCTGCGTGGGGTGGATGAATGTGGTTGGTATTCCCTCTCCTGTCCCCCCACCCCCCAAGCCACACACACGCACTAACCCTCAGTCAGGGACTCTTCAAAGACCACCTTCTAAAGGATGGGCCCCTTTCCTGTTCTTCTCATCCTTCCTAGGTCTTTGGCATTTCCAGGCAAACAGGCCCAAATCCATGGGACTCCAAGTCCTGGTAAGGAAGGCGTCCTCGTAGGGAAGGTGTCCTCGTAGTGGGGATCTGCAGAGGACGCTTAACTGGCCAGATGGGCAAACATCGCAGCACAACTTTGAGACAGAAAGTGAAGCGTCGCTGAACCATTGCCAGTTCCCATGTCCAAGGCCTAACCTGTTTTGCTTTATCACGTTCTCGTGCCACACTTGGGGCTGTGTCTCGGAACAGAGCCTAGGCTGTTGACTTACAGGGACTAATAGGACAGACCAAGAGGGCTCAGAGAAGCTGCTTGACTCCACTGAAAACATAACATACATTTTCCTTTTAAGAAAGACCCAAAGCTCCCCGTGTACATGACAGACTACAGTAATTTCGAGAGGGCTATCGTCGTCGGCCTATCCGGTAGCTAATACGCATTTTAAAAGTGTTCTAAGCACGGGCTTTTATGATAGATGGTACCTGACACGTAAATAATTTCTGTTATGAAAGCCCTTAAATACACTACATAAATTTGATGTTTATTTTTTAGCTTCCTGGCTCCAAGCCGTGGGCTCATCATGATTACTCTGCGTTGGAAAAATTGCCTTCAGAGCTAAGCGCATGCAACTGCAGTGTATCATGGCCTGGTTTACAGCAGGGCCGCCTAGCACGCTCACGCCTGCCTTCCTTGGCCCTCACGCGCCGATTGGATCTTTCTATAAACAAAGAGCATATATATCCAAGTACCATCCCTGTCAAAATGCAATTGTTCAATATGGAAATGTGTACATGGCCACAGTATATCCAGAGGGCTGGCCCATAAATAACGAGGGGACTTGACGGCGCTGCAAAGAAAATTAAATTAAATTGTCCTGCGTTGAAATGGCAGTGGGACGAGCCATCGGGATGGCGGGAGCCCTGTTGTATTGTAAACACATTTCCCCCTTGTGTTCAGAACACACATTATGCTGGTTCAGTCATCAGCCTCTTACTGCAGGGCACACGTGGTGCCCTCGAGGTACCCAGTGCTGCTGCTGAAGCATTGTCCACAGGGCACCGCTTGGGGGGCCCAGCCTCTGCCCCCCAGGGGCGCCCACCAGGTGCACCCACGCGGCTCGCATCCTCCCAGCACTGTTTCCCACATGCAACTTTTCTTAAAAGCATTGATGTAGATTTTGTACAAAAGATGTCCATACGTCTTCCCCGGCCTTGCAGGTGTCTCAAAATTTTAATCCCATTGGACTCTTCAGGCTCGTCTCCTGTTTCCTGCACTTGGTCCCTGCTGTGCAGCCCTGAGCTCTGGGACAGAAGTCCTGTTTCTGGCATCTGGGCTGGTCTTCAGGCTGAATGTTCGGCTTTCCTCAGCCTCTCCACATCCTCCGAGGGCTTGCCCAGAAACCTCCAGATTCCAGAAACACTTCTGAGCACTCTGAATACCTATTACGAGCCTGGACACACTGGGTATATGGAAGAAGCATGTATGCACACGTGTGCACACACACATGTGCACGCACCTCAATAGGGTGAACAGGAGGCAAACATGATCATAGCAGCTCAGGTGTGAAATCTGCCCAAGGCCTGGCACTGACCCAGAGGTGGAGTCGCGTTAGACTGTTTTCAAGGCTAGAGAGGATTCCAGAGAGGGTTCTGAGGGTGGAATAGGAGTTCCTCAGGTGACCCAGGTGAGGAAGGATGGTGCTCTAGGCCAAGGGAGGAACATTTGCAGCAACACAGATATTCCGAGGGGGTGGTGGCGTGACAGAGGATTTTTTGGGACAGCAAGGGCAGGGCCCCCACGTGGAGAGCCTTGCAGGTCAGGAGAAATCGCTCGTCTCTGTAGATAGCAGAAAACGACGCAGGTGTCTGCCACAGAGAAGCGACATCTACAGCAGTTCTGGAAAGCTGATTTGTATCGTGGTAGGAGAGCGATTGGAAGGCTGCAGGGCTGGCCGCAGGCGGGTGGCTGACGCTGGGCCGTCGTCCCTGCTCCAGGGCTGGTGACCGCAGCTTTGCCCACCAGTAAAGCCGCTGACTTTGGGGGACGAGCTGTTGTGTGGAGGTCCAGGACGAGGCTGACGTTGCGGCAAACCACGGGGGCCGAACACAGGGGTCGACTGGAATCATTGTGCGGCGGCATCTCTAGGACAGTCAGGTGGGTTTCCTGCTCTGCGGATGCAGGTGAGATGGTGCAGCCTCCAGGATGACGATGTCTCCTCCCCTGGACGGCGGGGACGGAGTGGGGCCGGGGGCTCGGGGTGCAGGGGATGGGCTGGGAGGCTGACATGGGGCACCGCTCCCTGGTGATGACCTACGACTGTTCACTACTTATGTCTTCAAGTTGCACGCAGGAGATTCACAGGGTTCACTCGGTTCAGGACGTCGTGATGCTAAGCCATGCTGTCCGAGGGGCCCGGGGCTCACCAGACGATGAGCCGGAGCCGGGCTTTCAGAGCCACAGTCACGGGAGGGGGCTCATGTCCACAGATGGCGTGCAGCAGGCCCTGGTACTCCTGCCCTTTCTGCAGCTGGAATCATCCCGGGTTTCAATCAGCAAACCACGTACTGAGGACTGAGGACTGAGGACTCCCTCCCGGCTTCCCTTAGACCAGGCCTGCCCGTGGCCCACGCTCCGGCCAGCGCGGTTAGGGAGGCTCCCACCCAGCGCGTGGTCTGGGCCCCTGAAGACCGAGCACTCCCTCTCCCCTTCCTTCCTCTGGATGGACGACGTCCTTTCACTTTGATCGGCCCATTGAAGGTGTACTTTACGCTGAGAAACGCACGGACGTGATTTTTCCCTGCTTGTGTCAGTAGCGACGCGATATTCTTGCTTGGAATGATCCCTGAAGAAGCAGGTGTGCCCGTGGGGAGGACGGTGGGGGGGGGGGGGCTGAGGGGCTGTGCCTCCCCCGCCGTGTGGGGAGGCTCCCTGGGCAGCCGGGAGGGCGAGCGCGGACTCCCCCACAGGCCGGCCTCGCCCCCTCGCTTACCTCCTCGGGGACTTGGGAAACAGCCGCTCAGGCTTCGTGGACGCTCGCTGGCCTGGGAGAGAGATGGTTCGTTGCCGCGTGGGAGCCTGTGCGGCCCGCCCCTGCCACCTCGACTGTGGGCCCCAGGCCACGGCCTGTCCACGCTGCTCTGCTCGGGGCGCGGCGGCAGCCGGGAGGGTGGGTGTCTGCATGACAGACGCTGACTCTGCAGTCAGGCTGGGCAGGAGGGCGGAGCCGCCCAGAGGGTCCCCGGTGCCCTTCTGCGCGTGGGAATCGAATGTCAGAGAAATCGTAGCAGAAGTTGTTATTTGGCACTGGTCCAGCCTGCGACTCGGTAATCAGACGCAGATAAATGTGGGGGACGCGGGGACGTGCGGCCGGCAGGCGCAGCTGTGTGGATCCGCACGGCCCCGGCGCCCATGGGTGTCCGCGTCGTTCTCCGTGGAAGTGGTGCCCCCCTCTGGGGGCGCTGGAGGGCAGCTTTCAGGTCATCTGGTCCAGTTTTACAGAACGGGAAACTGAGTCCTAGGTCAGGGGCGTGAGGGGGGCCCGTCTTCGTGGCAAAGCTGACGGCGTCCTGCGAGCCTTTCCCTCACTGTCTGGGGCGGTCCCCATCGGAGGTCGCCTCCAGGCTCTTAGGGGACATTTGCCCTTGTCCGCAGGTGGATCTTTAAAATCCCCATCACTTGGCATCGTTTGTGTTCGTTTTGATGATGTTTCCCCTCGTTGGCTCTGTGCGCGAGGTCTAACAATAAAATACATGTTAATAATGAATAAAATGTAAATGTAAGTTAATAAACGTAAATATGTTAAAATTTTTTCCCTCCCTTTCTGCCTCTCCCGTGAGCCACGGGATATGAGACTCCCTGAAGTATTGCTATTTTTGTTACTGTGAAAAAAAAAAAAGAAGCTCCTTTGGTTTGGAAAAGTATAAACCATTTCTGTTTTTCTTCTCCCTCCCGAGCCCTTCCGTCTCCGTGCTCACGTGCACACAGGTGTAAGCGGTGTAACCTGAGCACGTACTTGCTAGTCTTCCGACCTGAGTTGACTGGGTTGCAAGCACAGCTTTGTGGGGATGTTTGTCTGTCAGTAGCGCTGCGTTTCCTAAGATGTGCAATATTTTTTAAGGCACTGGTTCATCGTATGCGCCATCGAGTACAAAGAAGCGCCGGAGAGAAAAACGCCTCCTTATGGGAAAGTCCGATTGGATTGTCAGCCTCCCGTCGGCTGGGACTGTCCTTTCACCCCCTCACCCCCTGCATGCGGGTCCCGGGGCTGCTCTGGGGGCCTCAGGGGTGGGGTGTAGATCATCCTCGGCGTCTCTATGCTAGAAACCAGCGTCACCCACTAGTGCGGCCGGGCCGAGCCGACAACAGCCAAGTTTACAGAAGACACTGGTCTCCTCCAGGAGCTACCGAGCAAGGTCATTACTGGACGTTCACAAAAGCCAGCACAGGGCTTCCCTCTCTAGCCCTAGTCTTGTTTTAGGGTCGCACGCGAACGAGCTCTCAGCTGCCGGCGCTTGTGATGAGAATCCAGGAGAACCCTTCTCCTCCTCGCTTGCTGACTCCGGGGTCGCCGCATGGGAGCGTCGCGGGAGCCGTAACACGAACCATCTGGAGCTAGCGAAGGGCGCTCGGCCGCTGCAGCTGTCCTGGGCACCGGCGGGTCGGCAGCCGGGGGCGCATCCCCAGCCGGTGTCCCCGCATGAGCAGGCGTCTTCTCCGGAGCTCGCTGCCCCAGCACCGAAAGTGACACGCCCGTGTGCTCAGTGCAGGGGAAACACGCGGCTCCGGGAAGACCGGTACACTCGGAGGCTGAAAGTGACCCCACTCATAACCATAGAGCTGAATCGCTGCCCCCCGGGAAGTTCCGTCCTGACTCGGGGGGTCTGATCATCTCCCGCATCTCTCCCGGGCCTCCTTGGCGCCAGCAGCTCAGCTCACGCCAGCCCGGCCGGCCGCGCTGCCTCGTGTGCCTGGTTCTCCCAGAAGGTCACGTATTTTCACCCACTGGCCAGAGGGGAATTGGTACCGCACGTCTGGGGCTTTCTGTCAATGAGATTAGAAGACAGCAGGGAGGGAGTGAAGGAAACTCCTCGTCTTGCTTTTCCTAAATCCCAGATGACGCCCCGGCGCCCATGACATGGGTGCACTTGGTGCACAGGACACTGAGCGCTCACCCCGTGCTCTGCCTCGCTGCACCCGGCACCCCAGCTCCTGGGCCCTGCCGTCTGGCCGGGTCCCCTACACCCCCATCCGCTTTGAAGGGTTGCAGCTTCCAGCTGGTGGGCAGGGCGCGTGGCGCTCACTCCTTTGAAAGCAGGCTCTGGTGTGCTTTTGATTAAATATGGAAAAGCCGGCTGGAAGCCTTGGCACGAGATTTGAAAGGAGGCCTCCAAGAATATCTCAACTCTCGAGTGCTTTAATGTCCTGAGCAGGTTGAAGTGAATGCAGAACACAACATGGGGAAACGAGATGGAGCGAGATCTCCTGGAACCTCAAGGAAAGTTCGGTAGGCTCCATGACTGAGCGGGAGAGGGATCGATCGGCCTTTCTCCGCTGGGCACGCGCACTCTCACCGCATCCAGGACAGCGTGGCCGGGGCAGGGTCTACACTGTTGCGTGTACTCCTTGGGATTCCCTCTGACCATGCTGGCCGGAGGCCCCCCCGTGACCTCGAGGTCCTGTGAAACTCAGGGTCTTCTTTGCTGGGGCCTGCGAAGCCCCCCGTGTGCCAGCAGGTGCGCACAGTCAGCCGCACAGGAAAACCAGGCTCCAGAGGAGCCCATGCGGGGGCCGAGTCCCACCGTGAACTGTTCTGGTCTCCTTTGTAACCCCTCACCTTTCTTGTCCTCCGGCTCTGGACCAGAAGTGCATCGGGCAGGTTCCTGCCTTCCCCGCCCGGGCATCTTCCTCCTCACCTGGGCATCCTCCTCCCCGCCGAGGCATCCTCCTCCCCGCCCGGGCATCTTCCTCCTCACTCGGGCATCCTCCTCCTGACCCGGGCATCCTCCTCCCCTCCCCGGCATCCTCCTCACCTGGGCATCCTCCTCCTCGCCGCACAGATGCTTCCCTGGCTGGGCCCGGGCAGGACCGGCTCCCTCGGCAGCTGGCTGGGCCCCAGCCGTCAGCCCTTAGCACATCCCCTCTCACCGCACGTTTCCATCGCAGTGAGTGTGCTGGTCGGATCCCGGAGGACGGTGCCAACGTTCCTGCTCTGTCCACACTGCTCAGAGCCTCCATTTCTCATCCCAAGAACCGAGCTAGTCCTACCTCTCTGTCCACCCTTCGATTTCGAGAAAACCTGACCTGGATGGTGGGCAAGGACTTTCTGAATTGCAGATGCTGCGCAAACACAAGGTGGGGGCTTTGTGTTTAGGATATGAAACCCAGGCCTGTTCATGGCCTTTATAGGGAATCATGTAAAACAATTAAATTCACAGATTCCCTTGCTGCTATTTTTTCACTTCAGAAGAGAAATGTCACGTTTTTTAAGAAGACTCTGTTACAGCGTGATTTGAGGGCTCACGAAGAAAGGCAAGGTAGAAATATCCCGAGTCCGTAAAACGCTCAGAGACTAGGATATTCTAATACACCTAATTTCGGGTTAACTGGCTCACAGAGGATCCCTTTCTCTGAGCCTTCTATGTATTGAATGTGTAAAAGTCTCTATTGTTTTTCTTATTGTAGGAAGTACAATACACAACATGAATCTTTAATGCTTTGCATCTGAGAGCAAGTGTGGCTTTATTTGAAAATACTGATTGCTTCTAGGGTGGCCATGCCCCAGGTTTAATTAAAAGATGTTGGTTGAGGTCCAACAAGAATGGGATCTGAACTGTGATCATTTGTTACTTATTTTTTCCAAGATGGGGTCTTAAATGATGTTTTTATTTAGTTAACGGGGGGGGGGGGGAACGTATCACAATTAAATGCCACGTATACCTGTTACTATATCTTTCCCGCTCCCTTACTTTCAGGTCCGAGGGAGCAAAATGCTCGTGTATTCTCGGAGGCCAGGCTCAGTCTGGTCAGGGGACACGACCCATCGTGCAGCAAACACCGTAAATTCATTCTGAAAAATGAGTCCAGTCAAGCCACTGGCTAATATTAAACCAGAGAAAAGGGTAATATTTATATTTATTTAGAATTGGATGCTGTTTTGAGTGCTGTAACCGGAGACTCTCATGTTGGGATCGTCCTGGCATTTTGTTGCTTTAGTCTTCATCCAGGCACTCCTGGATATTTAGAAGAATCCCATCCAAAATGCAAGTGATAAAGTCATGTTCAAGACTAAATTCATAAATAAGGCCTCAGAATGGCAGCACGTTGTGATTGAATGCCTGTGTCACGGGCATAATTTATACCTATACATTTGAAATATAAGCTTTCTAATTTAATGGTAAATCACGGAAGCCACTTGTTCTTTACGGGCTCCCGGCTCCTGCCTGGGAGCTGCAGCGGGAAGTGAGGCAATTCTGTAGGAGCACGACTGGTCCATTTGGAAGGAGTCTTGGAGGGACCCTGTCCCACCCTCCCCTGGCTCTGCTGTCAGTGATCTGGGGAGCAGATGGGAAGGGAAGGGAAGGCCTCGATTGTGGGGGAAGCTCCCAGCGGGGCGGGCCTGGGCTTAGTTGATAGAGCTTGCTCAGGAACTCCCAGAGAAAAATTTCATTCAGGCCTCACAGTTTGGGGACGTGAGTAAAGCGACCTCATTTTAGGACGAAGTCACAGCCTCCGTGAGGTCGATGACTGGCCTGAGGATCCGAGGGTGCAGCCAAGTCCTCCTGCTGGCCTTCCTGGGTCTCTTTAATTTCCCCAAACCCAGGTCTAAGGAATTATGGAAGCGACAGTTCGTTGCTCCTGAAAGGGAGAGGTGGCGTGGTCGACCAGGGTAGGGAGACTAGTCAAGGGAAGCCTGGAGGAGCCGGGTGGCCGTGGACGGCGCCGTCGTTGGCACCTGAGCAGCGAAGGCTTTGAGATCCCCCCTCGGCCGGTCAGCAGGCGCCTGGGCAGCCTTGCATTTCCCTTGCAGTTTGCTGACCTCTCGGGCTAGGCCACCTTGAGCATGTGCAGGAGGGTCTAAGGCTCTAGGTGCCTTTTGGTTTCTTTTTCAGGCGTGGGTTCTGGTGGCAGGAACTCGGCTTGAGGACGCTATGCGGCATGGAGCACGGCAGCTGCCCTGCGCTGGGTGTTCAGTAAAAGTTCTGATGAATCACAAAGTACCTTCTACGTGGATTCCTTCCTGGGCAGGTAGCTGGAGACCGGGATTGGTTAATGTAATAGGCCGCTAGATGTCACTGTTCACCCACCAACCGAGCATTGCACGCCCCCCCCCCCCCGCCCCCCCCCACCTGGTCAGGACAAAAGCCTCTGGAAGCTGCTCCAGGTGCAGACATTTCAAGCTTGTTTCTCATAAGTAACCTGTTTTCTCTCGGGAGAAGACTGATTCCTGGGTTATTCAAGTCGGGATATTTTCTTCTTCCATCAATTTAGGTCCAGGACTGATGTTTGTATGTTTTTTTTTTCTCCCCTTCTTTTACTCCACACGCATGCCCCCCCACCCCGAAGTTTTCACCTGCTAGCACAAACGCGGGGGTTTATCTTGCAATTCATCTCGGGAGCAGGAATATTGGTTCACCAGTCTGCGAGGTTGCATGCGGAACTCGGTTGTTGAGCTCTAACAGGCACCGGGCGTCGATTCCCACCTGGTTAGGCTCTGCGGGTCCCCATCTCCGCAGCGGCCAGGGTCACTCTTACTCTCCGGTGCGCAGGGAAAACAGATTTGAGTTCCTCTGCTGCCGCTCCCAGTTGTTACCTGTGTGACCTCGGAGATGTTACTCAACGTCTCTGATCCCGGTGTCCTTCACTCTTGGGCAGGATTTCCAATCCTACCTGCTAGGGTGGCAGGGAGGTATAACATTCAATCTCAAAATTTCTTAAATTTCTTTTTTTTTTTTTAAAAAGATTTTATTTATTTGAGAATAAGAGAGAGAGGTACAAGCTGGGGGACTGGAGTCAGAGGCAGAGGGAGAAGCAGACTCCCCGCTGAGCCCGATGCAGGACTCCATCCCGGGACCCTGAGATCACGACTTGAGCCGAAGGCAGATGCTTCACCGACGGAGCCACCCAGGTGCCCCTTCTTAAATTTCTTAAAAACTTCCTTCGTTCCCTGGGGCCCTCCCTTAGAGTCTGGGCCGACCGGATGGATGGTCTGGGGACTGTCACGTTCCCCTTGCTCCTCCCTGAGATGAGCGAATGTGTTTGCCGAGTGTCGACAACATGATCTAGGCTGGGCGGGTCCACACAGCCCGAATCCCTAAGTCAGAACCTCACGGAGAAAGACCCGTGATCACCCGATCCTTCCTGTCTTCGCGGGTTTCACGGCTGCCCCGGAGAGCCCAGAAAAGGATGATCTTAATTAGAAGGAGCCTTAGGGTTTAATTCTTCCCCTTAATGCTTTTTATTCTTTCTCCAATACTCCACGGGGAGCTGCGCAGCCTCAGGAACAGGTTTTCTTACAGTTTCCCAAAGGTGTGAGAGCAACCAGGGGGATGAGGAAGGCCGGTGGACCCCAGAAGGCCCCCTGGTCTCCGCATCCCTCCCCGCACCCCCCCCCCCACCTCCACCCTCTATCTTTCCTGGGTCCTCACCGCGGCCCGAGGTGCTGGGGCATCCCTGACTTCCTGGCGAGGAAACCGCCCGGGGCGGTTAGATGCCTCCTGCAAACCACTTAGCCAGTTAACTAGCAACACCGGCTTCTCCTTCTTCCCTTTGAGCCCCTCGCCGGCTCACAGCAATGCGGGAAGGGGCACCTGGGGAGGTACCCACGGAGCTCAGCTCAAAGGCCACACAAGCGCGGCCGCTCAGCATCCTCTCGTTCAGCCACAGTCTCGGATGAGTGTCGGGGGGGACGTGTTTGTGTTCGGGGGGCCGGGAGGGGCTACCCACGTGAACTACTAGATACGGAAGGAAGGAACTCTTACCTGTGCACGTTCAGAGGCCTGGCTCCCATCAGGGAAGACAGCAGGTGGACACCTAGGGTTGTCGGACATGGGGGAGCGGGGTGGGGGGCAGGCACCTGCCATTTGTAGCAGAAGCCGCGTCGATGGAGGTTTACCCTCAGCCTATCGATTGCCTGAGGGTTTCCATTAATATCGATCTGGAAATGCCAATGGTGTTTACGCTGCTGAATATTCATCATCGTTGTCATTGGAAATATGTCAGTCTCGCCTGAGGCGGGGACGCTGGGACTTCAGGGGCCCAGGGACACGCAGGGTCAGCGCCAGCTCCAGCTTTCTGCTCCAGGCTTAATTGCTTCTCAGAGGCCACCAGGCATTCACTTAACCTCCTCTTTCCAAGAGTTGTTAGATTTTCTCGCCTGCGCTATCTCATTAAACGGGCAGGAGGAAGGTAGGGGTGCTGAGCCCAGGAGCCCGGGGCACGGCTAGGAAGGGCGACGCTGCAGCTGAGAGAAGGCACGTTTCTGGAGCTGTTCCCAGGGACTTATTCAAAGCTTTGGAAGGTGCTATTTGGCCCCTGCGTAGGATAGCCCGCAAGCGGCCGCCTTCGTCCCCGTATCTTTGGGGCACACGTGTGTGTCTTGCCAGGCCATGTGCAGGGCCCTGGGTGAAGACGGCGAGGGTGCTGCACCCAGGGCTACAGAGCCTCCAGCCTGGCTCGGCGCGCGCCATCGAGCTGGACCCGGACCAGGTGCTTAAACCCCTCAACCCCAACTTCTCCACGTCTGGACGGGCAGCTCCGACGTCAGCTCCCGCCCACGGTGAGCGAGGCAACGACGTGTAATAATGCGAAGCACCAGGACGTCGACGCGGGACGGAGGTTATTTTCCTGAGCATCCCCGGCCTCTGTTAGAGGAAAACCTCGTGGCTGGCTCTCGTGCGGACTGTTCACGACTTTACGGCTTTGTGACACTGGCCAAGGAGCCCGTTTCTGGGCTTCCATCTGTGAGTGTCACCTATAGAATAAGGACCGTGACACCTGCTCCGTAGAGATGACCACACGTGGAGCAGCGCCCTGCGTCTGCAGCGGGAACGTGTCAACACAAGTACCCTCGGCCCGGGGATGCCTGACACCACGGGGCCCGGAGCCAACCCCTGCGTGTGCTCTGTGCCTCCTATATGTACACACACGCGTGATGGAGCTTAGTTTATAAATGAGGCACAGTAAGAGATCAACCACAAAAGTAATAATAGAATAGAGATTTATTTTATTATTAAACGACAGGTATGTGAAGGTGCTTCCTCTCAAGATGTCTTACCATTCTGCGCTCCCCCTTCTTCCTCGTGCGACCATGTGAGGTGATAGAGCGCCCACGGGACGAGGGGGGTGAGCGAGCGATGTAGGCAGGTGACGCAGCCTTAGGCCCTGTGACCTGCTGACCCCACGTCAGTAGTAGGGTCATCTGCTTCCAGGCTGCAGGTGACCAGAGCCGCGGGACGGGGACCGCGGCTGAGCCCCTCGCCGCAGCCGGCCCACCCCCCCCCCCGCAGCGTCCCATCACCTGGCACACGGCGTGACTGCCTGCCTGCCTTCCAGCTCCCTCCTCCCGCCCCCTTATTAATTGATCAGCCTCCCGAGGAAGTGATTAGAGAATGTGATGAAGCGCAGGAGTGCGGTTCCTATTTATAGATCATTAATTCGTTGGCCTTTGGGAAAATCACTAACGCTGTCTGCCAAACCATTTGTCTTTTTTCAATCGGAAGCGAGGCCTGCGTTCCCAGTGTGGTCTGTGGGACGTGCGGCGGTGTGTGTGCGCCCCGACACCGCGCGAGGGAATCGTGGGGTCCGCCGTAACCCCAGGGTGGGCGCCCGGCTTTCGTCGCTCAGTGATTTTACTGCCGTTCAGACGCTCGCTCTATTTTGATTATTAATCATTTCTCTCCACTATCAAAAGGAGCTTGGGTCTATTTCCCACGCACGCCAGCAGAGCATATAGTGAAAAAGGGCAATAAGGGCCCCAAGAGAAGAGGAGCGGCAACGGCCCGCCAAGGACGGGTGATGGGGGATCACACTCCCGGGCGTTACCTTGAGCGCCACGCTTCCTAGCGGCTCGGGGGAGCTGGGGTAGGGACCGTCCCTGGGTTTTGTGTCTTTTGTGGTCAGATTGGCTTTTCACGGCAGCCAACGTTTTCCTGATGCAAATTCTAACCGATGGAAATAAGGGTAGCGGCAGGCTTCCTGAAGGCTCGGGTCATCCCCTGCCATCGCTTGGGTCCCCGTGAGCACAGAGCATCCCAGTAAGGAGGAGCCGGGGGGATCTGGGAGGGCACTGCGCCAGCTCCGTCAGGTGCACTTTGCCTGCCCCCATGCCCGGGGCGCGGAGCCCCCCCAGGTGGGAAGATGGAGTAGACGCCCAGCCTGTGTGTTGAGCCCATGGATGGTTCCAGCCCTGGACGCCCCGGAGCCCACTTAGGCTTGCTCCCACCCCGCGTGGGCGAGGCCCTTCCGTGATCGGCCGACAGGGAGGGAATGTGGGTGCCCTCCCTGAGCTCCTAGAATGGAAATCCGCAGGCATCATAGTGCTGCACGGACGCTGATCCCGTTCAGTCCCATTCACTTCAGCCCATTTCTGGGTCTTTCAATTTCCAAGTGAGGAGAGGCCGGCGGGGGAGGGCCAGGGGAGGGAGGCGCGGGACACGGGGCTTGGGGCTTCTCCTCGGCTAAGGGGGGAAGGCACGGCCGCCTTCCTCGGGGACGGAGCACGGCGCTCCACGCAGACCCGGGAAGGGCCGCCACCAGCTCAGAGGGAGAAACCAGCCCGTGGAATGTGCTTTCTGGATTCATAGCGAGAGGCTGCCCTTCTGTGCGACGATCCCGTTCTGTTATATATTATTGTGGAGTTTCCAATTACGCTGTAGTTCAAAAAATATTTTTCCTGAGGGTTAATGTTTACATTTACAAATGTGTACAGCTTAACTAACAGTTTAAATGGAAATTTTAATGTATTCTATGAATTGTTGGCTCATTTGCATATTTTATCAATTCACCATCATTCTGGGTTGTAGACAGTGCAGTAATTAGAAACAGAATTAAAAAGGACTGTGCATTAAAAAAAATTTCATTTCGGAACACGAAATGCTCGCTGTTGGCTGCTCCGTCCGCAGCGTGTGGTGTCGCGTGTGGAGCCCGGAGCATGCGGCCAGGTGGGGGGCCCTCGGGTTAGTGGACGGGAAGGAGAAGACGGGGGGGGGGGGCGTGAGGCCCCTGTGGCTGTGGTCGCCCTGCGTATCGCTGGGTGTCCTTGGTCATCTTGCTGGTCCCCCCCGTCTGCCCAGCGTCTTGACCCCGCTGGACAAGCCAAGGAGTGTGTAGGGTGGACGCTTTCCTGGAAACAGGAAGAGCCGGCACTTGAGTGCGTCACTCTGGCTGCCAGTTCCGTTCACAAACCTGTGTTGAGGACCTGTCTGTTGGGTGCAGGCGGTCGTTGAGGTGGGTGTGCACCCCTCTGGGCTGCACAGAGGGGCCAAAGCTCACCGCAGCTCTGTGCTCCTGCCTGCTCTGGGTCGTTACTGCCCGCCTCGTGCACAAGACTGGCTGGTGCACAAGGTGTGCATGCACGCCCAGGTCTCTTCCACGAGCGGTGTGCTGGCCATGCTGCCCGACGGACTCTGCTGACTGCACACGGAGCCAGCTCACTCGGACCACAGCCCTCCGCAGCAGTCATCTCAGGATGTCCCTTTTGGTCTCCTTTAGCTTCTCGGCTGTAGGTTTTCTTTTCAGGCAGGCCTCACTTCCGGGACTTGTGAACCGCAGCTGCCCTGACAAGCTGCTCCAGAAACGGCTGCATCTCCAGAGCCTAGTGTTGTGCCTGGTACCCACCAGGTGCTCGATGTATCAGCCAGGAGGGCCCGGATTGTGCCGCATAACAAACACCCCCCCCCCAGCCGACCGTCAGAGGTGTGTCTGTGGCTCATGCATACATCCCTTTGCAGTGGGCAGCGTCTCTGGAACCTCCCCTGCCGTGAAGCCAGGGGAAGGGAAATGGTGAACTGTGGACGGCTTCTGAGAGGCATCTGTCTAGAAGCAGCACAGCTACCTCTGCTCATATTTCACTGGCGAACGTTAGTCGGTGGCCACGTCGAACCTCAGAGAGGAAGGAGACACAGTCCTACGTCCCCAGAGGGGACGGAACTGGATGTGTCGGTGAGAAGCACAGATTTCTAACACACCTGAGACGTGCATCAGGTTGGACAGAGATGTGACACTGACGTTCACTGAATCATGGTGGGGCTTGACCTGTTCCTACTTCACGGGATGGCACTGCCATCGAATTAGGTGACGTTCTCTTGATGTGAAAGCCCCTAAAGACCCGGAGGCCTTAAACGGACGTGAAGATGGTCTAGTGACATGCCCCGCGTCTCCAGGACTCGTGTTGGGGCTGCCGATGCCTGGACGGGCTCTGGCCGCTTTCCTCCTGTTCCTGCAAGAAAGTGGCCCGAGATCTTGCAGCAAAGATGGTCTTGTTCATCAGCCTCCTGCCGAGCAGCCAAGCAGAGGTGATGCCACCAGTCACCCCAGGCCTGGGGGTCTCCCAGTCCAGCCGCCCCCCGTGAGGACTCGAGAAGTTCATGTAAAGAGCTCTGGATGGTGCCCGGAACACAGTGCATAGACTGTCGACGTCCACAGTGCCTGTGACTGTTGTTACTGCTACAGTCGGATGCCGTCAGGAGGCCCTTCTGGGCTGCTGGGGAGACGGGCCCAGGTACCGGTTCTCCAGGCATGGTGCTGGGCTAGGGTTCCAGCGGCCGACACGGCTCCTGACTCGTCTCAGCCACGTTTGAGCTTTGACCTTCCATGTTT
Source organism: Canis lupus baileyi (assembly GCF_048164855.1). NCBI lineage: Eukaryota > Metazoa > Chordata > Mammalia > Carnivora > Canidae > Canis > Canis lupus. Next base: position 62,844,802 of record NC_132849.1, on the reverse strand, counting down.
TCCAACCACCACACCCTTGAGTTGAGAAGAAAAGAGGAGGCCCAGTGGAGCAGGAGGGAGCAAAGTGGTGGAAGAGGCTTGGCGGGCAGGACAGGATGCCCGGGGGTGGGGGCCGAGGTAGAGAGAGGAGCCGAGGGAGGGAGGCCCAGGGGCTCAGGTCAGAAGAGCCAGGACAGAGGACAAGAGGAGAAAGACACAACGGAAGGGAGGTGTTGGGTGCAGAGTGAGTCTGAGCGGACGCCCCCCGTGATGGGGCCGGGCAACCCCGGGGCTTCCAGGGCTGCTGCTGTCCAGCAGTCTGGTGACTGGCCGGTCCTCCGGGCTCTGATCTCCCTGAGAGCAGGCAGGTGGCTCTGGGAGAGGACTCATGTCATTTTATAAAGGAAATTCCAGCTTCCAGAGCGTCAGGGAAGGGCGTCGTGGGAGGGGCTGGGGGGCCGTCACAGCCGCTGTGACCATTAGTGCTCAGTGACACCCAGGAGGGGTCGGGCTCGGGCTTAGCGTCTTTTCTGCTTTATTACCAGAGTTTGGGATCATCGTTGTCGTCATCGTCATCACGCAGGTGGAAGTGACAGCTGTGCTTGCACCAGTGCTTGTTCTCTGTCCTTGGGCATCTGATCCACAGCAGTGACACAAGGTAGGGGGCGTCCCCGGGGGGAGAGTGAGGCTCGGGCAGGTGGCACCGTTGCCCCAGCTCAGAGCATGCTGTCTCGCCTCAAGGCCCGGGCCAGGGCCTCCAAGCCTCCGGGTGCACCTTAGCAGCTCAGGATTATCCATCCCCACTTTTGCACAGAAGGCAGCGGGGCTCTGAGCCGCCGAGGTTGACAGGGCACCTTCGGCTGTGTGGACTCAGGTCGCCTGAGCCTAGGGCCCTGTCCTCCCAGCATGTGTGGGCCCCAGGGGGTACACCCCAGGCTCCCTGGCTCCCCACTTTATAAGGCTGGGGCAGCCGGGCGTGGAGAAGGCCTCAAGGGGTCGCTTTTGGGGTCTGCGAGGAAGGGGGAGGATGATGCACCGCCTCCCACCCATGCGGTGCATAGGGCTCAGCTTTGGGGAGCAGGACCCCGGGGGGTGCAGGCAGCGTGTCCGCTGGCGCGCACGGGCACCGCCCACCTCCTGGGGTTGGGGCCGAAGTCACAAGCACCTGCCTGCGCCCACCCTGGAAGGGGGGCTGGTCCTTCCTCTCTCAGGGCCAGTCGCCGGCTTCTCCAAAGCTGCCCAGCCACTCGGCCAACACGGGCAGGTCCGCGGGGCCCCAGACGTGGCAGGTCCACTGCGACCAGATCTCACTGCGTGGCTGCACCTCCAGGGGAGACGGGGAAACAGAGATATTTAAACATTTCTTAACAATGATAGCATTTTAATTTTCTCCTCCCTTCCTCCCTCCCCAGCCCATCTCTCTCTCTCTCTCTCTCTCTCTCTCTCTCAAGCTATGTCAGAGAAAGGCTGATGGAAAACAGTCAAGACAAATAACTTAAAATCTTCAAATGAGATCAGACGCTTTGTGGTTTTGACTTATCTGTGTTGTCCTTCCATTCACACAGATAATCAAAAGTTGGTTTTATCTTCCTGACTCTTTATTGATCCGTCCACCCGTATGCTTATCTGTGTGTGTTCTTCAGTGTGGGAAGGGGTCAGAGTCCGTGGAACTGAGCTGGAAGCTTCCAGCCACGAGACATATCTTACCGGTTCTGCTATAATATCCTTTACGGCACCTCTGGTGCCACCAGGGATGCTGGTCTCAGATCTCCTCAGGGATCCAAGTTCAAGCCACAGCCGTCCTAGGTGGTGATTCTCTGTGCCCGGGGAAGACCGCGCAGGAGGGCTCTGGGGGCTGAGCCCGCAGAGGGGCAGGCGGGAGGGCGGAGGAGGCCGCGTGGCCGCGCTCTGTCCTGGCTCCTGATAGCGGGAGCCCGGCACCTTCCACACCACGTGGTGACAGTCTCTGCATTTGCCACATCGTCGAGTGGGGTCCACTTGCCGGTTCCACCTGGCTGTGGTGGCCAAGGAAGACAGGACGCAGGGGTGGCGCGCCTATGCAGAGCCCTGGGATCTTGCTGTGTTTAAATGTTTATCCCAAAAAGAAACAAGTATCTGCAATTTCACTCTCTGTGGCCAAAGCTACTGGTTTCTATTCTAGATGGTTTCCTCACTGAAGCACAGTTCCCGTGGGCCCTGGAGGTTTGGGCTCTGGCGCTGGGGTGCACGGAGCCTGAGGGCCTTTCTAACTGGGCCGGGGGCCAGGGGGGCAGGGGGCCTGGGAGGGCTTGTGCATGTGAAAGCTGCCGCCTGTTCCTGGCACCATCGGTGGGCGGGCTTGGGTGGGCACCGGGGTGTCTGGGGGATGTCCTGGACCTCATGGCAAAGGAGGAAGGTTCACCTTGACTCTGCTCCTATGCAGGGTGGGCCGTAGAGGGTTCCGGGCCAGGCTTATTCTTTGCTCTTGGCCACCAGGCTAGGGTGGCTAAGAGCCTGCATGAATTTTAGGGGTATAGAAACAGTCTATAGAGGGGATGATAGAGTAATAATGTCATTCTAACTGAATGTGTCCCCCCCAAATTCATGTGTTAGACCCCAGGCCCTGAGGGGATGGTGTTAGGAGGTGGGCCTTTGAGAGGCGAGCAGGTCGTGGGCAGGGGGGCCCTCGTGTAGGAGACATGTCCTTGTGAAAAGCGGCTGGAGAGCGAGCCACCCCCTTTCTGGCCACGTGAGGGGGGACATGAGAAGCCAGCAGTCTGTGACCTGACCACGCTGCTGCCTTGACCTTCCACCTTCCACCTCCACTGCTGTGAGCGCCCCTGTGGGTGCTCTGTCCTGGCATTCCAGACAAACGAAGATCCTCACCTTGAGTCTTCTCTCTGTCTCTCTCTGAATCTCTCTCTACATTTAAAAAACATCTCTGCTCTCTCTTTACTGTGGAAGTTGCCCATCATCCCTAGTGTCATAAACCGCTGTGCGTTTCTGGGGCTGCTGCTCCCCAGCCTTGCACAGTTGGGAAAACTGTTGAGACTACTTTTCTTTAGAGCTTGCTTCTGTCTTGCTGATGAAGTTTCCTAGATCTCTAACCAGATGGAGGTAGAGCTGTATGGATGTGCTTATGCTGTGTCTTCATCAGCAAAGGGGCCAAGTGCCTCCTTTTGGTTTTTGATATTTGGAAAGAAGAAAGGTCCACTGGCAGATGGGAGGGCCGCCCATTCTCCAAGTGTCCTGGCTGGAGACCCCGTGGTGTGAGCGCCACTCAAGTCCCTGGGAGGTCTGAGGGAACATTAGGACCTACTCTGGCATCCAAGTTCCATGGCCGTAAAGAACAATGCTCTCAGCCAGGCAAGGGCAGAAACTTGGAATTGCCTTCTCCTTAACTCCATTAACCGTAATTGTAATCAAGGATGCACTGCTGGCTGAGTTTCAGATCTAATTTTCTAATATTATAGTCCAAGAGGATCGCAGATGTCCTGAGGATATCACGTAGTTTCTGTGAACCTCTGACAATGACCCATTTCATGAACTGTCACATGGGGAAGACCTGGTCGTGACACTGCAGGATAAACCTGGCAAATGACTCATGTTTTCATGAACTACCTGGAACCAGCAGTTGACTGACTCTTGCATCCGAGCTACTGCAATGATTCCTTCAGTCTTTTTAAAAGAGGAAATGTACTAAGGCACACCCACCCCACCCTACTGTGCCATGGGTACTGTGCTGAACACTAGCTAAGTAATGTAATGTCGCCTCTAATGGGTTCACATTCCAGAGGTGAAGGGACTGCTCACTGTTGAAAAGGTTTTGTTTCAGGATAGTACTTGTCTGATTACGTGTAGCAGTGTTCTGTGCAAACGGTGTGTGCATGTAAAAATTAGATGAGTTGATAGGCAGATGATAGATTTGGGGAAAATATGGATGGATGGATGGATAGATAGATGAGTGGAAAGAGAGATAATGGATAGGAGATAGATGATGGATGGACAGATGGATGGATGGATGGATGGATGGATGGATGGATGGATGGATAGAAGGTAGATGTGTGGGTGGATAGAAGAATGGAAAGAGAGATAATAGATAGGAGATAGATGATGGATGGATGGAAAACAGTGTCTGCACTCTTAAGTACACCTTGATGCCTTGCTGGCAGTCAGCGTAGACCACAAGTGCCTTATTCATGTGGCCAAAGTCTCGGCTGTAATTCATTAAGTGACTTGCTGTACCTGTGTTACCTTGGTACCAGGTACCTTTGGCTCTGCCTCAGAACTGATTGCGAGGTATCCATTTTATTTAAACTAGCAAATGAGAAATGTGTAAATCTTCTCCAGTCTGCTTATTATTTTAATACTTTAAGAGCCACCTTGCCTGCGAAAATGACCCAGACACTTAAAGATACAGGAGTGGTTGTGTGATAGCGGAAGAATAGCAGAGATTAGAAAGAAATATAAAGTATGAGGCCTGAGAGTCTATAGTCAGAAAAAGCTTCTTGGAAAATTATCTGATATAAATTGTATATATTCAGTCTCCATTAAAAAAAAATTTCCAAAAAAAAAACCCCAGAAATGTTTGTTAATTCAGAGGTAACCAATGTCATGCCTTTATTTTACTGAGTTTTCTCGTAGAATGAACTTATAGGTATTTCTTGCTTTAATCCTTTGAGCTTCCATGAATGTTTTTTTAAGTTAAATCAGTCAATCTATGTTTTTGAGTCTAACCAAAGAAATCAAATGTACCGCAATTCAGAGACGAAAATGCTTTTTCCCCAAATAAAACTAATGCGATGTAGCAGGTACTCCCTAGCAAAAATATCACTCTTACTTAGTCACAACAAATAGATTTCTACTGGAGCCACTGTGAGCTGCACAAGATATGAAAGCTCTTTATATAAGTACATCATGGCCAATAAGCAGCCTAATATATCTTAGGACCACTGGAAAGAAACAAAGAGGAAAAAAAGAAAGAAGTTACAAAACGTTATGGAAGGGTTTGTGCATTTCTTTTCCTCTGCCTTCAGTCTAGCCCACGTTCTTGATCTAAAAGAAATACCACCTCTCAAGTTTCCATGTTGTCGAAGTACTTAAAACTCCAGTGCTGGGAACCTGAGATGGCACCCAGGGTGTGGAGCAAATGTTTCCATCAAGCCCTGGGAAATGGGCTGGTGCGTAGATCCCTGCAGGACGTTCGGACGGTCCCTGGACCTTGTCAGCGATGCAACAGGAAGGGGCAGTTTGTCTCTTCTGGGTAAACCAAATGGCAACCAGAGGACTATAGGGTGTGAGCCAAGTGCTGGAAATGAGACGTGATTCCTCCCCTCTGCTCCCCTTCATACACATTTCTCGGGTCAGCTGCGTGGCAGACACAGTCCTCCGTGGTGAGGGCGGGAAAGAGTCAGAGGCATCAGATAGACAAGTGCAAGGACTCAGATTAGGTGTCCTCTGTGGTTGCAGCTTGTTAGGGTCTATTCGTGGTTAGAAACTGGATTGACAGACATGGAAATCACGGTCTTTCTGCTGATTTATGAGCCAAAGAGCAGAGGGGATGGCTCTTCTAAGCGTCCACCCAGCTCTCCTGAGGTAGCTTTGCAGACGTTTTCTAGGCGTGATCATGGGGGTCCTGGTCCTGGGGAGACCTGGGGTTCCAGGCACAGGGGCCTTGGTGGTTTCAGTCCCAGCAACAAGCAGTGCACCTGCTCCTGGAGGGACAAGGCAGGAACAGTTCTGCACCCGCTGACCACCTAATGACCATCGAACGGCCACTCATGGGGACATCAGACGTCACCCTCTGACTCCACTTTCCATCATAAAAAGCAAGGAACACTTTTTATATTTGCTTTTGTGTTTAATGATTTGTAAAATCAACAGCTACACAATTACCACTCTCCAGGCTTGCCATCCCTGCCTTCTGTGTCCCATACCTGCCTTCCTGGACCGAGTTGTTTCTCCGCGGGCACATTGTTCCTAAAATCAGATTCAGAGCAGACCTGGGAAGCACCAGCAGGCATTTCTGGCAATGTTGGCAATGCTTTCCTTGCGTGGCTCTCAAGAGCTCATCTTGGACTTGCTCATCTAGGGGCTCATTTAATTCTGACGACAGCCCCATGGGGAGATCTGCAGCAGATTTTCCTCTTCCCTTTTGTAGATGAGCCAACTGAGGCTCTGAAAAAAATTAAGTGGCACGGCTGGTCAGTGGCAGAGGCAGGACCAGAACCCAGGCCTTGAGTCTCAGGTCAGAGCGGCTCTGGTGGAGGAGCTGGGCCTGATGGGGCCTGGGGTTAGGTGCTGTGGGGGCTGGAATTGCACCAGGTTCATCACTTCAGACTGGCCACCTGTCCGGGTTAGGTCTGCACACAGCTGCGTCTGTGGTCAGGTCGGTATCAGAGGCAGGGCCCGATAAGGGTCAGTGTTTGACAAGTGCCAGGTCCCTGCCTCTCCCTCAAATTCTTAATTCTGATAACCCACATTCCCAAGAGTTGGGTGAGTGAGGCATATCTACCGTTGAATCCACTTTGGAATCCACTTTGGAATCCCCCCAGCCAATTAGGTACTCATGGCGATAGCAATTTTTGGAGAGAAGATGATGGTTTTGACTTTATTCTGGAACTTGCCCAAAGTCTGGAAGAACTCAGAGACGTTCAGGACAAGGGCAGGTTTGCTGGGGCCACACACGCCTATGGTCATACCCCATATCGTCCGTGTTTGGGACAGTAACCCGCGTGGTGCTCCTCACATAGCCCGCGGACTTCCAGCCTGTCGTGTCCAGGTGACCACACACCAGTGAATCTACGTCCCTAGACTTCTTGTAGGTGGCCTACCTGAGAGGTCCCTGTGCTCTTCCCTGGGTGCCTCAGTCCTGGCCAGCGTCACATGTGTCACAAATTCCACCACAGGTCCTTGGACGGTGGGTGGGTAAGGAGCTGGGAAAGAGGGACAAAGCAAGAAAAATGTATATGGCGAACCCAAACAAGTCATATTCAGTTATTTTAATGAGCCCCATGCAGGATTAGCAACCCTACAAATCTGTGTGCAGATGCATTACAAGGAAACAGCAGAAGGCCAAAGACAGGAGTCAGTTTTAGGAGAGAGAAAGGGAGGTCGCTGTTATAAGAACAACAGCCAGAAGGACAGCAAGGATCAACAGGAGCTACAGGAGCTACAAGGCTAAATGCTAGGGAAAATAATAACCAGTTTAGGAATTTATGCAGGGTGAACTTGTTATTTGAGAATGGCACAAAAAATAAGACATTTTAGTCTGCCTCTTGGAAAATATAGAATGTACCTAAAACGTTAAACAAGAACAGACAACTTATATGTACTTTTAACATTAAAACTATCGTAAATATCAGTAGTTTAAACACCAAATCTGGGGATGCCTGGGTGGCTCAGCAGTTTAGCGTCTGCCTTCGGCTCAGGGTGTGACCCCGGGGTCCTAGGGTCAACTCTCACGTCGGGCTCCCTACAGGGAGCCTGCTTCTCCCGCTGCCTGTGTCTCTGCCTCTCTCTTTCTGTGTTTCTCATGAATAAATAAATTAAAATAAACAAAAGAAAAACATTAAACATGAAGACTTTTGTATGGAGATTCCAGGAAACATTTCGGGGATACGTGTCCCAATTATGAGAGAGCAGAGTCGGGAGAGATGGGAGATGATTCATTTATGCGTTTGATATGATCTTGATATCAGAATCGGGGAACGGTAAAGAGTCACATGCTAATCTCTCTATGAACACGCACTGAAAGATGTCAATATTGGCGGACCAGTTCCAGAGTGCGTATCCACGTACCTCCTGACAAAGTGGGATTATCATAGGAATACAAAGACGTTTGTCATTAGGAAAAAATATATACAGCTCAGCTCTTTTCAGTGATGACATGGGAAGAAAACATATGGCTTCGGTAGACACACGGGAAGGGCTGGGGTGGCCTCATCCTGGTGGGAAGGCTCAGCGTTGGAAAGGTCGGCATTTAGCTCCAAGGGAAAGCAACTCCATTAGATGTAACCCAAGGGTGGGTTTTTTTTTTTTACTTGTTTTTTTTTTTTTTTCTTTCTTTTTTGAATGTGACAGGCTCAGGGACGCAAAGGCCAAGAGCGTTGTTCTGGTCGCGGCTGTGGGACAAGCCACCCCGAAGCTCGGCAGCTCTGAACCTTCATTCGAACCTTCATTCATCCGAGGGCAGATCCTCTGGGCTTTCCTCGGTGTCAGCTCCTGGGCCTGGAGGCTGCCTGCCTGCGGGGATCGTCCAACTGAGCTGGATTCTTTCGTTTTTGTTTTTGTGGACGAATGCACACATTTCATGAAATAATAGTGTGCTCACTGGGCAACACGACTAACAGTCCTCATCCTATCTCTGATAGGCGAACATCGCGGCACATGAGGTGCAGCACAGTGTAGTGAGCCGAGCTGGGTTCCTGGGCCTGATTTGGGGCGGGGACCCAGTGGCACTTTGTCACACATACGTAACCAGTGGTCGGTCTGTCCCTCTCCCTCTGCAGGCCCAGCTCTGCACACAGCAGACACACAGCCACAGCGCGATGCTCAACGCCTCAGAGCCTGCTCCCGGGCGTCCTGCTCTGCGCCCTGGTCTGTGGTTTCCGCTGCGTCCACCTGCACGATGGCTGGCATCTCCGAGGGCCGTGCCTCTGCCCCCGCGTGGGCCGTGGCGCTTGTTCTTAATGGTCGTAAGCGTCTACCTGGTACGAGCCTCTGCTTTTCCACACCCTATGACCGGCCGTCCAAGTTCTCCAGAAACACTGCTGGGGGTTGGACGGAGACTGCTTGGAAGAGAGAGTAATGATGGAGAACCTACGACCTTGCACTCTCAGCTTCTCTCCAGGAGCATGGATATTTCCCTCCACTTATTAGGTGTTTCTTTATGCTAGACTCTATCATTTTAAATAACATATCATCCCTGATAGACACAAAAATACCAGACACACACACACACACACACACACACACACACACACACAGATGACCAATGTCTTTCAACGGCGCTTAATATTGTCCCCAAAGATCTGCTACATCTTTGGTTAGAATTTTTTCTGTGTGTCTTTGTTATTGTTGTTGCTACGGAGAATCGTGGGCTTATTTTTCTAACATTTTTGGCCGGTTACAGAAATGTCACTGACTTGTGTGTATTGATTTTGTGTCCAGCGATCTTGCTAACTCTTCCTATTAATTCAATAATTTAACTGTTGATTCTTTTGGACTTGCTATGTGCAATCTTCTTTCTTTTATATCTTTTCAATTTTTCCCTTTCTTCCTCCCCCCCCCCTTACAGTTCAATATTGAATTGAAGTGGTGACAAAGGGTACTCTGCTCTTATTCTTGCTCTTAAAGGGGATGCTTTAAATATTTCACTGTTGATTTATCTTTGCAGCAAATTTTTTTATTATTCCTAGTTTGTTAAGGGTTTTTATCTTGAATGTATTGAATTTTGTGGAATTATTTCATTGCATCTATTGGGACAATCATGTGGGTTTTGTCGTTTAGCCTGTTATGAATCTATTAATGTCATTAATTGCTTTAATAGATTTCTAAGTGATAGAGAAATGTTGTGTTCCTGGCATAAGCCTGTCTTGGCCATAGTTGATTTTTATTTTCCTTTATTTCTTATTTCTTTATTTCTTTTTATTGTCTTCTTGTACCAGCTAGAGCTTCCAGCATGATGTGGTAAGAAGGGCCCCCTTGCCTTGTTCCTGAACTTAGGGGGAAATTATCCAGGTTTTCACCATTAAGCATGACAGTAACTATATTTTTTTGTAGATGTTTTAACAAGTTAAGAAAATTCTTCTGTGTGTTTGATGAGAAGTTCTACCATGAATGGATATGGGATTTTCATCAGATGCTTTTTCTATGCTAATTGATAAACGTTCATGTGCTTTCTCTGTGTCAGCCTGTCAATGTGGTACAGAGCAGAGGTTTAGTTTCAAATGTTGATCTGGGCTTACACACCTGCAGCGAGTCCACTTGATCTTGCTGTTATAATTCTTTCCTATATTTTGTTGTACATGACTTGCTGGTAGTTTATTGAGAATTTCTGCATCTTCCTTCATAAGAGATCCTGGTCTCTAGTTTCCCCCTTTTATTTTTATATAAAAATATTTTTATTTATTTCCCCCTTTTATTAAGTAATAATAATAAATATTATTATTTATTAATAATAAATAATTTATTTATTATTTCCCCCCTGTTTTTATTAGGTTTTCATACTTGGGTAATGCTCATCTCATAGAATGAGTTATGAAGTATTCTCTTTGCTTCTGTTTTCTGGTAGATACTGGGGAGAATTGGTATCATTTCTTCCTTAATAGTTTGGTAGGATTCACCAGTGAATTTATTTAGTAGGTAATCAACCTACCCAGATGATCTGCTTCACCTCTGTGGGTTTGGCAGTTTTTAATCTGTCAATTAATTGGTCTATTTCATCTAGGTTATCAAATTGGCAGGCCTAGAGTTGCTCCTAGTATTTATTATTCTTTTAAATATCTGTGGACTCAGTGCTGGTGACCCTTCTTTCAATTTCAGGGTTGGTAATATGTGTCTTCTCTCATTTTTTTCTTGATTAGTTTGGCTAGAGCTTTATCAATTTGGGGGGATTTATCAGTTTTATTGATCTTTTTAAAGATGTAGCGTGTGGTTTCATCAACTATTTTTCCTGTTCTGTGTTTCATTTTATGATTTTCTTGTCTGCTTACTTTCAGGTTAAACTGTTTTCCTTTCTCTTGTCTCCTGAAGTAGAAACTTAGGTGATTGATTTTTGAGCTTTCTTCTTTCGAAACACATAACAGTTAATGCTATAAATTTTCCTCTTAGCTCTGCTTCTGCTGAGAATTTTGATAATTTATAGACTCATTTTCATTCACTTGAAAGTATTTTACAATTTCTCTTGAGACTTCTTTTTCGAATTATGTGCTATTTGGAAGTGTGTAGTTTTTCAAATATGGGAGGATTTTCCAACTATCCCTTGGTTATAATTTCTAATTTAATTCCGTTGTGATCCAAGGACATGCCTTGTGTGATTTCTATTCTTTTAATTTTGTTGATGTGTATTTTGTGGCTCATGTAGTCTCTCTTGGTGGATGTTCCAGACTGTGCTGGAGAAGAATGTGTATCCTACTGCTCTGGATAGAACACTCTCTACACGTCAGTTAAATCAAGTCAATCGATGGTGCTGTTCTGGGCAACTTTATCTTCATTGATTTCTCCCTGCCGGTGTATTACTCACTGAAAGAAGGGTGGAGAAGCCTCTAACCAGAAGTGTGGATTTGTCCAGTTTCCTTATTCTCTCAGTTTTCACCTTGTGTATTTTGATGTTCTCTTGTTTGGTGCTTACTTCTTGCCATTGTTATGTCTTATTGGAGAACTGTTCCATTCATCATGTCACCATGCCACTCTTTTTCCCATAGATCTTCCTTCTTCTGAAGTCTGACTTTTATAAAAATAGTATACTTTCTTAATATTTCCTTTGATTGGCCTGGTATGTATTTCTCCATTCTTTTACCTTTAACCTACTGACTTTATTTATTTATTTATTTTTGACCCTTTATATTTAAAGTGAATTTCTTGTAAGTATGGTTTAGTCTAGTTTTTTAAATCCGCCATGAAGAACTGGGTACTTCTAAATAGAACTGATATATTTACAATATTAATATTTAAAGTGATTATTGATATAGTTGGATTAATGTTTACCACAATTGTCCGTTTCTAATCTTTGCATTTATTATTTTTCTTTTTCCACCTTCTCTGATATTAATTGAGCAATTTATATTGTTCCATCTTATCTCTTCTCTTAGCCTATTGATTATGCTTAAAAATTTTTAATGGTTGCCCTAGAGTTTCCAGTGTACATTCTTGACCAATCTGCATCCACTGTCAAATAACACTATGCCACTTGCGTGCAGTGTAGTTTCCTCTTCATGGAATATTCCAGATGCCCTCCCATCCTTTGTGGCATTGCTATCATTCCTTTCACCTGTCTGCATTCTACAGTCACCCAAGGTATTTTTACTACTTTAAACAAAAAGTCATCTTTTAGATCAATCAATGGTAAGAAAAACAAAATATCTTACCCTCACTTATTTCTTTTCGGATATTCCTCTTTCTTCATGTAGACCCCAAATCTCTTAGCTGAATCATTTCCTGTGCCTCTAAAGAAACTTCTTTTAACATTTCTTTCAAGGAACATCGGTTAGCTATGAATTTCCTCAGTTTTTGTTTGTCAGAAAATGTCTTTATTTCTTCTTCACCTTGAAGAATAATGTAACTAAATATGGAATTCTTGATTAGTGGTTTCTTCTTTCAGAACCTTAAATATTTTATTTCACTTTCTTCTTTTCTTGCTTGCATGGTTTCTAGCAAGAAATACCCTATAATTCTTAACCTTATTCCTTTATAGATAAGATTTTATTTTATTTTTGTTTTACTTCTGGCATCTCTCATGATTTCCTTTTTGTCTTTTGTGTTCTACATTTTGAATATTATATCTCTATTTTTTGGGTAGTTTTTTTGCTTGGACTTCTTGGATCCTTGGTTTCATGTCTTTTATTAGTTTTGGATAGTTCTCAGCCCATATTAAATATTTCTGTTCCTCTCTTACCTCTCCTGATATTCCAGTTATTTGTAAGCTACACCTTTTGAAATTCTATGTTCTTGAATGTTCTATTTTTAAAATTTTTATTTTTTTCTGCATTTCAGATCATGAGTTTATTCACTTATCTTTATGCTTGCTCATTCTGTCTTTGGTAATCTCTAGTTTACTAATGAGCCTATCACTGGCATTCTTTAGTTTTTGTTACAGTGTTTTTTTATATCTAGCAATGAATTTTTAGTTCTTTCTAGAATTATCATCTCTCTCGTTACATTACCCACCTGTTCTTGCATTATATCTACTTTTTCCTTTATTACACTTAATATATTAATCTTAGTCATTTTAAATTCTCTATGTAATTACATCTACAATGGTGCCTTATTTGAATCTTATTCTGATACTTGCTTTTTTCTTTAAATTGTTATTTCTTTCCTTTGGGAACAACTTACTGTTTTTTTGTTTTGTTTTGTTGTTGGTAGTGGTGGTCAAAAGCCAGAGATGTGTCAGGTAATAGGAACCAAAGTAAATAGTCCTTTAGTGTGAGGATTTATGTTCATCTGACTAGGAGCCGCCAACCCCCTCCACCAGTGCTACAGAGGATCTTTCTCAGACCTTGACCCTGAACTTGGTGGAGTTCACTGAGTTAAAACCCATGAGAGTGTGGGGTTCCCTCTAAGACTGTGGCCCCAGCTACTTCATAATCCACACCTAGCTCATCATCAGATTTACTTGCTTGACCTTACATCTTCCTGCCAATTTTTGGCTCTAGTAGCTTTTGCTTCTGCTAACCAGATCTTGGCTCTGACCCCCCTGAGTCATCAGTTTCCAGATTTCATGGTAGCAGGTTTCTCTTCAACCCCAGCTGTCCAGTGGGTCCAGGAAAAGTTACTGATGCTTAATTGTTTAGCTTTTTCTTATTGTAAAGGTAAGAGTGACAATTTCTAAGCTTTTCACACTTTGGATCTGAAACCGTAAGACTCCCAGCTTGCTTCTGATTAGTGTTACCATGTTTTATATTTTTCCATCCTTTTATTATATTGAATGTTTATTTGTATAGCGAGTTTCTTGTAGGCAGTATATTGTTGAGTTTTGCTTTTTTATTCAATCTTACAATTGACATCATTTAACTAGGGAGTTTAGATCATCCATATTCAATGTGATTATTGTTGACAGTTTGCTTTAACTGTATCATCTTGCTACCTGTTTTTCTATTTATGCCATTATTACCCTTTTTCCCTTTAACTGTCTTCTTTTGGGCAATTGAACATTTTTTTCTTATTCAATTGTTTTTTTCTGTTGGTTGATTAGCTAGAATTCTGTATTTTTACTTTAGGGGTTGCTTTAGGATTTCCCTTTAACTTCTCTCAGTGATGCAATTGATGTGAGGATATTGTATTAAGAGTATGCTTGAGTATTTTGTGCTTGATAAAATAAGCAGAAAATAATAATTCCATAGAGCATTATGGCTTGTCTGTGTGCACAAGAACATTCTGAGGAGAGGGACACCTGGGTGGCTCAGTGGTTGAACGTCTGCCTTTGGCTCAGGGTGTGATCACAGGGTCCCAGGGTCTCACATTGGGCTCCCCATGAGGAGCCCTTTTCTCCCTCTGCCTTTGTCTCTGCCTCTCTCTTTGTGTCTCTCATAAATAAATAAATAAAATCTGAAAAAAGAGAACATTTTGAGGAGAAATAGATTATCAATTATAATGTATTTTGAGGCTAGGAAGATCTGATTTCTCTGGCAGCTCTATGATATTTCTTAAAATATTTGTGCTACATAATACTATGGGAAAGGGAAGATACTGTACAATATATTTAGTAGGTAGAGAGTTAATAGAATTTAAATCAAAGTGCCTTTGACTTAACTTTTAAATATAAGGTTAAACAAAGTTAATTAAAATTTCTTTGTTGTGGGACTTCAATGACCAAGATTGTTTTCCATGAGCTAGGGTCTTGTGGGCAGTTTCCCATATGAACATGGGACTGTTTTTATTAGGTTTTCTCTCAGGATGGGTCCCACAGAAAACCTTGGAGATGCTGTGATAAATATAAATGTTCTCTGAAAGTTCTATTCAAGAGGTGCAGTTGATGAAATGACAGGAGACAGGTGGAAATAGAAGTCTCCACAAAGAGCTGCTCTTACTATAAAACCAGTGTGGCAGTGACTTCCTGTCGCAGAGGTGTTTTTGAAGCTACAGTAGTAGAGGTGAAGTAGCTAACAGTCACTCATTATCGATGGTTATGACGTGTCACTTCTAACCTAGTTGAGTAACACCCCAAATGTGAGTATGCTTTTCTTCACTGGTTGCTGAGGAAGTTCAGAACTGCCTCAGATTAATGATTATGAAGCATCCTGAACACACACCTTGCTACGTCAACCTTTCCCCGAGTCTAACGATGGTAAGTCTATGTGCAGTTAGCCATGATTCTTTGTCAAATAAAAGAGTGAGTCATTTTGTATTTCTTAAGCTGTTTCAAACAACTTTTATGGAACAAAGTAGAAATTTAAATAAACCAACCAAACAAATAAAAAACTAAGAGACATCCATACATAGTCTTACCTATTCAAATCATCGTAATGTTCTTATGTTTCTTTTCCATCCAAATTTGTGGCCTTGAGCACTGTCTTATGCTTGGGCCGCCATAACAAACACCACTGACTGGAAGGCTTAAATGACAAAAATTTATTTCTCGCAGTTCTGGAGGCCAGAGTCCAAGATCAGGGTGCTGGCGGTCTCGTGTCTGGTGTGGTCTCTCTTCCTGGATGCAGATGGCTGTATTCTTGTCCTTGCATTGTGGAGAGAGAACTCTTGTGTCTCTCCCCCTGTTGAAAGGGCACCGATCCCATCATGCGGGCTCCACCCTCATGACCCAATCACCCCCATGGTTGCATCTCTTCACATCACATCATCAAAATCCAGCATATGGATTTTGAAAGGACACAAACGTTCAGTCTGTAGCAGGTACAGATTGCTTCCTCGCACTGTCTTCAAACCCCACTTCTGTCTCTCTCTGTGACTTTACCTCGACTCTATGACTTTACGTCTCTCTCTATGACTCTGCTTTCTACTGTCACCAGCATGGCTTCCCTGATGCCAGCATTGAAGCTAGGTGATCATACGAGCAGAGGGGATGAGTTGG
Source organism: Canis lupus baileyi (assembly GCF_048164855.1). Taxonomy (NCBI): domain Eukaryota; kingdom Metazoa; phylum Chordata; class Mammalia; order Carnivora; family Canidae; genus Canis; species Canis lupus. The sequence continues at coordinate 62,829,096 of NC_132849.1, read as the reverse complement.
TTCTCAGAATCTTGTTTACATTATTGCCAGGGGCTGTTCTTCTCCATGGGGAAGACATGATCGCAGAAAGCAGCACTGACCACAGTTGTCCCTCCTTTTACATCCCAGTGTGTGACAGCCTCTGCCAAACCAGCCTGGCGTTGGTGCTCCAGCCCCTTCCCAGCAGCCTCTGTTACAGGAGTGAAGCCTCACATCCCCTGAGAACATGGCCCAGCCTCATCTCTCTCCAGCTTCCTGCTCCCATGCTGTGCTTGTGGGTCCCTTTGCCTCAGGAGTGGTTTTTGTCCGGAAAAGTACAGGCAATTGCCTTGGGTCTTGATTTCTCTACCTCTGAGTAACATCTTGCACATAAACTTATGCCTACTTGTGGCCCTAGAGGACAAGACCAACCTTATTCCAAGCGTTCTCTTCCCATTCGGCTTCAGAGAAGAGCAAAATCCTGTGGGTTTTGCTGGTTCAGGAATGTGGACAGCACCCACCCAGCTTGCTCTAAATAAAGGCAGTCTCCTAAGTAAAGATAGGAGGGAAGAACAGTGCACATACTCATACACTGGAGTCTTAGTCCAGGCCTACTCGAACAGGAAAATATTTCTTAGTTTAAATACAACTTTGTCTTATTTGCAAGTGGAAGTCTGTGAACATATGAATAGTCCTCATGATGACAAATGGTGTGGTGCAAGCATATTTGTGAATGCAAACAAGTGACAGCAAATAATGAACGCAAACAAATAATTAACACTCACCGGGGTAAGACAACAGACTCTAATAATTTTCCTAATTGGTTTTCCTCCCTGTGGCCAGGCAGTTGTGTAAACCTTTTGTTTACAAATGCACATCTGTACACAAGCACGTAGAGAGCTACCCCAGTTATTTTGCATTGCTTAGGAGTGTGGTGTTCCAAATAAGTGGATAATTAGAACCTACTGTATTTGGTACTATCCTCTTAACCTACCTTCTTCCAACCTTCCTGTGGTGGTTTGTTTTCCTCCAGAGTTCTTTCCCAGGAGCCTCTCTTCCTTTCAACTTCTCTGGGAACCACATAAGCAGGTTGATGAGAATTCTACATGAAGCATCAGTGAAAAGGCCTGAGTAGTGGCTGCTGGATCAGCTTCCAGGAGTGAGTCTTCCACACTAATTTGGGGTGCTCGTATACGTCCCATAGTGTTTTTCCACATACTTCCATCTAATGTTCACTTTTATCGCTGCCTTAGGATGTATGGAAAGTGATTATTATTTTAAACTGAAAGGTACAAAGTTAATGACAACAGGAATGACTGAAGTCATCGAGACACTGTTTGAAACTATCAGAAGCATTTTCTTAAAACTATGTGGCAATTTTACTCCATTTCCTCACATATACTACCTAAGGATTTAAGCGTTTTGGTAAGCTGCAAATAGTTTCATTGAATGATGACTGCTATAAACCCATCAGCAAGTATGCGTTACAAAAAGTGCTCATTATTGTTAGTTATTGGCAAAACTGACGTTTTGGTTGAGATTGCAGAACCAGAAGCCAACCCAGCAGTATTTAACATTGTATGTTAATGAGGAGGTAGGTGTCATGCAAATTGGTACAGATTATTATGGAACGTAGGAGAAAAGGGAAAGTGGTTTTAATGAGAAAAAATGAAGTGGTGTCTGAAAGAAAAATACCTTACAAAAAGCTGGACTTTTACTAGTAATATTCTCAATAGTCACATAGGAAAGCCCCTTTATCAAGTAGTTTACTGATTTAAAAAAAAAAAGGAGGTGTGACTCTAAAGCAACAAAACGAATTGCTTTGAAACAATCATAGCAAACCTCCCTGCTTTCTTCCTGGCCTGGCTTCTTTGCTTGTGGCTTCTCTGGCTGGGCTTTCCTTGTGTTGCTGGGAGCTCCCCGTCCTACAAACCTTGCTTGGCTCTTCGCTGCCCTTCGGGCTGTTTTCTCCTGATGCCTTTGCACTTATAATTCCATCCACTCGATTGCTACACACACATCCCTGCTCCTGCAGGGATGACCTCTGCCTTCTCCAGCTTCCCTAAAATCTGCCTGAGTCCAACCACCTCTACCTCTGCTTGCTCCCTTCCTGCACCCAACCTCCCAACCTTACCACTGTTCTCCATCCTCCTCTTGCTACTTCTGGGCACACTATATGCTTCTGTTGTAGCCTTCTAATCCACAAGGGCATGTGTTCTCAATGTCTGCCTCCCGAGTCAGGTCTCTCTGAAGGCACAGGCTTGATACTTCCATTTCCATATTTCCAAGGGGTAGTGCCAAGTCATACCAAATGCTCCAAAAGGTAGTTGAATGGATGAATGAGATCAAGTAATTCTTCCATTGGTTGCAACCAGAGAGGGCCGAACCCATCCTTATCCTCATCAGCATCCTTGTCCGTCAGGACTTAAACTAGAATCCAGGTATCCCCCGGTGAGCATCAGGCAAAATAAAAACATTTACAGAGCAATGGCAGGCTGAAGACCCACCTCATGGCCTCGGTTCCACCCTGACTGCCAAATGCTCATGTTCTTTATAGACTTCCCAGGCCTGCCACTGTTTGGAGGAGCCATACCAGGGAAGGTGTCTTGGGGCCCTTCCTTTGAAATATCCCTGAGTCCATTTATGAATCTGTCTCTGTCTTTGTCTTACACACACACACATGCACACCCAGCCTCAGTACTTTTTATTAATCTCAGTTTATTCTGATCTGGCACTGTAATTATTTAGTAGATGTGATTCTGACTTACTTTTTAAAAAAAAGACTTTATTTTTTAAAGAAAAGTTTTAGGTCCACAGCAAAATTGAGAGGAAGGTACAGGGATTTCTCATTTACCTCCTGCCTCTGCGCACACCCAGTCTCCCCCGACGGTGGACATATTCCACCAGAATGGGACATTTGTTATGAGTGCTCCACCTACACTGACACATTATTATACCCAAAGTCCATAGCTCATATGAGGGTTCACTCTTGGTGCTGTCCATTCCATGAGTTTGGACAAATGGATAATGATGTGGATCCACCATTATAATGATGGTCATACAGAATGTTTTCTTGACTTATGCTTACTCTTCTCAAAACTTACCCTAAAGTAAGAGTCTTTCTAATACTGAAAGAATATATGGAGAACTTTCTTTATGCCAAACACAGCTCTGTTTTACGATATTAACACAATTCTCAGCACAGCCTTGTAAGGCAGGTGCTATGTTATCCGATCTTACATACAGGGAAACTAAGGCCAGGTAGGGTTTAATAATCGGTCCAAGGTCACCATTGGAACCAGGCCACTGACTCCAAAGTTGTGACTCTTGAGGGATGCCTTTGACAGCCTTAAGGCTGTTTGAGATGGCATCCCCATGGCTGCTTGGAGCTTTGGTGGCATCTCCCAGTGACCATATGGCTGACGAAGGCTTCAGAGCCTCCTTCCCCGACCCTAGGGCCGCTCCAGCGCAGGGTAGGGCATTACCCTTCTGGGCTTCAGGAAGATGTTTTGTTTTATTTTGGATCTTCTTAATTACATTTCAGAACTGATTTATTCCCCTCTATTTCTCCATTTTCATGGACTTTTGCCCCCCGAGGAATGGCCCACCTGGGTATCTAATCTGTTTCCATTGCTTTACTAGTCATTTTATGCCCATACGATCTCCAATGGGAGCAGGGAGGACTTTCCTCTTAGGAAGAGATTCCTGGGGCTTACACATGCTTCTGTGAGCTAGCCTTCCCATTCTGCACATGTCATTAATGATGGGAAAATGAGGTTCTCCGGAGACATTTCCCTCTCAATATTTCAAGTGCGTCTTATTTGTCTGCTCTTTTTCAGATTTGAAATTTGTTCTTTTGGTTGATATAAGGGATGTAAACTTTTACATATGTATTTTTATTGGTGGTACCAAAGGATGTTGAGTGCAGGGGCAAGTGGCAGCAGACGATGGGCTCTGGTGTCCCGAGTGTGTGCATCTGCGTGTGTACTGAGGTCGTCACGACGCTGTCATCCTGGCACATTCCTACAGAAACACACAATCTCTTCCTGCTTTTCCCTGATACTTGCTTTTGTTCAATGAAATTCTGGAGAATTTGTAAGCAGTCTCTGATTCAGATTTGTGATACTTGAAGTCTGTTGCTTTACTGTTAAGGCAGTTTTCTGGTGAACTGGGAAATGGATCTTATATTCAGAAGGTGGGTGAAAGCCCTGCAGAGAGAAAGTGGGTCCTCAGTCAGGCTCCACTGGTCTTTCTTATTCTCTGGCAGAAATAATTCAGCCCTCTGGGCTTTGGTCACCAGAAGTTCACATTCTAATTCCCTGGTTTCCTGTGATTTCAGATAAGTCATCATATCTCAAAAGGGGGCTGCACTTGCCCTACATGAAAGGTAAATAGAAGTGCCAGCAAGGGGTCAGCAGTTTAGGTCTTGGAAACATCAGCTGTGCTCAATCAGAAAGGGGTGTAGGTGGCTGAGGGTCAGAACCAGGGGGCTTCGAATATACTCTAATGGTAATTTAGAAAGATATACATTTATACGTGTTTAGGTTTAAATTTAAAATTTTTCATCATAATTTTAAGCCTTTAGAAGGAATTAATTTCCAAGTTCTAGGAATATTAACATTTAAAAAATAAATGTTATATGACTTTTTTCCAAGGGAATCTAAATGCCATTGAGATTTGATACCATCGGCTGATTTAAAAACACATGAACAATCTCTTCTTTAATTAGAAATATTACATATTGCTTCCTCCTCAAACTCATATTTCCATTCTATTTTCCTCATAAAGTTACATTTAATATAGTATTTTAAAGCACAAAGTTCTTTTATTGATCACACTGGCTTATTTGCAACAAAAAATATATATAGACTGATTAAAAATTTCCTTTGACTCTAAGTCTGAAAGTACTTTTTTTCTAAATTCAATAGTTATTGGCACAAAATTAATCAAGACAGTGTAAAGATAGTAATTTTATTCATTATTAAATATATGAAGTAAAGTGTTGGAAATGCCTCTATTTTTTTTTTAAAGATTTTATTTATTCATGAGAGACACACAGAGAGAGGCAGAGACACAGGCAGAGGGAGCAGCAGGCTCCCTGTGGGGAGCCCGATGTGGGACTCGATCCCGGGACCCCGGGGTCACGACCTGAGCCAGAGGCAGACGCTTAACCCCTGAGCCCCCCAGGCATCCTGGAAATGCCTCTGTTGATTGATGGGTGTGTCTGTTCTGTTTACTTTTCCCTCTTCGGCTTGTGGATTCATATATGATATTACTTATTGCTAGAATGAGGTAAGATTTGGCATCAGTTTTGCTCATTTTTATTATTATATATGTAGATAGTGACACATGCAGTCCATAGAAATAAATTGATGACAACAGTTTTTCCTAGTGACGCTATTCACTTTTCTGAAGTCTTTCTTACCAGAAGCCAAAAAATCATATGACTGATATATGAGCCCAGACTTATTATGATGATCTATCAGGTAACATCTCAATCAGATCCTATTAATTTTGTTGAAAGCAAAGGCATCCTGCCCGAGGATTCCTTGCCTGGTGATTAGAACCACTCACTCTCGGTCCCCACGCGGATGCTGAGGTTTGCCCCTTAGCCTGACCCTTGGAAGCTTTTCCATCCTGGTGGCAGGGAGGCGTGCTTTCCTTCCGGGAGCAGGAGAAGAATATCGTTGAAGAACTGATGGAAACCGAGCATCGCGGCTTGATTTCAAGTGGCTCCACGTGGGGAAACACTACACTTAGAAGCTGTGGGTGTGAGGGCGGGTTCCCTTAAATGCGTCCGCTGTGCACTCCCTGTAGGGGAGCCTGTGGGTCATTTGGTTGTATATTCGAACAGTTCAGAGCGTTTGAAAAAACAGCCATGCCTGGGTCCTACCAGTAAGAATGCTGATTCCATCCCGTGGTGTGCTGTCAGGACATATTTTAAGACATGGTCTCCAGGGACGCCCAGGGGCTCAGCGGTTGAGCGTCTGTCCTGGGCTCAGGGTGTGACCCCAGGGTCCTGGGATCGAGTCCCGCGTCGGGCTCCCTGCATGGAGCCTGCTTTTCCCTCTGACTGTGTCTCTGCCTCTCTCTCTGGGTCTCTCATGAATAAATAGATGCAATCTTAAAAAAAAAAAAAAAAGAAGTGTTCTCCAGTTGATTTTAAAATGTGCCCAGGGCTGGAAATTCCCACTTAGATTCTAAGCTCTGTTAGGTTGGGAACCAGGATCCATCACTCAGTGGAGCAGCTTTGCTGGCTTTCCTGGCCTCTGGTGAATAAGTAACGGGGAGCAAAACAACAAGGACCAGAAGGCAGCAGGTGCCGGGGAGTCACATCTCAAGCCCAGGCGGTTCCCTCTGAAGGGGCGGGGGGCAGGAGACGTGGGCAGGAGGGAAGCTGGCGCTCTGGACACGGTGGGACGGGGCGCGGCCCTCCCTGCCCTCGGCTCTTGCCCGGGGAACCTCAGGGAGCCGGACAAGGGGGGAAACCGCCTGCCGGCAGCAGTGGTTTTCAGAAAACTGCTGGAAGGGACCCACATTTTCACCTGCCAGTCACAGGAAGGGACTTCACTCTGCGATCTGGGAAGCGCTGTTCCTGACGATGTCAGCTCAGCGGTGGACTTCCCCAGATTTCAATATCCTGTGTCACTGACCCACGGGACGCCTTCCACTGGCCAAGGGAGCATCTGCCGTCCACTCGGCCTGCCGCCCACTGGCTGGCCTTCATCCGCTCCTAGTCATCAGCAAAGAGATTGCTTTTCCTGGGGTGCCCTTCTCCCGTCTGCAGGGGAGCCCGGGGAGGTGGGTGGCCCTGAGCCAGGGAGGCTGCTGCTTCCTGCTGCAAACGCAGCCATTCAAGCGCATTCCCAGCTGCCTCACGCCCCTCCTGTGTCACTTGGCCTCTCTGCATGAATCAGCTCATAAAGCTGCATCGTGTGCCTGCTATTCATTTAGGTCTCTCCAACTAAAGTGTGAGCTTCGCAGGCGCCAGGACTTTATTCCTGCTGTATCCGAACACCTAGAAGCGAGTCAGGTGTACTGTCGGTGCTTGGACCCCCGAAGAGGAGGTAGGGCAAGAGACGAAGGGAAAGGACTCTTCTCTTGGGGTATGGTAAGGAGAGGGCTGCATGGCTCTGGGCTCTGGGGTGCCCAGTGACAGTCGCTGGGGTGCCAGCTGTCCTGCCCCAGGTGGCTCTATGTGCACTTTTCTGCTCAGAACCAGCAGAACTGCTTCCAGAAAAACTTTCAAGAACCCTCTTTGTTTCCATCCAGGGCTCTTTGCCCCTGCCGGGCCCTCCCTGGACCTTTCCCAGGGTGGGAATGACTTCCCAAAGTGAGGATGTCCCTATTTGTTGGCACTTCTGTTGCTCGGGCCCCCACTGCCTCCTCTCACCCACCTCCTCCGGCCCAGTTGACACGAGCGGCACAGCCGGCCTACGTGTTCGGGGGAATCAGCCACACAACCTACTGGAGTCACGTCGGTAACGTTTTATTGTGCAGCCGAGATTCTTTATGTTTGTCGCCATCCTATTTTTAAAACTCACTATGAAATCTGGCTCCAGAAAAACAACTTACTCCGATGTAATAACCAAAAGAGAAAGGCCAGGTTGCGAACGTCAGCGGACAAGTGGTCTGATGTTAGGTGTTTGGCGGCGAAAGCACCTCCACCGTTTTGCTCTTTTACAGTTGCCAATTTGCACGTGCAAATAATTATTCCTACGGTTGATTATGCTGGCACACATCTGGAACCCATAAAATAAAGGGCAAGAGATTACCGGTCCTTGCAAGCGGCTTGATTCAATTTCCATTTTGTGCCCACAAATGGCTCTGCCTGCAGAGTGTGTATTTGTTCATGCGAGGAGGCTGCCCTTTCAGGTCATAGAAAATGAGTGAATATCCAGCACCCCAAGGTAAGAACCGCCAAGGCGTGTTGGGAGCTTTGGGGAGGTCACGTCAGAGAGCACACACTAGCCACGCGCTTAGCTCGTGATGCAGCACAGTGCTTTTTTCTTTTTTCTTTTTTTTTTTCCAGGGGAAACTTCTGGTTTTGGACTTTCCCCGAGCTTCTCAGGTGCTGGTCTCAGGACTTACAGTTTCTTTTCCTTGTATTTTGATCGTTTGCTTTTGCTCATATTTTGTATCTTTTCAATGCACTCCGAGGAACGTGGGGCCACAGCTCTCCCGTGGTCATGTTCACGAGACATCGCATCGCATCGCATCTCCTTCAGGGATACGCAGTCTCCCCAGGGACTCTACCCTGATTATTAAAGAGAATATTATTCTGAAGAATATTTTCTTCTAATGAGTCAGGTATATAACTCACAGGATCATGAGTACCAGTTACTAGTCACCATTCCATCTTACTGTAACAGTCCCCTGGGTCAGTAATGGTTACTAGTTACTCTCACTCATCACTAACAGCTTCTTTCAGGCTCAGTGTGTGCCTGTGGGATATTCTCACAGGGGCGGTGAGGTCCACCACGGGTGCAGAGCATCCGCCTCTCTGTGAGATGCTCACTCATTCCAAAAGCAAATGAGATGTGCCAACTGACACATCTTGTAAGGATGTCCTCATTACTTTGAAAACTAGTGGAGTATTTTCACACCCAGTGCCCAGAACCTGGTGATGAGTAATGACCGTATTTCATGCTGGACCCCCAGCGTCAGCTTCTCCTTTCTGTATGGCAACTTCAGTGAGAGGTCACGCACAAGGCTCATGGTTCGTCCATGAAGGCGTGGAAGTCAGTGTCTTCAGGATAGAACGCGATTAACTTTTAGAAATGATGATAAAACACATAAACGAACTTTGCCATTGTGACTACTTGAAAGTAGCATTAATTGCATCCAAGGTGTTGTGAAACCATCACCGGTATCTATTTCCAGAACTTTTTCATTACCCCAAACAAAAACTCCACCCCCAGGTTCCTCAAAGAGTTAAAAATAGAGCTGCCGTATGACCCAACAATTGCACTGCTGGGGATTTACCCCAAAGATACAGATGCAGTAAAACGCCGGGACACCTGCACCCCGATGTTTACAGCAGCAATGTCCACAATAGCCACACTGTGGGAGGAGCCTCGGTGTCCATCGAAAGATGATGGATAAGGAAGCTGTGGTCTATGTATACACTGGAATATTCCTCAGCCATCAGAAAGGATGGATCCCCACCATTTGCTTTGACGTGGATGGAACTGGAGGGTATTATGCTGAGTGAGATAAGTCAATCGGAGAAGGACAAACATTATATGGTCTCATTCATTTGGGGAATATAAATAATAGTGAAAGGAAATAAAGGGGAAAGGAGAGAAAATGAGTGAAAATATCAGTGAGGGAGACAGAACATGAGAGACTCCTAACTCTGGGAAATGAACAAGGGGTGGTAGAAGGGGAGGTGCGGGGGTTGGGGTGATTGGGTGACGGGCACTGAGGGGGGCACTTGACGGGATGAGCACTGGGTGTTATGCTATATGTTGGCAAATTGAACTAAAAAAAAGACTCCACCCCCATAAAACCATGACCCCCCTGTTTCACCTTCTCCCTGAGCTCCTGGGAACCTTTAGCTTGCTTCCTGTCTCTGTGGGTTTGTTCATTCTGGATATTTCCCATATTGTGCAATCGTACGTGTGTCCTTCTGCGTCTGGCGTACTTGGCTCAGCGTAACGTTTGCAAGGTCATCCATGGTGCAGCTGGTGTCAGAGCTTCGCGCCACACTCGGTTGTATGAATCGCACAGATTTTGTTACCCGCGCATCTGCTGATGGACTCTTGGGTTGATCAGTTGCCCGTTGCTTCCGGCAGTTGTGCAGAAGGCAGCACGGCGTTGAGTGTGTGTGCATGAGTGTCCGAGTCGGCCTTACTGACAAGGCCAGCGTGATGCAAGCTGCCCAACCTCCGGAGAGCCGCGCATTGTTGCTTTCTGCCCCCGCTCTTGGCTGAGGGCTCCCTCATGTCTCCTGGGACCCCAGCATCTGTGGCGAGCCCCACCGATGAGAGCAGTCCTGGCCTCCCCCCTCAAATGCACTCCTGGCCTCAGAGTCTTGTCACTGTACAGAAGGGATGCCAAAATGCCGTGTTCTCTCTGAAAATTTCTTCAAAGAAAATTATTTCTGCCCTTCAATGCCTGATATTCCCATAAATTCCAACTTCATAAAGTTTCGGTTTCCAAATTTCCTGGTTAGCTCCTCCTCCTCAATCACATACCAGCAGTTTTTAGGGACACATAAAAGGGTTGCAGCATGTATATTGCAAACTTCACTAAGCCAGAGATTTCCAAACCAGCTCGCTAATTGAACAGCTCGTAAAATAGGTAATTGTTAGTGGGGAGGCGAAGGGAAATAGGCAGACGAAGAGGATTTTTCGGGTACTGAAACTGTTTTGTGTTTCGCTGTGACGGCAGATTCATGTCATTATAAATTTGATCAAACTCCTAGAATGGACACAGCCAGGGCGAACCCTCATCTCAACTTCGTGCAGGTGGGCAGCCCGGGGGGCTCAGCAGTTTAGTGCCACCTTCGGTCCAGGGCCTGATCCTGGAGACCCGGGATCGAGTCCCACGTTGGGCTCCCTGCATGGAGCCTGCTTCTCCCTCTGCCTGTGTCTCTGCCTCTCTCTCATGAATAAATAAAATCTTAAAAAAAAAAAAACTTTGTGCAGTAATGATGTGATAATGCAGATTCATCAGTTATAACAAATGTATTATTCTGGCGTTGGGGGGTGTCATTAATGGGGGAGGCTGTGCACACGTGTGGTTAAGCGTTTTATATGAAATCTGCTCAATTTTTCTGTGAACCTAAAACCTAAAACCTAAAAAAATAAAATTTATTGAAAAAGAATTTAAGGATCTACATGGCACAGAAAACTAACCTACACAGCTGTCCGGAAATTACGATGGGGGTGGGGTAGCACCTGGGAATCTGTGTATATGTTATATGTAGCTTTAGTATTATGACTTCATTATATATTGATTATTTGATGGCATATGCATATATGGTCATACATATATATGGTTGAACACGTATATATTTGTATATATGCAGTCTCTCGTGTCGGAGACCCAGACAGCCGTGGTGTGGCATTCAGTCCAAGCCCGAAAGGATGAGAAGCAGGGCAGCCAGCGGTGCAAAATCCAATGTCCCAGCTGAAGCAGGCAGGAAAACTACTCCCTTCTTCTGCATCTCGTTCTGCCCAGGCCCTCAGCAGCTGCACTGGGGAGGGCCCTCCCCTGAGCCCACAGATTTAAACCCTAATCTCATCCAGAAACACCCCCATGGACACGTCCAGAAATAATGTTTGATCTGGGCCCCCACGGCCAATCGGTTTGGCCCCTAAACTTACCGTCACACTGGCCGGGCTTCAGGTGACCAGAATAATGACCAGCGGGTCTGTCCTGCGAGGTTTATTTCATTCCTGGGGTTAATTATCATGACCCCCGTGTGGACTGCGCCCCCCAGCTCCGAGGACACCCGCACATCTCACTTGAGGTTCCAGTGAAGAATTAAGTGGAGTCTCATGGTAACTGGAGGAGGAGCCGAGACCGCCTCCAATTTCTCCACGAGGAGAAAATAAATAAACTAAATAAACTAAAATAAAATAAACTAAAAGACGAGAACGTTAGTGACTTGCAGCATCCCCGACCGCGCGAAACGGGGGCTCGCGCCTTAGACTCTGATCTTCCCACCAGCCCTGCCGCCTTTCCTTCCAGCGCGTTTATGAAGTGGAAAGTCATTGCGACCGAATCCATGGCCACAGGTGTTTCATGTGTGTTTTTCTCCTGGTGGTTTACCTGGGTCCCTCCCCGCGGCCGTTCTCGCTCCTGTGCCGGTCTGGCCGTGGGGGGGGAGCAGCGGGGTGGGCAGCGGGGTGTCGGGTCCCTCCGGCCGGGGACGGGCTCCCGCCGCGGTGGTCTGTGATGAATGGCTTTTACTGTGAAAGCAGTCTTTATAAACCAAGCTCCTTTACCATCACGAGAACTGAAAGCAGACCCTTCTGTGCAGGTGACGGACAGGGGCAAAGTGGTGGCCCGCTCAGCAGTGGGCATGTCCTTCCGTGGCCTCGGCGTCCCCTCCGCTGGGAGCCACACAATCGCCACCAGGTTTCTCTTGAGAGGAGCCGTGAGCCCTGGTGCCTGCACAGCCCTGGGGGCCCCGATCCGCCACCGTCCTGCCCGGGTGCTCCCTCCCTCGACCCCGGGAGGATGACTCCCAGTCCGTGGCACGGCGCTTGTGTTCGTCGCTTGCTTCTTGGTGTCGCTTGTCACGGGGTGAGCACCTGCTGGTGGCTTTTTGTGGGTGGTGCTTGCATCCCAGGCGTCCGGGGAGGCCTGTCGCAGACACCCGGTCGCAGACACCCCGCCGTTGTTTCAGTAACGAGTGAGCTGCGAGGAAGGTCCTGCACTCTCCCCAGCCACCAGCTGGAGGCACACCGCCCGCACCCAAGCTCTGAAGCCCTGTGTGGCTCCCGCCTGGGGACAGGAAAGAGCAGACACGCTCCGGGGAGGGCAGGGGTGTCATCTGGCCTCCGGGGACAGCTCTCTGTCCAGGGTTAGGAGAGGGGAGAGTGGGTGGGGACGTGGGGGGACAGGCGCCAGCAGTCCTGGGTGGGTGGGGGGAGAAGAGGATGAAGAGGAGGGGCAGGGCGCCCTGAGGTGGCTGGAGCACCCCAAGGTGGCTGGAGCACAGCACCCCAAAGTGGTTGGGGTCCCCCGAGGTGGCTGGGGTGCCCCGAGGTGGCTGGAGTCTCCTGAGGGGGTTGGAGCATCCCAAGGTGGCTAGAGCAACCTGAAGTGGCTGGAGCACCCTGAGGGTGTTGGAACACCTTGAGGTAGCTGGAGCACCCTGAAGTGGTTGGGGTCCCCCAAGGTGGCTGGGATACCCCTAGGTGGGCTGGAGCACCTCGAAGTGGGCTGCAGCACCCAAGGTGGCTGGAGTCTCCCAAGGGGTTTGGAGCAACCCGAGGTGGCTGGAGTCTCCCGAGGGGGTTGGAGCACCCTGAGGTGGGCTGGAGCACCCCAAGGTGCTGGGCTGGGCGCCCAGAGGGCATGAGCAGGGGGTGGGATGCACCCCTGTGGAGCCCAGGCGGGAGGGTGGGTCCCCACGGATGTCCCGGCGGGTGAGGGGACGGGCCACAGCATTGGAGACAGCGCGAGGGGGAGCCCGTGAGACTGACGAATCCCAGGAGCTGCCGAGGGGACACTTACTTTTCATGACATGAAGCGTCAGTGACAACTGTTTGCTCCCGGGGAAGCTGGTTCTGTCGTTCTCTCAGGATCCTTGCGCGATGCCCATGTGTCTCCGTGTCGTGAAGCAGCTAGGGCCCCCGGGAGCACACAGCGGTGCCTGCAGGGTGTCGGGGCGTCCTGGGTCTGCGGACACTGTCCGGGCGCAGTCGGCGTGCACGGCAGCCCCGCGTGGGGACGATCGCCTGTAGCCAGGCCTGTGGGATGGGGGTGCGAGGGGGCAGCCCACCCTTCTCTCCTCCAAGCCCAGGGATGGGCGAGCCCCAGGACAAGCTGCTCCGTCCTCGGTGTCCCTGCTGGCCGCCGTCGGTGGCTCCTGGGGGGGAGGGGACGGGGGGGGCAGACCTCCTCCATGCCTGGGCGCCGCTGCAGGAGGGGCTTCCACGCACCCCTGGGCGGCCTCACGCAGCCCTGCTCGTAACCACTGTAGCAGCTGTGAGCAGGGGTGTCAGAGCGGCCGGGAGGAGCTCTGGCCAGCCTCTCCCCTGCCCGGGCCGCCTCCCTCCACCCCGCTGCCTCACCCCCACCCAGGCTTCCTCTCCCCCACCCAGGCCGCCCTTCCCCCACCCAGGCCGCCTCTCCCCCACCCAGGCTGCCTCTCCCCTGCTCCCCCAGGCTGCCTCTCCCCAACCCCCAGCCTCCTCTCCTGCCTCCCACTGGTCCCCACGTGGGAGTCACATCCTCATTTCTCATCGGGTTGGTCTGGTCTTTTCCCTCCACACCCCGGGGGTTCTGGAAGCATCGCTTCACTTGCACTCGCGGAAGGAGGGCAGGGGTCGTTGCCTCCCGCTGAGGTGGAGCTGCTGAGCACCCGCTGCGCTGACCGCACCCAGCAGCCTGGGGGGCCCGGGGAGCTGGCCGGGAGGGCCCCTTCCTCGCAGTGAAACCCGGAGCCACTGGGGGCTCCACCCTGGCTGGGCGTGGAGCTGGGGGCTGGCCTGGGGGCCTGGGGGCCTGGGGCTCGGAGCCTGAGGTGGAGGCCAAGCCCACCCACCCCAGGGGCTGGACCCTCCCTTCTCCCAAAAACCTGCCTCCAGGGCCTCCTCCCAGTGCCTGCTGCCCCTCCGGGGAGGGGGGGCCGGTGTCGCTAGGCCCTGTCCTGCTCACTCTCCCACTCCCGCCACTGTCCCTGCTCTGCTCTCGGGCTTGGCATCGGGTCACCCACACGTCAGGGTCTCAGCTCCCCATGCTTTGGTCGCGCTGCGGGGCTCATTCGGCAGTGTCCTCGGGGGGAGGGTACCCCCGAGCCTGCAGCCCCCGCGGTCGAGGGCCGGGTCTGCACCTTCGCCAGCGTCCACCCGGCCGGCCCTACCCTGGGCCTTTGCAGTGCGTGCACGAGGCTTCCTGGGACCATCGCTGAGCGACAGGTGCACAGGGCTCATACCTGGGGCTACAGAGCCCCTGGCCAGAGCCCCCTTCCATCCTGGGGCACTGGGATGTGAAAGGTGGGACCACGAGGAGCAGGGGCCTCACTGCCTGCAGGACGGGAGGTGTCGCGGGCCAGCGGCTGCACCCCGGTGGGCTGGCCAGGGGCAGGTTAGGGACGGGAGCCTGCCTACCTTTCTGCAAGATGGCAGGTGTGAACTGCTTGCAGATGTTGTCAGGATTTGCTGTGCGTTCAATAAACACTATTAGGTGACATTTCCTTCCCTTCTCGGCATCCTCAACCGTGTGCATGGAGAAAAAATGGGGCAGGGTTGTCGTCTGAGGCTCGAGGTAAGCTTGCACGTAGAAGCCTGGAACGGAGAGCGTGTACAGGGGGAGTCGGGAGGTGCCCCGGTGGCGGGGGCCAGGCTCGCAGAGCACCGGGGATGTCTTGTCCTCCTCACGAAGTGCTTCCTGCGTGTTGTGGGGCCACCTGCCCATGCTGGGGCCACGCAGGCAGGTGTCACTGGGTCACCTTCCATGGGGTGCGCCTCCCGCCAGGGCTGAGTGCCGGGATGCTTTAGACAGATGGGAGCAGAGGACGTCCAAGCCCTTCCTGCATTTGAGATGCTAATTCCATTTGCCAATTTAGTTTTTAGTCAAAATCCATTTTTCACTCTAATTTTTATTTTATGCCTGTTGTCATAAATGGAGGGGGAAAGAAGACGGCCTTGTCAGGATGATTGAATCTTCCATGAAATGAAAGCCATTTCCTGAGACAGTATCCACCCCGGGAACAAAGAGGAGGGCAGAAGTCGTTAGCCGCCAGCCTTGGAAATGCGGTCAGGCCCGCCGTCAGACCTGTGGCAAAGGGGACACTTTCAACGGTCTGCGTGTTTTCTTATTTTTAAAAATTGCATGGCTGATTTAAGGCCAATGACCATTTTTTGCGAACTTAGGATAGCCAGGTGAATTTCTGTTACAATACGATGTTGAGAAACAGGGAATCCCCTTTTCAAAGAACTAGTTCTCAATAGGAACGGTTTTGAAAGTGATGAAAATAATTATTAACGTACGCATTACTTTTAGATCTGCCTTTTCTGCTTTTAAACCTTGAAAATATGATGTTCCCTGAGTAGTTACATGATCAGGTCAAATGTTTAAGTCTTTGGTTGCTTACTATTGAGTATCTGGGCCTGCAGTATTCACCTGGATACTTAAAAGGAATAATTTAGTCGTGGGATGTGTATATCAGCTTTTTTTTTTTTTAAGATTTTTAAATTTATTTATTTATTCATGAGAGTCAGAGAGAGAGAGAGAGAGAGAGAGAGAGAGAGAGAGGCAGAGACACAGGCAGAGGGAGAAGCAGGCTCCATGCAGGGAGCCTGAGGTGGGACTCGATCCCGGGACTCAGGATCACACCCTGGACCGAAGGCGGCACTGAGCCACCCGGGCTGCCCTGTATATCAGCTTTTAACTACTACGGAGCACGTTGAATTTTCTTCTGATGAGTGTCAACTGACAAAAATAACCATTTTTACATTTTATAATTTTGGAAGCTGCCAGGTGATCATTAAATTCTCTTCTGGTAGCGTGAAGCCACTGGACACGATGCCCATGGGTTGTGTGCAAATGGCTTCCTAATGTAGGTTTCTCCGGGATATAAGGCGAACACCCAGGCATTTTCGGGTAGATACCCCCTCGAACTGTTAGGCTCATTCACTCCCAGCCTGATGATGCCGAGGACTATGGGTTTGGGATCAGCGGAGTGGCAGCTGGGGATTTAGGAGGGGGTGCTCGGCAAGGGCAGGGTCGTCTCGTAAGGTAGCACACTAGACTCGGAGTGTCCTCTGCTCATACGTAGGGAGGGTTCTTGAGGAGGAATTTGGGGCGGTAGGAAGCTCTACCTCTGCCACCTTCTCTCTTTTTCCCAAAACGAACAAGAGAACAGAGGAAAGCTGGGCTGCCCGTCCTGCCCTTTGTTTTGAGGATCATTAAATGTGCCGGGTGCTATTTTCAGTTGAGCAGCGGAGACCCTAGTGCAGGGGTCCCCACCAGCTCATCCCTTGGGAAGCCCTTAAGACATGCACATTCCTGGCCCTTAGCTCCAGGAATTCTGATTGGACCGGAGCCTGGAAATCTGATTTTTAAGACGCTTCCTAGAGCATCCTAATGACTGGCCAGGTCTGGGAACCACTTATTTAAATGGAGGAACACACTCTACTGATCATTCTTCAGTTCTGTGGTTTTTTAGCACACCCAGGGTTGGAATAGCCCTGGCTGCTCGAGTGCCCCAGGACGTCACTGGGGCATGTAGGGGCTGCTGGTCACGGCACGGAGCCCCCACAGCCAATGAGCACTACTGGGAGACATCCATTTGCCAAGGCCCTTTGCTCTGTGAGTAGTGGCCCGGGACACTCAGGACTGGCTTACTACACGGTGGAGCCCACCCTGGCCCTACCAGACTCGCTGCCCTCTTGGTCTCAGAGGACCACTCACTTCTCCGTTACCGTCCGCCACGGAAACCAGATGCCACTCGTGCCTCTTACCAGGAGCTTCACTCCACCCAGTGTCCTAATCCCCTCCATATTACATCCCAGGCAAATGTTTGCATTCCTGCTTGTGGCCTCTTTACTCAGTCCGTTGGAACTGTTCATCTGAATCATATACGTTTAGGCTAGAACAACGCTCGAGCCTTCTGGCACTCAATTCCTTTATTTTATAGGGAAACTCAATGCAGAGAGAGGAAATAATTCAACCGAGGAGACCTGTCAGTTGGAGCAAAGCCTAGGACCAGAACCAGCCCACCGCTCTTGCTGCCTGGCTGCAGACTTGAGTAATAAGAAGGCATTTGTCGATTTAATATGGTCATCAGTGAAAAGCGGCTTCTTTCCTCCGTCCCTGTAGAAGTCTGGAAGCTGAACTGATCAACACTCTCGGGGCCTCAGACAAGCATTCTCTATTCTGAAAGCAGATATTATGCTCTCTGATGTCTCTTCCTGCAACATTTTCGCGACCTGAAATGTTTTTGGCAGGGCACTTTTACCTCATTTGCTGTTTTTCTGGGCTGCTGCATCTTTTCAGAAGAAATGCTTGGAAGCAGACAAGCTGGCTGCTGGCTGGTGGGTGGAGCAGGGGTGGGCAGCCTAGAGCTGTGGCCGTCCTGCCCTGCACTCGAATGCTTCCATGCTGCTGAGGGGAGTCCGTGTGCTTCCGGGCCTTGGGATCACCACCAGCTGGTCTCGAATAAGGGAATGAAAACCACATCTCCCGATCCTGTGCTAAAGGATCAGGAGTCTTGCAGGTGCAGAGAAAGGGGTGAGGTACTCCCGTCTCCCCGATGGTCTCAGGATGTTGCCTCTTTCATGAGGCAATGAGCGTTCCGTGAGTGTAGGTGACATGCACTGATCAAGGCACCTGCTTTGGGATCAGTCAGCCGGAGCGCTGGATCTCAGGGGTCAGCACCTTGTGGGTATTTCACTTAATTTGTAACCTAATAGCTGATTCCATCCCTGTTAAATAGTGTTATTTAAAGAGTTGAATGTGATAATGTATGTAAGTCACCCAGTTCGGTGCCTGACACACCACAGGAACCCAGCAAATCATAGTTATTAGTGTTCCAAGAGCCACTGACCAAGGGGACACCCCTAGCAAGTGACAACAATTTGATTTCAAATAAGAAGAGCTAATAACTTTTATGAAGCATTTAGACCATATCAGGCACCAGGGTAGTTATTGTATCATCTATAAAGGTTTTACTTAATCTCTAAGCCTCTTATGAAGGAGGCCCTACCATCATCTCCTTTTTGAGGATGACACTGAGGCCTCGGAAAGGTGATCAGCTTGCCTGAGGTCGCCTTAGAGCTGCGACTCCATGCCCCGCCTCCAGAGCCTGACACGCGCCCTCCGCCTGGTGATCGATCGGCGTCCTGGTGCGCACTACAAGGTGAGATCGTTCCTCACTGTTTGACACATGGTGTCCGTAAGTCATCCTTTCCTCTGGGTGTCCTACTGCATGAGGTTGACCTAGTGAACACACCCTTGGGGTAGGGAACGTCGCTGTCACGTAAGACACATGTAGAGAGAGTGCAGCGCGAAGGTGCACGTAGGAGGGTGACGGTGAGCACGCTGGTGAGACACTTCATCACAAAATCAACGTGAGGTCCTCCTAGCTGCTGCTCCCAGCCCTTGCTTCCCAGGGACTGGCCAGAGGGCTTCCTGGCGTGCGAGAGTTTGAGAGTTCACTCTGATTGAACTGCGCTTGTGACGATTTTCACGCGTGGGGCCTGCTCCTGCCGTCTGAGACGACACAGGGAACAAGGAACCCTTCTTTTTCTGACAGGTTGTGGTTAATGATGGGTTTTCCTGCGTCTTCTTCTCCTTTTGGCAGAATGGTTGTGGTTTGCTTAACTATTCCTCGAGGGGCCCCCTGGTTTCCCCAGGCTTGTCACTACCCCGTTCCGCGTGACACTGTGGACATAATCAAAATCCCCAGTCTTCCTTCGTCCAGTCCTGTATCAGCTTTTCCTAGGTTATGTGGTGGTGGCATGCAACACAAATTCTCATTTGTGGAGCTGAAAACAATCACCAATATTTTCTTCTAGTATTTTAAGCTTCTTTCCATGTATATAGTTCATTCAGCCATTGAGAGTTCATTTCATTGTATAATGTGTTCCCATTTAATTTTATTATTATTATTATTATTATTTTAACCTGCAGGTAACAACTCTGCTAACACTTTCCCATGGTTTGTCGTACCTCCTCTATTGTTTTCCAAGAAACTACGAGTGAGTTTTTTTATACCTCTTCTATACTGTGTTCTGTCTATTTCAACGCCAAAATCAGAGTTAGCAGGTATTACTTTGTCATAATTCTTAATATCTGGAGGGAAAGCCCTCTTGTCCTCGTATTCCGTGTTGAGAATTTCTGGAGCTTTTCTTGAACTTTTGACATTTGATCCCACTTTTAGAATCCATTTGTCAAGGTCCCCCCAAAATACTGCTAGAACAGCCTTTATAATTTCATTTTTAAGAAATCTTATATATCCTTACTTCTTTTTCTCCTTTTTCTTTTTTTTTTTTTTTTCCCAAGTCTGCTTTGCTGTGTTTCTGGTCTGGGGCATCTTCTCAGAGGATATGAAATTTTAGTTTCTACTCTACTTTCTCCATCTCAGTCTGTACTTCCTGCCACCTCCCCTTGGAAGTTATGTGGTGCCTTCTTGCCAGAGCCTAGACCGAAGCTCTACTTGCACCGCTGGCCCAGATTCCATTCAAAGCGTTCAGCGAATGAATGAATAAATGAATGAGTGACTTGGCTCAAGACCTAACGGCTCAGCTGTATTTTCCTTTCACATCTCAAGTACGAATTGTCGTATAAATTACAGTCACAGGAAGTCTTTGTAGCCTTTGCACCTTTTTGTTTCAAGAGTGGAGCAGCCCCCTCCAGGAGCCCAAACATCCCTGTCGGAGCTGGTTCTTTCCATCATGTTGGATGGTGTTGGTTCTTACCTGGTAGGAGCCTGTGTGTCTGGACTGGAGCAGACCCGTGGCTTTCACCCTCTTTTTTTGCCCTGTGTTTTCTTCTCTCCTTTTAAAACCACAGGCATATTTCTCTTGTGTTGAGTATGGATAAGTCTTTACAATTAATTTTTTTTCATTGCCTAGAGAAGAGTCATTTTAAAGATTGAACTTGGCATCATCTTGAAAACAAGTACAACTTGATTTTTTTTTATTGTTTTAAGAGTATGTGGACTCTTGCTGGATTTACAGTTGAGAGCAATCCCTAGACCTTTCGCAAATTAAACGCCGTCCACACCAAATATCTTCTAATCCCACAAATTGCCCAGTTATTTAAAAATGAAATGTCCTTGTCCCAGTTGAATATTGTGTTTGGAAATCCAGTGATTTTTCAGCAGACCCTCCAGGTTCCGAGAGCTGTAGACACTCTCTGTCTTCACAGGATTTGCTCACAACTTTGACAAGGACAGGGCTGAGGTCGGGTCCGCTGGAGACTGCTCGACATTGGTTGGCACCTGGACACTCTCTGCTTGTGCTTTTTCATCCAACAGCAAGTTCATTTAACTGCAGAAATTTGCTCAACGAGTGTGAGTTTTGGAGGCAGACAACATATTTGCTATAAGAAGGGTTAGAAACTTGATTGTGCCACTTACTAGGTATTTGACCTTAAAAAATTTGCATAATTTTCCTCAGCGTCAGATTTTCTCATCTACCTAATGAAATGTATTAAGCAGCGGCACGTGAAGTCTGAATGAGGTAATAGGTAAGCGCCTGGTGCACGGTGGGCGATGAACAAACCTCTCTTCTTGCCTTCCCCTAACCAACCCCTGTACCCCACCTTATTTCTTCATTGTGCTCTGGGCCAACTTGTCCGAAATCCAGGTTTCTACATGCATGGTGTGACCTGGTGTGCTGGCTTCTTATTTCCAGGGCTGGGTCGGGTCCTGCCTCCGTCTTCAGTACCCCCAAAGGAGGCAGGGTTAGCAAAGGAGCAGAGAGTTGATGCAGGGAATGCTGCTCTGCGACACGGCCGGATCTCAGCAGGATGGTGGGCAGTGGTCTGGAAGAGAAGCTGGTGTCCGGGATGGAAGGGCCTCCGAGGCCACGAGGGACCAGCAGACAGTGTGGGAGAGGCAGTGCCGAAGCCTGATTACATTGGTGCCAGTGCGGGGTCTGATGAGTGGCACAGTGCCCCCCTCTAGGCTAAAGCACCTGAGCGCTGAATTAAGCCAGGGTCAGCAGGGAGGGAGAGGAGGGTTGAGAAGTGGCCGAGGGCATGCTTCCCTGGGTTACAATCCCCAGGACATGGTGACCAAGTGAACACCTGAGGTTGAGGCTGAGCAGCAGAGAGGAGCTGGGTGGGAACTGGAAGCTTCTCTCTTGGGAAACATGGTGTTGGATCAGACTCTAGCTCTCCAGTGTGACCACTAGGCCAGCAGCAACCCAGACACCTGCTAGGAACGCAAATTCTCTGGTTCCCTCCAGGACTCCCTAACCAGCCCCTCTGGGGGTGGGACTCAGCATCTGTCCTGACCAGCCCTCGGGGGAGTTCTGGTGGAGGCTAGTCTGAGAACCACCAAGGCAGGTCATGTGGGTGGAAGAGGAGCTTGGGGCAAACACATAACATATTTGATTTGTTATACTTTGGGGTTTGAGATAGCTGTGGAGCATGCCTGACATGTGGTATTGCAAGACCGTGATTAAAGGAATTATTTATTATTCCTAAACCTGTGATTAAAAGAAATATTTATTATTTCTAAAACAATTTTTGGGTATAAATCTGCTAGACCCTAGTGTTTATATTTTTGGGATTGGTTCATGTTGCTGGGATTTCTAATAATTTTATTTTCTCAGCTCAAGGAGTGCAGGGCAATCAGTTAAATAAACAGTTGTGATACATTGCAAAGTTTTTTACTTTGCAGTGGAGTTATAAAAGATATGAAAAAAATAATGCTTTTATTTCCTAAGCATAATTAGAGGGTTTGATTCAAATAATATTTGAATTTCCATCCTGGGGCAAAAAAAAAAAAAAAAAACCCACGTAGAATTGAACTTTAAAATCTACCTCTTGAGCAAACAGAGGCTATTTCTTCCTGACATTTCAGAAGGATATTTACACCGTGATGCCATTACACATTATAATTACATAATTGCACATTCTAATTATATGATCACACATGTTATGCTAATTATATAATTAGACTTAATGATAGCAATTGTGCAAGCACATAGTATCAGAATCAAAATGAATGAATTGAAAAACTAGAAAATACATGAGAATTTGTAAGATCGCCTTCAAAAATCGTAAAGTAGCTCGTGGCCATCTCAGAGGACTTAACGGGTCTGAACAGAAACTACCTCCTTTGTTCATGGGTTATGTCAACCTCTAAAGTTTTGCTGAAATCTGATAAAAGTTAATGTAAGTTGCAAAATCTAGAAGGAGAACGAAACAGGAAGAGAAGCAGTTGAAAGAGTGAATAGGATTTTAAACAGAGCAGAAGCCATCAGCTTCTACCCTTACTCACATTTCCCTTCTGCTCTGACAGCCGTCAAGATTTTAATCATATCTGAATTCCTGGGCTTTTGTCACATAACTGCCAACTTTCAGATTTGGTGAATGGGACATTCACAGTAATTACCGTTCTCTTGAACTTCCTCAGGATCGCAAATCTTTAGATAGTATCTCAAAACGTTGGAATGTTTATTTTCAATAGTTTCAACTGATCTTGATCCTGGGAAAATAAGAGTTTGCTAATAGTTATTCCTTTAATGTGGTGATTTGATCATTTTTGCTTATTTTTGAAGCCAAGGGTCTTAACTGAGAAAAAAAAAAAAAAAAGCCACATGCACTTTCTCCCCCTTCCTGCTGGGGCTGCGAGTCCTCTGTTAGCAAGTGACTTGTGAAGGATGAAGGAGGGCACATTTACCTTTAGGGCTTTTTCCAGCAGCTGGCTGCATAGCACAGAGATGGAAACGTCATTTAAAAAAAAATGTAATTTTAATTGCATGTTCTCCTGAAGATTCACCAAAATGGCTGGTTTAATTTCCCAAGGGAACCTATTTCTGCCCTTCATAGAATCTGGAGACTGTCTTCGGGCTGACAGAGAGCGTGGATTTATGTTCTTTCCTTGGGGTGTGCGGCAGGCACCGTGCGCGAGCAGTGGCTGCCTGGAAAATGAACAGACCCAGCCCTTCCTGTGCTTTATCGTCTCCTCATTAGGTTCCCCGGAACATCTCGCACCTTCTGTCTCAACCCCTCATTTGTTCTACGTAGATGACACATTCCTGCAGCTTGCGGGCTGGAAATGGGACCAGCGTCCTCCCTGCAGGTGCATCATCCCGCGGCTGCGGCCCTTGGCTTTCGGGCTCGTGGTGGAGGGTCTGCAAGCCCGTGACCGCCGCGGCTTCCAGGGGTGCAGGAGCCCCGCACCGAGCCTCGTTTCCTTGGGCGCCACGCAGATGGAGCAGAAGTGCTCGCCCTCAAGCATCCCGTCCCCAAGCGAGTGCGTCACGGGGTCACATGCTGGCTTGTGACAAATGCATACTTACTGCAAACAGAACATCGCACAGCGTTTCATCCCCTGCCCCCCAAATGTGGACAGCGCTGCTTCTGTGCTTTTGGTAATTCTGTGTCTCGGTCTACGCATCCGGATAATTTTGATTATCAAGATGTACCAATCCCAGGACTGTCACATGCCTCCGGGGGTTCCTGGTCTCAGAGATGTAATGCGTACATGAAGTCGTGTTCATGGTCTTCCCGTAATTCAGAGTGATGAAACCCACCTTGTAAAAAATGAGGGATAGGATGTTGTGAGATGTCACGGAACTAGAAGGCCCCTTTAGAATATTTGGAGTTTTTGCCACCTGCAAATTAGAAAGCTGTTGAGGGATAGAAGCCCAGGAGGATGTAGGGAGTGTAGAGGCTCCGCTCGTCCCGAGGGGCTGGATCCTGGACCCCACCGAGTGGCCATCCGACTCCCACAGCTCAGGGGAGGGAGAGCCAGAGCCCACCTCTTCCGAGTTCTAATTGTGTGCTGTGCTCACGACCCCCCAATTGCTTTCTCAAGCCATGTTCATTCATTCATTCATTCATTCATTCATTCATTCATGTACAAAGGGTTAATACTTATCACCACGCTGAGCTGCGGGCAAGGACAAAGATGAGTAAAGCACACTCAGGGACCCTCTGATTGATCAGGACCGTGCAGCCTCTGCTTGACCTCCACAAATTAAGGCAAAGTCAGAGGAGCGCGAAGACAAGGTTAGAAAAACGGGATAGGCTGGGAGGAGACAGAGGGTTACTAACAGCATGTGAGTTTAAGCATCACGGGGGGTAGGATCTCAGGGCCCATCGCAGGGACGTTACAGGAAGTGCGAGCAGAGTCCCGGCAGTGGAATGTGAATAGCGTGTCCTGAAACCAGTAGGGACTCCATCTGACACCAAGCTCGGGGGGTCACCATGGGTGAGTTTCGCCAAATTATGTAAATCT
Source organism: Canis lupus baileyi (assembly GCF_048164855.1). NCBI lineage: Eukaryota > Metazoa > Chordata > Mammalia > Carnivora > Canidae > Canis > Canis lupus. The sequence goes on along the minus strand of NC_132849.1, from coordinate 62,804,534 downwards.
TGCTTTTGGGCTGGTGGGTTTTAATTTAGTCTGGGGGTGAAGGAGCCATTGAAGATGTTTGAGCAGGGACAAAAAATCCCGGAGGAAGGATTTAGAGAGACCCTGAAATCTGGAGAATGGGTTTGAATGGAAGGAAGATCAGGAAGTGAGTTCTCATCGCACCTGGTATGTTCTACTTCTTTCCCAAAGTTGTTGATCCTGCCCATGGCTGATGGATTCCTTTTCTCAAAGGCCACTTCTCCTTTCCTCCCTCCCTCCCCCATAACTTCTCTCCCCTCCTCTGCCATCCTCTCCCTCCCTGTCCCCTCTCTTATCTGCTATTCAGCAGCCATCCATGGAATCTGTGCCCAACTACGTGCCAGGCGGCAACAGGTACAGATGGAGGGACAGGGGAAGGCCCAGCCGTTGGCCTGGAGGAGAGCACAGTCTCGAGGGAGGGCATGATATAACATGAGACATACGTGAGAGTGAGTGCTGAGTGGGGTGTAGGAGGCCCCCCAAATCCTGATCCTCCTGAAAAGGGGTGCAGAAGGCTCCTTGAAAGTCCTGACCGTCCTTCCGAGCCTTGCCAAATGAGTGGCAGCTAGCTAGATGGGCAGGTGTGAGGGAAGGACACCGCAGGGTGACTGGTGCATGGGGCTGATGAGGGCGCCTGCCCCTCTCCCCTATCCGTTCACGGCCTGAACGTGCCTCCTTCCACAGCCCGGGTCCATACAACTATGCACACCATGGCCTCAATCCCTGCAAGACTTTGCTCAAATGGCATCTTTCCAGGAAGGCCCATCTTGACCACCTTTTTCAAAGTCGCGTCTTCCCCCACACAGACAGCCCTATTCTGATCTATCCTGTAACATTCCACCTTCGAATATCTTATAAAAGTCAACTTTATCTTAAAATTGGCCTGTCTTCCACCCACCTCCTTCCTCTCCGCTGCCGTCTCCCTCCCCTTCAGCAAAGCCCAAGCCCCATGAGCGGGGGGTGGGGTGGGGGGGTGGGGGGGGTTCTCGATTGTTCACTGTTGCATCCCGGGCGCCTAGAAGGTCTGACGCAGGGCTGTGGCTGGATAAATATTTGATGAATGAACGACTGGGCCTCGAGCACTTCCTTGCTGCTAATACACCTGTTCTGTTGGCTTATCCTGTCACCTACTTCAGGGGTCTACCCCACATCCACTCACTCTCCCTCCTGCCCAAGGCTGCTGACTCCACTCCATCAGTTAGTGCCCCTCTCCTGCATCCCCGGCTTCTCACTTCCCGTCGGGGCCTCCCTCCACTCGCCAGCATGCCTCTGTCCGTGCGTGAAACGGACGGATCCTCCCCCGACATCACATCCTCTTTGCCTGCCTCAGGCAAAGAGTTCCTCCCCAGCCCTCAGGCCAACCACGCTTCTCGGGAGGGGATCTTCCTCATGGCCTCTGCAGCTATGCACGTTGTCGAAGGTCGGCCACGGCCTCCCCCTTGCCCTGACCTCTGCTGGGAATCTGTTGTGGGTTGACCTGTGTCCCCAAAGGAGATCCATTGAGGTCTCATCCCACAGGCCCCATGGACATGACCTTATTTGGAAGCAGGGTCTTTACAGAGGTGACCAAGTCCAGGTGAGGTCACTGGACTAGGGTGGGCACTACTCTGATGACCGGTGGCCTTTTAAGAAGAGGGACATTTGGATGCAGACACGCAGAGGGATGGCCCTGGGGTGATAGATGCAGACCTGGAGCCGTGTGTCGCAGACCAAGGACGGCCAGACCTGCTGCCTCCACCAGAAGCTGGAGAAGGAGGGACAGGTTTGGCCTGTGTCAGAGGGAGCGTGGCCCTGTCGGCCCCTGGATTTCAGGCCTGCAGCCTCCAGGGCTGAGAGAGCAAAGCTCTGTTGTTAGGGCCGCCCCGTCTGTGCTCCTCTGTTGGGAGGCCTCGGCGGGCGGGCTGTGAGTTTACTTGGCATCTCTGGACCCTGTGACAGAAGCGACCCCTCGTCCTTCTGCTCTGGGCTTTCTGCCCAATTCCTCTTGGGGTCCTTCCGGCCTCCCGCGGCCGGGTGAAATGCTGGTTTCCCTGTGACTCGGAGGGAAATTGGGGTGATCCACCATCAACAGCAAGTCTGCATTTCTATTTTCTGAGAGGTTTCTCGGAGGCCAGACTGCCGTGGCTGCAGGAGGTGGGACAACGAAGACACATCACCCGCTAACCAGGGCACGCGCTGTTACGGGAAGACCAGAGGGAAGGGCCTCGGGAAGACAGTGGGGACACAGCGGCGACCCCGGTGACTCACAGGGTGTGAGGGGGCGGGCTGCTTGTGGGAGTCCCCCTCTCCCTGATGGGGCGTGGGATTCCTCGCCCTCCCAGGGGCTCTGGGCCCCGTTACAAATGTAGAGGCTGCACTGCCCTCTCCCTCTGACCTCAACTCCGTGGCTGTGGCTCCTCAAACCCTTCTCCTGACCCATAACCGAGGCCTTGTTCAAGGCAGAGTAAGAAACAAAAGTGAACCAGACACCAGGGGAGCTTTGAGGCAACACAGGACCCTCTCCTGTGTCTACATTTGGGTCTCGACCAAAGAACACAGACTCAGTTTCCTCATCAATGAAAGGAGAGTGCCAGCCGGTCTCCACCAGACTGGCTCTGTGGCTCCGCGTGACCTCACAGCTTGGGGCATGGGGTCCCAGACATGTGCTTGTGGGGTGGCAGCCTGTGATCTGAAGAGCTTTCCGGAAGCAGGAAAGAGCAGTCCCAGCCACCAAGCTTGGAGCACACATGTGTGATTCGGGTTTTGAGGAGGCGCTATGGGGTGCTTCCTTGTCTGTTGTGCACACGTCACCCGGGTCTTGTTGAAATGCAGATTCTGCTTCCTTGGGTCTGGGGCAGGGCCCAGATCAGGCTTTTTTTTTTTTTTTAAGATTTTATTTATTTACTCATGAGAGACACAGAGAGAGAGGCAGAGACACAGGCAGAGGGAGAAAGAAGCAGGCTCCATGCAGGGAGCCCGACATGGGACTTGATCCCGGGACCCCAGGATCATGCCCTGGGCTGAAGGCAGATGCTCAACCATTGAGCCACCCGGGCATCTCCCCCCAATCGGGTATTTCTATGGGCTGCTGCTGATGCCACTGTCCATGGTCCACACTCGGAGCAGTGAGGCTGTGGACACAGAACGATGACGTCCTTACTGGCGGAGCTGATGGAGGAAGGCGAGGGGTACTTCAGGTGCATGAGTGCCAAGCTCGCAGACACATCTCTGATGGCAAAGCTAAAACTAAAACGACCTGTTTTGTGCTCAGCATCTCCCCACGTGGAGGGAGCCCTGACTCCTCTGTGCTCCGTGGCTTCATCCCTGGTGGTTCCTTGGCCGCTTGTACACAGTTTGCCAGGGCCGCTCCCCCCACCCCCCTGCTGAGGCTCTCAACACGGTCCTCAGATTGCTCCACAGCCTGAGAGCGGGTGAGGACACAGCAAAGCACCTGAGTTATACATAAAAACTACTCTTGTTTTCCAAGTTCCATCCATTTTTCTCCTTAGGCCAGCTGGCCTTGAGCATTCGTATTGACTCCTCTTGTATTCCAAGACCTGAGTCTCTGGTAGCAGCCGGTCCTGTGAGCAGCTTGCAAGGCAGTGACCCAGTCTCTGTGACTTCTGGAAGCTGCAAGGAGAGTTCATCATCTCATTTTGTAAGTGGCTTGGGAAAAAAATCTCCATCTTGAATTTGATACCTTGGACTTTTTGGTGAGGGTGCTCGGCAGGTCCGGAATTCCAGAAAGGGCTATTTTGGGTGATCGCTTATGATACCAGGTTTCTCTGGTAGCAGGCTTTGTGGAGCATGCTGGCTTTGGAATTCACGCCAAGGTGAGTCTGAGAGGTAACACAGGTGATGTCCGTGCACGGCCTTTGCACCTGGCCAAGCCCCTTGCTGAGTGTGAGCACTCCTGTGACCACTCGGCAGGCGAGCAGTGAACTGGAAAGTGCAACTGCCTACCGGGGATTGCCCAGTGTCTGCCTATCATCTGTCTCTCTCTCTCTCTCTCTCTCTCTCTCTCTCTCATCTATCTCTACCTATCACCTATTTTTCTATCATCTATCATCATCTATCTACCTCCCTGTTTATCTATCTATCTATCTATCTATCTATCTATCTATCTATCTTCTATCTGTCCATCTATCTTCTAGCTACCTCCCTGTTTATCTATCATCTATCTACCTGTCTGTCTACCTATCTATCTACCTGTCTATCTGTCATCTATCTATCATCTATGTACATGGAAGTACGGTTGACCAGAACATGTATCTATCAGTTTCAGATGTATGATGTAAAGATTTGATATTTGTACACACTGTGAAGGGCTCACCCTAGTACGTCGGGTTAACAGCCATCTCCATACAGAGTTAGAGAATCTTTACCTGTGATGAGAATTAAAATTGCTCCTAAAATAAGATCATTTGTTGTTATAATGGAAGGGAGTCTATATCTAGTATGAGGATCCTCAGGAGGTTCTCTGTAACAAAATATCACCTGGCAGGGGCAGTTCAAATCTTCATCCCTGCATTCTCTCATTCTTCAATTTGGCTTATGATCTGCAACATACAATATTTTTTTGTTCAATGGATCCACATTATCTTACTTGTCTATATGTTACATGTGTGCATATATATGTACTGATACGCACGTGCAATATGTGCCGTGATAGGTACTTTCTTTGCATGACATTATAAAATTTTGGGCCTGTAGTATGACTCACTGTGAGATTTGGTTGGTAAGCTATAGTACACAGGAGCGCCTGGGTGGCTCAGTCTGTTGAGCGTCCAACTCTTGGTTTCAGCTCAAGTCATGATCTCGGGGTCGTGAGATGGAGCCCTGAGTAGGGCTCCAAACTCAGCAGGGAGTCAGCTCGGGATTCTCTCCTGGCTCTCTCTCTCTTTCTAAAATAAATAAAATATTTTTCCCCCAAAAGATACACTGCACAAAGTGAATTTTGAACATTAGGTATATACAGATGTGGAAATTCTGCATGAGAGAAAGCCAGGCATGGGGTGTAACTGTCCCGTCACCTGGAACCTTGGAGCGTCGTGAGCCGCTGTGCCCCAAGCTTGTCTCTTGGGGTCTTCCTCGTTTCTCTGTTGGAAAGATATTAAGTGGGTTTTATGGAGGAGTGGGGGACTCTGGGGAGGGTGAGTGGAGGAAGGCATGCTGGAGTCAAATAAGTCTTATGGGTTCCTTTCCCCCAATCCCTTGGGGGCCCTGGTTGTTAGTTCATCGCTGAGGCCAGGATTGGCATGTGTGGACGGTCAGGTGGCAGGTGGGACAGGCTCTGAGGCTGCGCTGTCTCTCTCACGGCTCCGTAGCTTTTCTGAAGTAGCAAGAAATCAGCCAGAGTCAACACATAAACGAGCATGGCTGTATTCCAGTACAATTTTATTTATAAAACGGGCAATGGGCTGGATGTAGCCCGTGGCCATAAATTGCAAACCCGTGGTTTAGACTACATAACGGCATTATGAAGCTTTTTAGAACCTCCCTGTGCACACATAGGGATGGTTGACTACTTAAGGTCATGGGGTGAGCGCCTGAAGTTTTGCTAGAGGATCTCCAGATGCCCATCCAGAGGTCTTCGCCCTAAGGGCTGCTGGTTTACCTTAGCAGAAAGCCCCACTGGCTTGCCTGGGCCGGGAAGTCTGTCTGGCCCACACCCAGGCTGCAGTGCAGCGGGTGCCCTTCCCTGGGGCTTTTTCTCTGCCTCTCTTGCCTTCTGATCATGTCTTGGATTCTTCAGCCTCGCCAGAATAAAAAATTGGCTTGTATTACCAAAAGCTTCTTGGGCTCCACCCCAGAACTACTGCATCGAAGTGCAGGACAGTAGTGCTGAGGCATCTGGCGAGAGCTCTGCAGGTAGTTCCAGAGCATGGAGCTCAGGATCACAGCTCTCCGATGGGTGGCTATTTTTCAGAGTTTTGGATTTATGATTCAGAGGGGTTGGTACCTGACAGCAAAGACTTGTTCTAATATTTGAAAGACATTTAATAAATAAAGTCATTTATCTATGTTGGAGGACCTTACTAAAAAGCCAAGAGGGAAGCATTCACTGCAGGACACAGAAATCGCTTCTGTTGAGAAAGTCCAGTGCTTGCAAAATCGTATGAGTTATAAGAAAAAAGAGAGTAAGTCAGGGACTCACCACGAGATGTTTAGCTCCAGGGTCCAGCCGGCCGGAGCCGCCATCCCAAGGTCAAGGAAAATCACACAGAAACCATCGTTGATGAAATGAACTCTGACTTGAGCATCTAATAAACTGCACAAAACATGACTGCAAACTCTTCTGCCTGGAGTTGTGATATACCACTTCCTTCTGACCCAGAGTTTTGCCATCATAAGACGGCAGGAAAACTAATTTAAATAACGCTTCATGGATCCATGTATCTGATATGATGAAGTGTCCCTTCCTGTAGTCCCCGGTGCATTCAGACTGTGCTCACGAAATCCTTCCTGATGCCACCCTCTGTGTCCAGCCCTCCAGCCCCTCCCCGCCCCTCCCCTGATTTCCCTCTTTGGAGACACTACTGAGATATGTTCAAGTTTCATGAGCTGAGCTTTGTGTAAACAGCAGGTGTTCCTGGACCACTTTGTGCAGAGGTGTCCCCTCAGGAAGCCGTGGCCACCACGGCGCCTGCCACCCAAGAAATTAATGCTTCAGACCAAAGCGATGGGTCGGATATTGTTCAAACTCAGCACCCAGCCATCAGTGCTGCAGGGGAGATGCTCTCTGCCCCTTTCATCTTCTGAATGCTGTTTGTGTTCATCTTCTTGGCAGAAACTAAACTGCATCCGCATCTCAGCTGCTAGGAGTCTGGGGTATGTCATTTTAAACTGTCCAGCCCCTACGATCCAGGAGCACAGAGAACAGAATGGAGTGGAAGTAGAAGCCAGTGCCCACTGGCAGACTCCAACAAAGGCCATCTATCAACCTATCGATTATCTCTATCATCTACTTATTGATTAATATGTCATCTATTGATTTATCTATCATCTGTCTATCCATCTATTAATCTGTAATCTATCAATTTATCTATCCATATGTCATTGACCAATCACCTACCATCCAATTTGTGTATTGATCAATCTATCATCTACTAATTCATCTACTGATATATCATTTATCTATCATCTATCACTTTATCTATCATCGATCTATCAATCTACTGACCGATCATCTGTGAATTTATCTATTAATCTATCTATCCAATCTATCTATATCTGATTCTTCTACCTGGAGGTCATGCTGTAGATGGACACAGCAGTGATTCAGAAACAGAAGACCTGAGTTGTCACCTTATTAGTTGTACCCTAGAAAAAAATCACTTAACCTTTAGACACTGGACTTTTCCTCTATGTGTGAATATTATATTTTTTCCTGGAATTTTTTATGAGGATTAAATAACCTCAATTCAAAATGTGTGAAATGTTGACACTTCCTGAAATGTATTAGAGGCTTAAAAAAACAGCAGTACCATGAACGTATCATAGCACAATACATGCTCTATTACCCAGTTATGAACGAATGAGAGAGATCACTGGGATTACACACACCGTGGAAAAAATGATAAGAAATAGCCTCCTGCTTATCTCTTCCTTCTCATGAATGTCGGGGCAGCATTTCCTCATTGTTAATTACTCCCCATCACATCAGTTGACATTCTCTTGGAGTTGACATTCTCAAAGCAAGGGACGTTGTTTGCCTTTAACATTGTCATTCAGCAGATGGGGTTGTAAATTTTGAGGAATACCATAAAACTTTTAAGCAGATGTACATATTTATTTTTTTAAAAGCTCGGGTATATATAAGCATGTTATTACTCAGTGATTTCTATTGATTGAAAGAACGCTCTGTCCAAGGAAAGAGAAGAAGCGTAAGATGAGATTTCTGCTCATAAGATATGTCACTCCATTACCATGTGTTATTTGCGAAAAATAATTTTCTGTCATGTGGTTATATTTAAAAATTTTAAACTATGGGTGAAGTATTTGCCTTGGAGGCTCAGTGTAATTTAAACAATTATTTTAATTTCCTGTGCATTGGCCCAGAGAAGTGGGTGGTTATTCAGAGAGGATTTTAGATTGGAGAATTTTAACTTGGTTCTATCAAGTCTATCTGTAAAGACTTCATTCTGGGAAGCCACGTCCTAAAGACTCCTGGAATTTCCCAAGGCAAATGGTCTTTAACAGGTGTCTCTGAATGTTGGAAGTGGTCATGAGGCTGCTGGTCAAGCAACTGGTCTTCCACTGCTGGTATTTGTCTCCTTTTCAGGAAGAGGCTTGACAACAGCCACGTCTGGTGCCACCAAGGCCTGCAGAATCCTTTATGTTGGGTACAGGGTGTGTGTTTTGGGATGGCAGCCACCATAATGTGTATAAAAATCTCAATTCAAGGAAGAGAGGCTGCTCAGACCCAACTCTACCAGCTGTTGACCTCTGTTATTTGTCAGGTTTTATAAAGGGCTGAATGCCCCTTTGGGCAGTCTCTTTGAGTTGGACAGGGAGTTGGTTCATGCTTGAGGGACTTTAATTCTCTGATTTCCTGAAAGAGTGCAAACCACTCTCTTATTCTCATCTGTTCTCTCCTTTTTTTTTTAATCTTTAAAAACTATATACCCAGGATACACCAACTAAGAGACGTATCATGTTGGAGTTACAGACTATCAGCTCATCAGCTGCAGTTGACTCACCTGAGGGCCAGACTTGCCTTGTTCTCTGTCCTCCATCCCACTCCTTTCTCCTACTGGTCCCTGGGGCTGCCTCCTCGTTGTGTGCATGTCATCTTCTTGGTCTTTTTACTATATATATATATTTTTAGATATATATATGTTATGGGTTGAACTGACTTCCCCCAAATTCATATGTTGGAATCTCAATGCCCAGTATGTCAGAATGTGACTTCATTTGAAGGTAGAGTCTCCACAGGGTTAAGAAAATCAAAATGAGAGCATTAGGATAGGTCCTAATGCAATATGATTGCTGTCTTTGTAAATAGAACTTTGGAGACAGGCATGCATGGCGATAATGCCACGGGAAGGTGAAATAGCTGTCGAGCCCAGGGTAGAGGCTGGGACAGACTCTCCCTCACATCCCTCTGGAAGACCAACCCCAGTGACACCTTGGCCTTTGATGTCCAGCCTCCAGAAGCATGAAACAGTGAAGTTCTGTGGTCTAAGCCCCCCAGTGTATGACATGGTGGGAGGAAACTAATACAAGAGCAAATTCACCTTTCTTTAAAGAAGAGATACTAGTAGCGATGACCTCAAGTATCATCTCCACAACTATAGTAAGAAGTATGAACTATTGGGCTCCTTCTATTTATCAGGAACTTTACATATGGTATCTTCAATTCTAAGAGTACCTGGCAAGAAAAGTGTTCTGCTTGCAGGTTACCAGGCAGAGAAACTGAGGCTGAGGAAAGGTAAGTAATTTGTCTGAGAGCACGTAAGATGTACTGGTGAGCCAGGTGGCAGTCAACCCCTAAGACACGGGCTCCGGTCCTCAGATGTTCATCAGAACTTGTCCCTGATCCCACGGGAGTCCAAGAAAATAAAATCAGTTTTTTTGTTTGTTTTCATTAGTAAACACCTTTTAAGGATTTCAAGAAACTAAAATAGTAAAGAGAGGAGTCAAAGAGCTTTGAGATGCATTTACTGCAGAATGGCTTAAATGTAAGCCATGGGGTCCACTGCCTTCAGTAAAATTAATCCAACGAGTATTTTCTCTTCTGAAAATGCTGAGTTCGGTCTTCTCAGGATGTGCCACTAGGCTTCAGGGGTTCTCGGGACTTGGGTTCTGAGCGGGGACCGTGTGTGCGGGGATGGCCAGTCGTGCATGGCCCTTGCTGGGTGCCAGGCACCATCCTGAGCCTCTCCTGCGGCTGACACAGCTGAGGGCCTTGGGCCTCAGGGGGTCTCCAGCACCGTTCGGTGGTCAGGAGACCAGCAGCAGTGGTGGACGTGCGGTAACCGGCAGGGATGGGGTTTGGGCCCAGGCTGCACCGCCACCTCCTTGCGACTTCGTCTTGTCGCTGGCCTGAACCCCTGAATTCAGGACTGACCTCATGAAAGCAGGGAACTCCTAGAAGTTTCTGCCTAACTGGCAATCTTATCTTTTAGAAACTATACGAAATGTTTGTGGATGATGCCTACACGAAAGTGCCAGAAAGTGCCTCAGCTTCCTCATCACGTTAGAATCCCCTCTGGACAGTCATCCCATCCCTAATCAAAGGAGCCTACTGTCCTCTGTGCCAGAGTCAGGGCTTTGGAAATCTCTTCTGTGATCTCCTGGCCTGTGCCCCTAAAGGTGACAAGGTGATGGTGTGAGGCCAGCCCACACCCCGGGGCTGCCCCCCGGGCCTGGAGACCAGCTCGCAGCCTCCGCAGCCACGGCGCCAGCTGCTCCGGCCTTCACGTCGTGGGCAGATCACACGGGCTCTGGCGGCCTCAGGACTCAGTCGGCAACGAGGAGATATTGCGGCCTGACCCACGGCGCCCACATCACAAGGAGCAGGTCCGGGTTCATGCGCTCCTGTGGTTTCCTCCCTGCAGCAACCTGTGGGCCATTTTAAAAACAAAAATGCTGGGCAAGGGGCCACCGTCAGGCTGAACTTCCTGCTCCGAGTCCCTCTTGCGGGGCTTGTCAGGCCACGGAGGCCACGGGTCCCCAAGCTCCCTTGGCTGTGACTGCGCCAGGCCGCCTGGGCCGTTGACCAAGCTCCGGAGCTGCGGCCTGGGCCACCGGGAACAGCTTTGAGCCAGTGAGGCATTCACTTGGGGAAAAGAGGGTGATGCAGGGGCCCCCTTGGGCCCTCCTGAGGGGCGAGCCCTCCTTGGCGTTTTCAGTTTGAAAGATGTAAAAAAACCTCTCACAAACAGAAACAATTTAATAACCGTGTCATATGTACATACATAAATGTGGACCCTGAATTCATCTGAACTCACTGTGATATGTATTCTTGACAACATTTACCTGTATATTATAAAATACACATTAATATGTAAAAGTCTATGTTTCATCACCACCCGGAGTGTCTATTTCATCTGAAGATCTGTTTCTAGCTTTGATCTGCGCGGGCTGCTTATGTTTCCTGTTTTTTAAAAAATTTTCTATATATGGGATTTTTTTTTCCTGAATAACCCAATCAATATGAAATTAGAAAAGATTTAAATGTGTGCATTTGACCTATGTTTCATTCAGGAATCCAACACACAGGCCCACGAGAGATGCCTACTTTACTCTGCCCCTCTCCCCCCTGCCCCCCGGCCCTCCACCCGATATCCCATCGATGCCATGAGTTGTACTGAAGTAAAGTACTTTCTCTTCCTAAAATTCTGTAGTTTTCCACGATCTGAAGCAAGTATTTTGTTTTAGCAGAAGCTCCTACTTGCCATGGGTCATAAGCCTGCCGGGAATCTAGTGTATTGTAGTTTTGTTTATTTGTTTTGGTTTTCGTTAAATGCTGCTGCGTAAAAAAATGTTTGACATCTGATTTGCACTATTTCAGCAGCTTTTAACCAGCCAGAAGAAAAATAACTCATGCATAAGCTTTCTAAGTCCAAAGAAAACGTGGAGAGCACCCGCTTTGGGCACTTGGATCGGGAAAGCAAAGCAAAAGCTATTTCGTCTGATATGTGTGTGGCGGGGTAGGGAGAGGGGATTAAGGGAATACTCCGATGGATTATAAAAAGCAAGGCATTAAGTATTGGAAAGGTCTAGCAATCGGTGTTTAAAAGTAAATGGTGGAGTCCTTTTGCACTAAGCCGGCCAGGGACCAGCCAGGGCTTGTGGGCGAGACCACCCAGGAGCAGCGGCAGGAGGGTGCAGGCTTTGCAGATGCCCCCCAGGGGCCCCGGTGCATGCCGTCTGCGCTGCGAGAGGCTGAGACCCAGGTCCCGAGGTCTGCTTTGTCTCCTCTGTGTGTCCCGGGCTCTCCCCTCTGACCACTCTCTGCCTGGATGTGAGAGCTTTGGGCTTCAGCCGACCCACTGTGATCATTCCGCCACGGCCGGGACCGTCACGATGACGGTGAGAAGGCCTGTGGAATAAAATGGGGGCCTTCCACTTGACTTTTCAAGAAGAGATGGCTGTACTAATTATTAGCCATGTTATTATTAATCCTATTAATATTTACTTAAGTTGTTTTATTGTAATTAATTATATTTATTATTTAATATAATATTGATAGCATGTTTTATATTAATGTTAGACAATGCATTGATATATATGATTAAATTTATATATTAACACATCGTGTGTTACATGTATTGATATTGTAGGTACTATTTTTTATATTGTAGATACTATTAATACATATTATACTACTTAATGTTATCTATGTTATGTATATCATATTAACACATATATTAGATTATAATTATTATCTAATTATTATTAATTGTTAACTATTATGATCATCAATCTTATTATTTATCATATTAATTGTAAGTATGCTCTATTTAAGAAACCCTGATAATAATCTACGAAAGAGATGAAGTTGTCTTGAGATGATTTTTTTAAAACTTGGCCTCCTTTGCGGCTCCCTCCATCTTCAGATCCTTGGCGCTTACAGATTGGCGGGAAGACAACACAAACGGCCACTCAGCTGACATACCGGCTCCCGCGCCAGTTACAGACCCGTTGCATAGGAAGATAAATCCTCTTTGGAATTAGAAAAAGATTATGTGAAAATGTCATTTTATTTAGTAAAACGATTTGCAGATATCACTTTTATCAACTGTTCATACTTTGTGCACCGGAGCAGGAGCCCTGAGAGCCCCAGCCTGGGCCCCAGGACTGCAGCACTCCTCCTGCAGCCCTGCTCACCTCCCAGGTCCAGTCCCTCTCCAATGGCCCTATGGATGGACTTGCATTATCTGCTACGGTGCTTTATGCAAACCTGGGAAATGCATGTACGTCATGTATCCCCACACTTGTGGTTGGATCACTGGTAAGGAATCCCAGGAAGAACAGATAAAAATGCCTCTCTGGCTTCACCTTGACAACTCTCTTAGATGCCTGTTATTATCCTTAAATGAAAGTTAGTTTTGATAAAAGAGTAATTCATATTTTTAAATTTTTGCATCAAATTTCTATAGATTCCTCACCACAAACATGAGGTCACAGCCCTAAGGACCCATGATCCTTCCTGGGACCTCCGTGTGCGCCATGGGCTTTGCCGGCATTAGGAACCTCTCAGGAAGCCTCTTCAACTCCATACGGAATCTCTGCTTCCCTAATATGGGATAATAAATATTACTCAAAATTTATTGGATGCGGTTCCAGGATTAAAAAAACTGGGTGGACCCAACATCTGGCAAATGAAATGAGTATTTAAGTGTTTGCAGCCTCTTCTTATAAAGTGGCAAAAGCGATGTTATAACTTGAATGTTCAAGAAGAGAAAATGGCCCTTGAACCACCTTGCTGACTTATAGACTCATCAGCTGGAGGCTTTGTGATTTTGTGGAATTACATTTTCCCTCCGAGGCATGAAATCGAAAGAGAAATTAGGTGTGAACTGGTGACCTCCGTTGGGTGCTTCCCGGGTCCCAGGCACCGTACTTGCCACCGCACACCATCAATGTCCCGCCGGCAGGCTCAGAAGGCACACGTGGTCCAAGTGATGGGGACCGAAGGCCCAGGAAGTGAGGCCTGGCCCTGGGCTGTGGCTCCCCTACCTGGTGGTGCTGATTCGTTCTTCAACTTATTCTCATTTTTAATGAAAACCATCATAATTCAATTTTATATTCCAGGCTTTCTGCCTAGAGTGGATGGAATCTAGGGGGACCATTTCCCTTCTCACAGAGCCATGTCTTCATGAATGAATTACGTACCCGGCACCCAGGGCCCCATTCCCGCTGTACAAAGAATGGTAATGATTGCTACCGGAGAAGAGACCAGATGAAACGAGGCGCTGATGTTAATTGAAAAAAAAGAGGTGTCAGAATTTTTAAAGGAAAGTGTAGCAATTTAACTCCCCAAATGGTAAACAGTCTAACACCTCTGTGACAACTTGCACCCCCCGCCCCCACAAGATAAGTGAGAAGAGTACCGTAGGGTGGAAAGTAGGTTTCTATCTAAAGTCACTTGGTGAAAACTATGCGGCAGCTTGCCATAGAAAGTGTGTCCATCCACTAAGAAGTTAGTGATCCACTATATAAAAGATGTTCTAAAGTTTTATGTCATTTCACTAAATTATAATATTGCCCCTCAAATCCACGTACATAGATGATCGTCTTTAAACGTACAATCAACACCTCCCCTTACTTCTATTATCTGTATATACAGTATTCAATGATAGTTGGGCTTTGAATAAAGTAAACCGTTCCCATTGTAGAACATTTTGCAAAAATTCAAACTACTTAGAGAGTCGAGAAATATGAGCACATTAAATTGTTTGGGAAAATATCTTCCTACAATGGGCCTGTCTAGTGATGATAGAGATGCAGGACTTCACAGTAACCCAGCGAGGCTGGGGCCAGGTGGCAGAGGGTCGGGAGAGGCCTGCAGAGTCTGGATCTGGTGTGGTGGACAAGAGGGTCACTGCGGGTTTTTCAGCTGGGAGGCCCCATGACCAGGTTTATCGCATGAATTTGACGTTAGTGACCTGGGGAGTGTGTGGGAAGCGGGGTGGGATCGGGCAGGACCAGTCAGCAGGGGGTCCATGCGGGCAGTGATGCTGCGACCAGGCTCCTGGGCAGGAGAAAGGCCTCAGGTCCAGAGCGATGTCCTTGGCAGCGATAACGGAGCTGCTGGTCAGCGGGGTGGGGATTATGAGGAAGAGGTCCCGGGAGACGTCAGAGGCGTCGGACTCAGGCAGCCGGCGTGAGGCCCGGGAGGATCCGGGGCGGGTGCTCTACCTTCCTGCTGAGCTCCGTTTCCTTCTGCCCAAACCCGAGGTAATCTTGAGTAGAGAAGGGCAGGCCTGTTATCGCACTTTCAAATCACTTTTCCATAAGAATAAGAGGCAAACAAATCAATAACTCCTGAACAAGTTGGATATGCAAATATTTGAAAGGGTGGTTATTAAAACCCGTAATTCAGTCTCGGCGGTCTGTCATGGTCTTTATTAAAGAAGTTTCTCAATTCCTCAGCCCCTGTATATATAATGTGAGATAGAAGGTAATGATATTCATTGCAAGCTCTGGGAACATTCCCCTTCATTTGAAGGATATAAACAATGAATATTTATATTTTAAAGAAAAGGATGAGTTATGGTATATTACTTTTCAATAATTTTATATGAATTCAATAAACAGATTATGAATATCATAAATCTCAGTTTATTAAACTAATGATATCTGCTGGGTAAAGGGACAGGTTATTCAATCAAATAAGGAAAATACCAATGTCTGATGTATAACACCTTTTTCATTGATCATGGCTTTCCATTTGCATTGATATCTGTGGTCCTCCTGCGACCATCTCCCACCCGTGAAGCGCTGAGACCGAGGGAGAGAGCGTCACTAGCTCGTGCACAGGCACCTGCCAGCTCACAGGCAGAGACGTGGGGTTGCTGGGTCCTGTGGTATTTTGTATTTATTTATTTATTTATTTATTTATTTATTTATTTATTTTAATGATAAATTTTTTATTGGTGTTCAATTTGCCAACATACAGAATAACACCCAGTGCTCATCCTGTCAAGTGCCCCCCTCAGTGCCCATCACCCATTCACTCCTACCCTCCGCCCTCCTCCCCTTCCACCACCCCTAGTTCGTTTCCCAGAGGAAGTTTTAGGAGTCTTCATGTTCTGTCTCCCTTTCTGATATTTCCTACCCATTTCTTCTCCCTTCCCTTCTATTCCCTTTCACTATTATTTATATTCTCCAAATGAATGAGACCATATAATGTTTGTCCTTCTCCAATTGACTCATTTCACTCAGCATAATACCCCCCAGTTCCATCCACATTGAAGCAAATGGTGGGTATTTGTCATTTCTAATGGCTGAGGAATATTCCATTGTATACATAGACCACAGCTTCTCTATCCATCATCTTTCGATGGACACCGAGGCTCCTTCCACAGTTGGGCTATTGTGGACATTGCTGCTATAAACATCAGGGTGCAGGTGTCCTGGTGTTTCATTGCATCTGAATCTTTGGAGTAAATCCCCAACAGTGCAATTGCTTGGTCATAGGGCAGGTCTATTTTTAACTCTTTGAGGAACCTCCACACAGTTTTCCAGAGTGGCTGCACCAGTTCACATTCCCACCAACAGTGCAGGAGGGTTCCCCTTTCTCCACATCCTCTCCAACATTTGTGGTTTCCTGTCTTGTTAATTTTCCCCATTTTCACTGGTGTGAGGTGGGATCTCATGGTGGTTTTGATTTGTATTTCCCTGATGGCAAGTGATGCAGAGCATTTTCTCATGTGCTTGTTGGCCATGTCTATGTCTTCCTCTGTGAGATTTCTGTTCATGTCTTTTGCCCATTTCATGATTGGATTGTTTGTTTCTTTGGTGTTGAGTTTAATAAGTTCTTTATAGATCTTGGAAACTAGCCCTTTATCTGATACGTCATTTGCAAATATCTTCTCCCATTCTGTAGGTTGTTTTTAAGTTTTGTTGACTGTATCCTTTTTGCTGTACAAAAGCTTCTTATCTTGATGAAGTCCCATAGTTCATTTTTGCTTTTGTTTCTTTTGCCTTCGTGGATGTATCTTGCAAGAAGTTACTGTGGCATGTTTTTGAGGAGCCTTCCCACTGTTTTCCATGGCACCTGTACCAGTTGACATGCAAGGGTTCTAATTTCTTCCCACCCAGGCTTGCTGTGTTTCGCTTTTTTTTTTTTAAGATTTTATTTATTTACTCATGAGAGACACACAGTGAGAAAGAGGCAGAGACACAGGCAGAGGGAGAAGCAGGCTCCATGCAGGGAGCCCGACGTGGGACTCGATTCCGGGGCTCCAGGATCCCACCCTGGGCTGAAGGCAGCACTAAACCGCTGAGCCACTCGGGCTGCTCTGTCTTTCGATTTTCGAGACTAGCCCTTCCACCAGGTGCCAGGTGGCCTCTCATTGTGGTTTTGATTTGCATTCCCCCGATGACGCCTGATGTTGAGCATCTTGTCACGTGCCTGTCGGCTGTCCGTAGAAAGTTGGGAGTTACAAAGCGTAAAATGGGCTATGAAGTGTTATGTCTGTTACCATCTTACTTCTGGAAGAATCTGTGTGTGTGAACATAAAAATCTGCATGAGAAGATGCATCCTGGGGGTGCCAACAGAGGTTGTGTCTGATATTGTACTTTTTAATTTTGTTTTTACTGGTCTCTGCTTTTTTCTACAACGAGAATGTATTGCTTTTATAATAAAAAAAGAGGCATAAAAGTATCCTGTTGTCCCCCCTTTAACTACTCTCCTCTGGGTCTAAGTCTCAGATACAGTAAGGTTGCTGTTGGCCCGCTGGTAACGTGGCAACCAGGGCTTATGTCCTACTTGCTGTGGTAGGCTCAGAGGTGCCTTAAAATGCTGTTTTCTTCACATTTCTTGATTCTGCAAAGAATTATAATCTGTAGCTTGTGGCCTGGTAACTGGGTGGCCTAACAATGTTGACACTGTGGTGATAACCCCCCCCGGGGGGGCGGGGTCAGAGCATGTACTCCATTGGCCAAATTCCTTTTTTTTTTTCTTTTAAATTCCTTTAAGAAAATGCTGCTTAGGTTGGCAGGCATATTTCCTCAGCAAGAAGAGAATACGAGATAAGAGAGCGCTCTGACGTGGCTGAGAATAACAACCCTTATAAATCTGATTTAACAGAATAGATTTTGAAAGCATTAAACGAAGAGTGTAATGAAGATCATATGAAGGAGTGCAGGACGCATTGGCTTTGCAGAACTCAGTAGAGCTCTGACTTGTGATCGAATGCCAGATTAGATGACTGGCACAAGTCAGATGCCAAGTTGTGTGTGGCGATCAGGAGTTGCAGGGAATGTGTGTAGGGCCCCACTGTCTCGTCCCCTTCCCACCGCATGTCCAGACTCTTCTGTCCCTCAGTTTCTCAACTCCTTAGTTGCAACCAACAGGTCTCCAGTGGACACCCCCAGAGGAATGAGCAGAATTCTTTATTTAGAAGATGAAATAGCTCTTAGCAGACTCATCTTTCAACTTCCTCTGTATCTGATTCCCCATCTCCTTATGTGGCTCCTCGGAGCACTCAGCGCAGCGGTCCTTGGCCACTTCATGGGCCAGTTGTTGGTAGAAACCAAGCAGGGGCCACTGTAGGGACACGTTTCTTTCACTAACTCTAGTAAAAACACACAAATCTTGTACTCAGAAGACATGTTGTAGGACGCAGAAAATGCTGCTCTATATGCATTAGCCTTGGTCTGAAAATTCAAATTATTTTCTACTCCTTCGGTCCGTGATGAGGGACTATCGTCATAGTTGTATAGATAATAGGTATTTATGGAGTGCTTTATGGCTTGCAAAATACATTCAGTATATACTCCCTGATTGGATGCCGACAGCAAACCTTGTCTTATTACCTGCCAGCAAGTTTTCCCATGCACTAGTGGAGAAAATAGGACACAGACTCTTAGGGATGCTTTAAAAAGTTCATTTTCAGCTCTCCAACTCCTGCAAGGAATAACCCTAGTTCTCAAAAACAGCCGACTCTCCATTCACAGTCTGGGAAACCAGAGTAAGAAGGCCAACTATCTCAGGGTTTAGGCTTGAACTTAGCCTTCGAACTATGTGCTCTTGGCTATAGCAAGAACTATCCATGGGTCAGACTGAAGCCAAACAAGCAGGAATGTCTTAGCCTAGATGTGCAAACTGCATTTACCAATGGAATCAGAAGCATAGCTCTCAGCGGCAAATTTCTTCCTGATAACCACCCTTGTATTAATTTCTTTCAGTTTTTGGGAATTTGTATCACTCCTCCTGAATCTTTCCCAGTAACTGAGTTTATTTATTCCTTAGGTGGAGATGAGAAAAATCAGCCCAAGTGGCAATCACATTTGAGAACCTCTGGGGCTCGGGACCGACCCCCTGTAACCCCTTAGGAAAGAGGTGGAAGGTTAGACAGGCCCATTATATGTATGTCACTTCCTGGTGCTGAAAAATCGCATCAAGAGGCTGCACATAAATGCCCCACAGCCAGGGAGATAAGAGAGGCCCTTGGGGTGTTCTGCATATTAAACCCCTTGTCAACGACAGCCATTTATTGATGTGTGTGAAATGTTTTGGAGCTGGAAAGGGCTGTTACAGTAAGTGTCAAGTCTTATTATTATAAAATTCCATGAGGGCTTTGCCAGAACATGTGCCTGTGACATTCCATTTTTTTTTCTGTGAATAATGTATTTTTAATAAAAAATTTTAATTCCCCTCGATAAGGATAATATTATTATTACTTAACAAAAACATTGGGGAACTGCTTCCTTTGAGCCAATTCTATCAGTTCAGGAACTTGAGAGATCTGTATCTTACACAGAGGGGTGCTCAGCTGCCCTTATATTCCTTTATTCATTGCATAAGGCGAACGTTTTGCGAGCTAAGGTGTAACTTGGACTTGGCCAGTATTTCACACAAAAACGCAATGATCCAATCAGTTCACACTCCAGATATAATTCAGTCTGAAAATTAAATATTCTTGTGTGGGTCACCTCTTTACTGACCAAACAAGGTATCTGCTATCATGCAATGCTTAGCATTTTGCATTTTGTTGTCTATGTTGATTAGGCCTAACATCAAAAGCTATCAGGATAAACACTGAGTTCATCATCTTGAGATAAGATGATGTGTCCATAAAAGCCCAGAATAGATCTGCTTTCTGAAGATTTTATAGATTGAAGGCAGATGGGTAGAGGAATGGGTCAGAGAGGTCTGCAGTTGTGTCCACTGACAAGGGACTTCTCACAGAGTTACAGAGTTTCGCCATTTTCTGGGACAGTCTGGCTCATTGGATCCTGAGTTGACCCTAGTGCATTTCTGAGGCCATGGCTGCATTACATGGATGGAGGAGCATGGAGGGAGTTGGCTGGCCACTTTGTTTCCCTATGTCACCTCTACAAAACAGGAGATAGGCTGGTGGGGACTTTTTCAAGAGTTCATTTTCAGGTTCATGTCTAGTTCCTGGATTCTCAAAACCGCCTGTTCTCACTGGTCATCAACCCACATCCCCACTGGCTTTCTAAAATGCCAAGTGGAGCCTACATCTACTCTAAATGCTTGATGATAAAAACACACTACTTGGGAAGTGATCAGGTGGGCAAAGTTACTGGATGCTTCTGTTATTTTCTACACTGCCCGGATAGACACACAATCTTGGGTCCATGGTCCCAGGCTTGACAAAGAGAAACTCCTTTTCATGAATTACAGAAATAATTTTATTTTATTCATTTTATTAATTTGTTTTCCATTCTAGTCCACAGAGGGCCTGAGGGTGCCTTAAAAATACATATGTAGTTGTGTTCTAACATAAGAACCGAAAGAGGAAATGAGAACCAGGAAGCAGAGATGCACATAAGCCAACCATAAGGGCAGCATCCATGTGATGAGAGTTTCCCAAACCCAGGTTGTTAGTTATCGTTGTTTTTCAGTCGTTGTGTAGTCACAGAGGAGGAGAACCATCGTCACACATCAATGCCAGGTAGCGGTGTCAGATACAGTGCAGAGGGTCCTGACAAGCGTTCTGGATGGCCTGCTTCTTCTCTCTTCAGCTCCTATGGACTGGTTCTCTTTTCCTATCATCTTCTTGGTTTGGCTTTTAAGCAAGCCCGTCATCCAGCTGCATCCCCTTTCCAGTACAAGGGCATCCATTCTGGACCCATTCAACTCTAAATAAGGTCACTCCTTGCCTGGAATGTCCCTCTCCAGGCAATGTAGTTCACATCCCAGGACAGGAGCTGGGCTGAAGGGGGGACTCTTCAATTAACTCTCAGCGCTTTGACCTTTTTCACACACCCATCTTTCTAGGGCTTCGTCCTCAAGTGAAGACAGTGTACAGTAATGGTGAGTCTGTACCTAGCACATTCTGTTTACATCTGATCTCATCTAGGGTGGGCAAACAGTGGACTTGAAAATGTGTCATGGTGCCAACACAACAGAAGTTTATTTGTTGCTTATTAATGCTGCACGTAGTCATTTGGGAGCCCCAGGGGACAGATGGCCTGCCATTTTCAACATGGGGCTTCCCAGTTTGCTCTGGGGTCACCTTCCTTCCACCTTCCCTAGAGGGTGAACAAATATGGTGGAGGAGAGCATATGGGCTGTTCTTACAGGCCACATCCAGAAGAGATGGGAGCTCATCACTTCCACTTAAGTCCTGTGGCTCAGAGTGGGTGGTGTGGTTTACCTAGCAGGGAGAGAGATGGCCAGAAAGAGGAAGAGGGTATGGTCCTGGTGAATGCTGGAGGTCTCTACTACACCGCTTCCCAGGTTTGTGAGGAAGAGTAACTGAGTCAGTAGATGCGACCCTTCGAAGCTCTCTGGTAGAAGTATGCACTCTGTGAGTGTTAGCTCTTACTCTTATTATTACAGCAATAAGCTCAGTCTTTAAAGAGAATTATAATTCTCTTTTGGCAGATGAAGACACAAGCCCTGAGAGATTGAAATTCTGATGTCAGGCAACTGGTAAAAGACGAATTTGGAATGGAAGCCATGATCTTTTTCATGAAATGTCACTATTTTGGAGTTGATATTTCAGAATGGCTTGCTGTGAAATCTACTCCTTTCAGGGCCTATATGACCATGAAGAGAAAAAAAAAATCAAATTGCTAACTGATGTGAAAAGTAGATTCCCTCGAAATATTTTTATTTACTTTCCAATAAAAAGGGGAAAATGTTCTCTTATGTGAAAACCTAAGGGTGTTTAGAAATCTATCTTTCAGAGTTTGAGATTGCTAGCTGTGTTTTAACATGCTCAGCACATCCCAGGGTCACTGAGCGAGTGCTCAGTGATCATTTGGTCTCCATTCTTGTCTCTTTGTAATGTGTGTTGTACTGACATCAAGCATATCAACAAAAATACATGGAACATTTTGCCCAAAGGCAGTGAACATTTCTCTGATCTTTAACATGCACCCCTTCTTTCCACACAGCGTAGGTCCGTTTGGGCTGTGCTCAGGCTATACCTGTGCGTGCCCTATGGCCATGCTCCTCAGGACCCTGCACAGTCTCTTCCGGCTGCCAGTGGGGATGCAGACAGTACACGAAGCATGGGATTGGCTTCCCCTCTGTCAGTCCCTCAGATAGACTCTTCAGTATATTCTGTTTTTTTCTAAGCCTTTTATAGGCACAACTGTCTTTTTTATTGCATTTTACATATGTATTATCATATCAAGTTCTTGGGGTGTATGCTTGTTGACAAGGAGATATGTGTTACTTGATTAAAGTTGACAACTGTGGGAAAGTGTGCTTTTCTTTGTCTTTTAGGCATGTCATGTTTAAATGCTCTCTGCTTTGTAGGACTGCTTGCTTCTTGTCAGGCAAACATAGTGATGGTGTTGATTTCGGAAGCACATCAGTGTTACCAGGGCTATTGTGGCCAAGGGAGGATCCTGGCTGTCCAAGTGAGCTGAGGGGAACTCACCCACCACCCATCTATGGGACACGAGGGCTCCCACCACTGGTCAGAAGCTCTGTTTAGAGTCTTCATTTGCAGTATTTCACACTGGAGCTTGAGGAGGAGCTTGGTGATCTAGATGTGACACCTCTGCCGAGATTGTTGGAGGTCATGGATAGACAGTATCCCTCGTATCACTCTGAGATCAGACACTGGGCTTGTTTAGGTAAATTATTTATATTGGGTGTGGTCATGAACACAGACCCTCCTAGTAAGCATTGTTTTATTTTGTAGAGTTGATTTTAAAGAAACATTACTAACTGTTGCTCAGGTGAGGTTTGGTTTCTGCCACTTTCAGATGAGGTCCCTGGGGGAGTGAGGAATCCCTGCAATCCATTCATTTTGTTAGACTGTCAAGAACACAGAGAATTGTTACAACAGGATGGCCAACCGTCTTCCACTGAGATGGGAATAAACAATAGCATGGTATTCATTGCTGAGGATTTCACCCTCCATGGGTGGCTCAACTGTATTATCTGACTGCACAAACCTTCCAAGATGGGAAGCCATGTCTTCATATCAATATACAAGGTCAAGAGAGGTCAAGTGAGGAGTGTGGTGCCCCTGGGCTGGCTTTCTCCAGAAAATCCATTAGAATCCTTCACATCCAGGATTCTAATCAGAACAAATGCGCGCAAATGTGCATGGTCCTAACAGTTATTAAAGCTCCAGGGTGTTGGACCAAAGGTGTACCCTGAAGAGCACTGGCAATAACTCAGGTATGTTTGAAAATGTTGTGAAAAAGAAGGACACCTTTCAATGGCCTTTCAATGCATTTTGTAGTCCCATGATGCATTATTTGAAGATATATTTATCAAGCATAGTTTATGTGATTCTCTTATTATGCCCACAAATATAATGTATATTCATAAGTAGCTAGTAAAATCAAAATCATAATCTGAACTACATAAATTTGATCAGAAAAGAATTGATTTTACTCTTAAAGATGCTTATGTGAAAAAAAAAAGAGGCAGTCATAAAAAAAAAAAAGAATTTCTACTGTAGGCCAGCTAACTAAGCTGCTTTGTGGAGAAATTATGCCCACTTTACAAATGAGGAAATTGAGGCTCGGTACAGTTTGGTGACTTGGCCATGATCACATAGTAAAAGGAGCTGGATCCAAACACGTGCATGTCTGAACCCCAAGTTAGTCCTCTGCACCACCCCCCATCCCTCTTCCTCCCAGACCCATGGTGATTCCCTGTTGCCTCTGCCCCACACTCTCAGCCAGCCCTCAGCTCTCTCAGACTTGTTCTTTGGGGGTAAGACAGGGACTGATCCAGTGGACTGTTTCGTCAGTAATGTAACTACCTTTTGTAGCCAGAGGGCTGACAAAAGCCAGAGGGCTGACCAAAGCCAGAGATTGTGGTTGCTCAAAGCAGTAGATTTTTGGCCAGTGTATTTCATGAGAATTTTTCCCTTAGGGGTTGTACAATAGTAGGTATACCCTATAATCCATAATATTTATGTGGAAAGTTGTCTGATTTCAAGGTTTTTTTTTCAGCATAGTAACAATTAGTGTCTCCACTGTACTGATATCTAAATCTACCCGTGCATGTTGTATATGTGTCCATTTACCATCCATCTTTCTCACTGTCTCTTCCTCCTTTCTGTCTACCTCTCCACCTATGCGTCTGGCTGCCTGCCTCTCTAATCATCTCCTTGTCCATCATCATTATCTCTCCATCTATCTATCCTTCTGTGTGTCTATCATCTCTCTGATGGGGTTTATGCATCCAAAGGGCAGCACTGTCAAGAGAGAGAGGATAAACCTATCGTCACTACAACTGCCCCCTTTGGTTGGGCTGTTGCTTCCTAGCTTGTCACAAGCTCTGGCATCATAGATCTCAGTTTATCATTGATTGGACTATAAATGCTCAAGGACCAGAGCTTCACTCAACATTAAAATGCTTGGGTCCTGGGGCTCCTGGGTGGCTCAGCCAGTGAAGAATTTGCCTTCAGCTCAGATCAGGATCTCAGCGTCCTGGGACTGAGCCCCAGGTCCAGCTCTCTGCTCAGAGGGGAGTCTGCTCCTCCCCCTCTCTCTGCTCCATCCCCTCTGCATGTATACACACACTCTGTCTATCAAATAAATAAATAAAACAAATGCTTGAGTCCCTCCTCCACATGGACAACAGCTAAAGAAATGGAAAATGTATTTTAAGACAAGTTGTTGGGCTTTAAAATTGCTTTTTGAGGAGTTGCTGCAGTAACTCTAGTTCTCCGATGATTAGGAAAGAAGGGCCCAAATGGATCCCAATTCTAGCTGAACCCAACCTAATGCATTAGGGCCAGACTCTTCTTGTTGGTTTTCAAGGCCTCAAATTTTATGGTCACAAGCTTCTGGTCCAACTTGCAGCAATATTGTTCATTCAACAGATGCTTACAGCACCTCCACGATAGCCTTAGCAGGTGCTTATCCCTCCACCCAACAAGACAGCACAGGTGCTCAGAGCCTCGCCTCATTAACAAGACACGCACACACCTTGTATCCAATTTAAGCATGATCAGCGATGGTCAGAAGCCTACCCCCAGGCTCCTAGAGGCCCCTCTAGCCACAGGAGGAAGCCCTAGTGGACAGTCATGGAGACAGGCAATTACTGCTCTGTGACAAGTGCCTCACCAGAGGGTGTGCACAGTTTCGAAAGATCATAGAAAATGGAGCTCCTGTCACTGGCTTGGGAAGTCAGGCCTCTCAAGGATGTTTGCTTTTCAGTTGGGTCCTCAAGGATGGAAAAGAGTGTGTGAGATGGTGGGACAGCAAGTTGCAGATTGAGGAAATAGGAGTCCAAGCTGAGTGAGGTCCAGCCATTCCTGAGGCTGAGGTGTGGGTCTGAGCGGGGTCAGGTATGGGGTGCGAGACCAAGAGGCCCAGCGTCTCTTCCAGGAGGAAGGAGTTTTCTGTGTGTGATGGAGAACCTAGAAGTGTGAAGAAACAACATGATTAAATGTATTTTAAAAGACATGTTGGTTTGAGGATGAATTAAGAAACAAAACTTTTTAGGCAGTTAAAATGGGGAGAAAAGAGGTGAGATAATGAGGTGCCAATAAACACCGAATGGGGGCGACCAGGGGACACTCCTGAAGGTCAGTGACCAGGACTGTTGATGCTCAGGCTTGTGAGGTGGCCCAGGAGTGGTGGTGGGATTCCTTGCTGGGTGACAGTGGGTGCGATGGTGCTTAAGGGATGCAGAAGAGGCGGTTTGGGAGTACATGCTGAGTTTGAGGTACCGGCAGGTCATTCCCATAATGACGCCCTTAGCAGTTGGGTGTACATGGTGGGATCCAGGGAGAGGGTCAACTGCCAGGCTGAGAGACTGTGAATTGTCCAAGTAAGAAGAGAGTCTATGAGAACATAAGCCCGTTTTTCCAGACACGTCTACATGAATGCTGCGGCTGCCCCACTCTGCCCCCTGCTCACACCCCTGCTCCCCACGGCCTCTTGCCTCACCTCATCTTTCTCTGGCTGGCCCGCCCCGCCTTGCCTTGCCAGAGATGCGTGAGCCTCTGCCCCCCCTGCCCCAGGTATATGAGGACTAGACTAGTCTCCACTCCCCAGGACACCCTCCCAGACTCCAGCCCGCCTGAGGGCTCCCCAATCTTACCAATCGATAATGCTGGTCCCTTCATTCTCTCTTGAAAGCCTAGTGATTTAGAATCAAACCTCAGAGTCAAAGCCTGGGTTTCTTTTCTTTTGTTCTCACCTGCATTAGGATTTATTACCTGGATGACTATGGGCTGCTTACATAGCCTCTTCCACCTGTGCTTTGCTCATTGGAAAGTGGGAATAGTGGTACTTCCTTAGGATTGCCAGGGGGACCGAGGGATGCAGTGGTCAAATGCTTTGCACAAAGCCACGTCTATGGTAAGCCCTCAATTAATATCAGCTATTATTTTTATTTCCCTCAATACTTAGGTATTTGTATTCTTTAGGGTTAAAAAGAACATAGTCCAGATAATAACTGAAAGTTTCATGGTGACTTTCATGTTGTTATGTTTTCTTTGTAAAGAGAAGTATTTCCTGAGTTCTTTCTGTGTGCTCCGGTCTTCACTGGGGATCTGAGGATATGTCGTCACATTGAGTGTTTTTCCTACAAGTTTACTGTCTTCAGGGATTTAGGGTATGCAGACCTAAAACAGAAACAGTGTAACAACCAACAAGGAAAATACCTTTACCGGCTATGGGAACGTGGCTTGTCCTCATGACTGTGTCTGAATTATTTATTTTCCCGGGGGAGGAAAGGGTGATGCTAGTGCAGTGTGTACCGTGTGGTTGATTATAATGGGCACAGCACAGTCTCAGCTATGGTGATCTGTCCACCTCCCCACCCCCCACCCCCACCTTACTTCTAGCTTTAGGAGAGTGGCCAGGTGCATCAGGAACTCTATGGACCTTAATGATTTCACTTAGATGGTTCCGGTGACTAGAATTCTTTGCATTCTTCAATCACTTCAAGTCACCTTGCAGATAAATAAGGCTTCTTGTTGCTTTAGAACTGCTCTGAGAGACGCATGTGGTTTCTTGCTCTGGGTTCAGCGCCCACCAAGTGAGGCCAGGCACCCAGAGATGGTCAACGACAGCAGGCGATGGGGTCCGGGGGGCCCGGGTGCCTGAAATCCACGCGGAGTAGCTGCTGCTGTGGTCATGGGTTATTAAAACTGTAATAGCAGCCAGCAGAGTACATTTTATTTAGAGGAGGCTGCACTTTTATCCAGCGACATTAATGCAATTATGCCTTTACAAAAGAGCTGTTCACTTATGAGATGTAGCAGCCCATGTTGCAAAGAAGGGGACTTATTCTGACACTCAAGCATGGTGTTATCTTGAACTGAATAAAAAAAGAAAAAAATCAATGCAATTTGTGCTTAGGCTAGCTGATCTCTCCCGTTGTCATGGCTACACCTTAAGGTATCGATTTATCCCGAGAGATCCTCGGCTCTGAAGGGGCCTGGCAAAGGTGGGAGTATTTTGTTCAGCAGAAAATAAACAGTCCCCAGGACACGGCCGGCTCTAAGAACAGAGTAAATTCTATGACCACACGGTCCTCTGCCCAATGCTACTGTACCCCTCCTGAGGGGTCCAGGGAGACTTGGAGCATGTATAGGACCATCTTCAGGCCCAGAGGAGCCTGCGACAGGCTTGGTCATGTGGCCGCAAGATGAGGTGAAAGGCTTGGGGAACACTCTAGAAAAGAATCAGAGACAAATACATAAATGGGATCCTGTTCACTGTGAGTCAGGAAGAAAACGGGCAAGCGTCTCATCTTACCTCAATGGGTGAAGCCATCAGCTCAAAAGATTAGCTGACAAAAGGGAAAGGTTCTTAGAGTTTTTAAAAATATGTATAGACCAAGCGAGAACTGTGGGGATCTGTGAGTTCTGGTTTATTTTTAACGCATGTGTCCTCAAAAGTGATGCTTCTTGAAGAAACGGCTTTCAGCCGGCAGTGCTGGTCCAGTTGCCTAGATTTTATGACGCCACTGACATTGCTTGTTTCTAATCTGTTACTAGCTGGGTTAAGATGCGGGTGCAGACAGGAGACACACGGGAAAATGAGTAGGACCTCAGGGGAAACCGATTCTGACCCATATGAACTGGAACGATGGGGAAGCTCATGAAGCCAGCAGAAAACCTGTTTCCAACCTTGGCTCTGCAGCAAGGGCCTGACATGCCATCAAATCCGCACCTTCTAGAGCATTCTGTGCCTTTGAGAACGCAGCTTCTGCTCTGTGGTGTGAATAATACCACCGATATTTTAATTTTTCATTAATTTAATTAATTTTTAAAAAAGATTTTAATTATTTATTCATGAGAGACACACAGAGAGAGAGACAGAGACACAGGCAAAGGGAGAAGCAGGCTCCATGCAGGGAGCCCGATGTGGGACTCGATCCCAGGACCTGGGGATCACGACCTGAGCCACAGGCAGATGCTCAACCGTTGAGCCGCCCAGGTGTCCCACCACTGATATTTTTAAAAGAAGAAAATGATGGGTTAGTATCCTTGTAGGAAGAGACGGAACAGACAGATTTCTCTACGCCATGCAAGGAGATGGTGAGAGAGTGGCCATCTGTACTCCAGGACGAGAGTTTTCACCAAGAACCGAATCAGTCAGCACTTTGATCTTGGGCCTCCAGCCAGCCTCCAGAACCCTGAGAAATAAGTAGCTGAAAATCCAGCCCTCCTCGTAGGTGCTTGGAAACCAAAGTCCCCAAGAGTGACCGTTCTTCTGTGACGGAGCCTGTTCACTGGCCTCCAGTGGGCTAACTTGGCTATTAAATTCTGAGTCTGTATTATTTCACAATGATTGCAAAAAAACCTTGCAGATATAGGGAATTGCCCCAAACATTAATCGTGCAGCAAATACTATTTCATATCAACCAAGTAGATACACAAGTAGTGACTAGAAGGTCACATTTGTATTTCTGTGGTCCTGGAGAACAGGGCAGAGTCATAAATCTAGACAAATTGTCCCGTGGTTGAGTAATCTGTGTGCACTGAGAAATATCGGGAATTGGGATTCCACCAGTCACAGAGATCCATAGAGGAGGGCATTACTGGCATCACTTAGGCCATGGATTCCACAAGAGAAAATGTAATGCTTAGTTCAAGGTCCCTTTTAGAGAAATCTAAGTGGAGTCTAGAATATTAAATGTGGCTCTTATGACCAAAGAATTGCTAGTCGATGGGCAAAATACAGCCACTCTTTGTTTTTACTCATGAATATAAATAAAAATCACTCTTGAAACCAGGTGGCTCACACGGTCTGGCTCCTAAAAGCAGACTGTTGTCTCCAGAGGCTCCAACAGTCTACGTTCTGGGAGTAAATATTTTATATTTGGTTTCAGTTAAAAAAGAAAATACTGCCTCGACAGACACGAGTAGCTTCTTTAAAATTCAGATAACAGGCAAACAAAAAATAAGAAGCCCAGATCGGAAGGCCTGCCGTGTCCTGTGCACGGCACGAGCGGGGTGGTCACCACTTCTGGGCCTCGACAGCTACGGGACGCTGAGCAGAGATGCTGCACATGAGCTGGGAAGACCCTAGGAGGAGAGTCTCCGTATCAGTGAGAAGTCTACACTCCATCTTCGTTACCCAAACAGAGTCCATTTGACGTCGTTGTGCTTTCTCTTCTCTGTGCATTTTATTGTTTCCGCGTCTCTAGATTCCTGCAGGGAAATTATGCTGCTTCTTGTCCCAGCAAAGCACAGGCAGGCGGTTCAGCCTCTCTCAGGCAGGCTATCGTCATCATTCTTACCTTATAACAGTTTTCCAAGATTTTTCCCGTTCACTATCTGACTTTCACTATTTCAAGAGAGGGGAGAATGAGTGGAATTTCCAACATCTTAGTGACCAAGCAGCTGGAGCTCAGAAAGTCCGCATGGACTCTACCCACGTTAATTTGGGTTAGAACAGGGTCGACTGAGAACCAGAACTGAGTCCTGCTTCGAACAGCAGCTGATAAGGATGGAGATCTCCCTTTTTGGCCAAATTCCTATTAGGTCAGTGGATCCTTCCCTGTTTTTTTTTTTTTTTAATTTAAAATCTATTTTATTATAGAGATCAGTTTCTAACAAATGGAAATGTATCATCTGTTCCTTAACTGTGTAAATAATATTAAATTCCTATGGAACTGGAATCTGCAGGCACAGGTATTCTTTAATCAATACCGTATATCTAAATAGGAAGATGGAGCTTTTGACCTTAATACCAGTATCTATATAAAGTGGTATAGATGAACAATCACTTTTAAATAATTATCTCCTTGTGAAAATTCATTCGCTACCCCCTATTCGCAGAGGACTGGTTTGGGTCAGTCTATTGTACTCCGATCACAAACACCTGTCAGCACCGCATCGCGGTACAAGAACACGAGCACCACAACCTTCCCTGGTTGTGGGCTGCGCTTGAGGAGAGGGGTCTACTGGCCTGGCTGAGAAGTGTGAGATTTGGGGTTGGATACGTCAGGTGGAAATTGGAGCCCTATGTGATTCCTTTTTTTGGGGGGAATGTCCTAATTTCTCTGAGCTTCGTTTCATAATCTGCAAGACGTGAATTCTTACTTGCATGTTTATAGTGAGGATCATAAATGAAGGAAGTCCTGCAAAATACTCTTATGGGACATAATAAAGGTCAGCAAATACTCAAATGTACCTTTGGGCCTCAACCTGGGGCCCAAGGCTTCCTGAGTGTTACTTGGCCCGTACACAGGACAGGCAATAGGTAGAGAGCCCAGTCCACGGGATGAGTTCCACAAGCGCAGAGAAAATAATTAACATGTTTTTATTTACCTCAAGTAGGAATCTCTGGTGTGATTCCTTGTGGCTAACTTTTCATCACTCTATTCTCAATGTTGCCCTAATTAAACCTGTCTCCAGAACTTTGGTACTTCTCAATGAAATCAGAATGAACGAATAAAAATGCAGATCCTAATTAGCACTTCCTGCAAATTAAAGAGATTACTCTTCCCCTTGCTGAAAGAATGGTTGCTGGGAAGAAATAAGACTCTTTGAAATATAATTTTTCTTTTTGGAGAGTAGTGATAATTCTTGGCAAGCGCTCTGCTGCAAATGACAGACGCGTCCACAGGCGAACATGTTCTGGAACAGTCGGCGTGATCGAGGGACCCCTCAGAGGAGTAGCTATAGTTACTGAAAGGGGAAAAAAAATTCTTGCAATAAACATTTTTTATAGGAAGTTATGCATGGCTGCATTTGTTAAATTGTTTTAAATAACTCTGGCACCTCATAAAAATAGGATTTGAAAGAACGCTGAAGTTTCATTTCAGGAGATGGTAACATCTGCATTTGTTGAATGATTTATATCTGTGACATTAACTGAGCATTATCGAGAAAACACTGTTTGACCTCAGGCAAGCTGGCGTGAGATGTGGGCTTGTTCCAGGTTGAAATTTCCCTCTTAAATTTTTCATGAACCTCTCCCGGCAGGGTCACTGTGGGGTTCTGAAAGATACTCGGCCGGAGCAGTGCTCCAGCTCAGCCCTCAGAAAAGCATTTATGTTAGCAGCACCCCCTTCCCTACACTTCCACACCACAGCATAATACAGAACGGGTTTGGGTCCATCGATTGTAAAATTGTCATTTTTCACCAAAGCGACATTATATGGAGCACTTAATTATTCATCACTAATGCTGTCGTGGTGTGATATAGGCCTTGCTAATTTTGAAAGCGCTGGGCCCAGCTTTTCTTCCTTGAAGGCTAACGGCCGAGCTCCTGGCTTCATTAGATTTCCTACCCGGCACACCTCACGTGTCATTGTGTGTCCTCCTAACCCCCCCACCCCAACTCCTTCGGCAAGTAAAATCCACACTGGGCAGGATGGGTTCTCGTGATGCTCCTGTCCGTGAGGACGAGAATCCATCCCAACGGCCATGGGATGGAGGACAGAATTTGGGATGGAATGGTTTTGGGAAATACAAGCAAACTGCATGATTTTGCAAGGGATGCATTCTTAAAAGTGACATGCTCCTTGATTTTAAATAAAGGATATACTTGTGTACACATCTGTGCACTGACTTGGAAGTACGGCGGTGGCCTGGGCCTGCGTGAGGCACAGCGGGGTTTGCCTGCCTGTGTTGGGTCACAATATTCAAGGTGTCAACACCGTCATCCTGAGTATTTTCAGTCCAGGATTCCCATCGCAGAACACCTGTGCTGGGCAGGTTTCTAGGTGGGGGAATGGATCCTCGCTGGCAGCTGGGCTTAGCGTCCGGTGTCACCTTCTGAACCTGACCCGTAACTTTAATTCTACTCATGGAGATTAGTCTTTTTCTTTTTTTAAATTTTATTTATTTTATTTATGAGAGACAGAAAGAGAGAGGCAGAGACACAGGCAGAGGGAGAAGCAGGCTCCCTGCGGGGAGCCCGATGCAGGACTCGATCCCAGGACCCTGGGGTCGCGCCCTGAGCCAAAGGCAGACGCTCATCCACTGAGCCACCCAGGTGCCTCGCCACCCCCTTTTTAAAGATTTTTATGGAGAAAAGTCTTATTCAGCTGTCTTCTGGGCAGCAGTGGAAGTGCGCAGACTGGAAGCACCACCGCCCCCCACATTGAACAGGGGTCTGTAGCGTGGCTTTCCTACCCCAGCGAAGGCCATTCTCTGATGCGGGTGGAGAACCGCTGGGGGAAGCATGTGGATCAATGAAGAGAGGAGTCGATGCCCATCATTTACTTGAGCTTTGTAATCCGGGGAGGTGGCTGTCTCCTTCGGGTGACTCCTGTCCTGGCTGGCCCAGCTGCCCAGGCTTGCCTCTCTACTGGGCCCAAACACACCCCTGTCAGCTTCCAGATCTTCCCACAAGGGTCCCCACTGTCCTCACACCCGTGTCGGCAAAGCTTATTATGGGGGTAGAAAGGATCCATAAGGATTTTGGGAAATTTCCGTGACTCCTCCAAATTATCAGAAAACAAAACAGAAAAGCCCATATAAGGGAAAAAAATACATGTTTGGGTTCACTTTAAAGGAATATTTTCCCAATTTCTCTTTAACTTTGGTTATTTTCTTTTTTTTCTTTTTTTTTAATTCTTAAAAATTATTTATTTATTTATTTACTTATTTATTTACTTATTTATTTATTTATTTATATTTTTTGGTTGTTTTCTTTTAAGCCGTGCATCACAGTTGTTTGCATGGGTCTAGTCGGATTATTATCAAGTCCTCCTTCTCTGAATTCTTACTGGTTTTGGATCACACGCTCTGCTCTGTGTAATGGGTTGAATTGTGTTGCCCCCAAATTCATACATAGAAGTTATAACCTCTGAACGTCAGTATGTGACTGTATTTGAAAGTAATGTGTTTAAAGAGGTGATTCAGGTAAGATGAGGTCATTAGCACGTCCTAATCCTATATGACTGGTGTCCTCTGAGGAGAGGCACTGAGGACACATGCACAGCGGGAGGACCTGGTGAGGACACGGGGGAGAAGACGGCCGTCTACACGCGGAGGAGGGAGGCCTCAGGAGACACTGGCCCTGCGGACACCTCGGTCTGGACACCCAGCCTCCAGAATGAGAGAAATACCCGCTGTTCAAGTGTCCATTTGTGGTGTTTGTTACGGTCGCCACACTTCATTACATAACATCTTCTATTCATTCCCTTTCATAGAGAGTGAACTGAAGAGTGATGAGTTTTGACAAATACATACACATATACATTCACGTAATCAGATAAATTATAGAATATTCTCATCACCTCAGGAAGTTCCCCCAGGCCCCTTCCAATCTGTTACCATCCCCTCAGCCAACTGTGTGATCACAGAGCAGCCTTGTTGGTCCTGAACTTCGTCTCACAGAGAAGTATAAAGATCAACAAGGATGCGGATTCTTCTGTTTTCCCCTTCAGTTCACGCACGTCCGCTTCAGGGATTTTGAGGCTCTGTTATCACAGACACTCACCTTTGGGAACATTTGTCTCCTTCGAGAGTTCACCTTTTATTCATTGTGAATTTTTTTTCCTTACCTCTGTCTCTGCACTGACGTCTCCTCTGACTGATGGTGGTGCAGCTCCGGGAGCTTTCTCTGCGCACAATTTGCATTTTCCCCTCCTTTCACTTTCAACTGGTCTGCTCCTTTACATTTATTTATTTTTTTTTTTGAGTTAAAATCAAATTTATTATCCTTTATAAATTTCTTTTTTAAATAATAAATTTATTTTTTATTGGTGTTCAATTTGCCAACATACAGAATAACACCCAGTGCTCATCCCGTCAAGTGCCCCCCTCAGTGCCCGTCACCCAGTCACCCCCACCCCTCGCCCTACTCCCCTTCCACGACCCCTAGTTCATTTCCCAGAGCCCCTAGAGCTGCCTTATTGTTGGTTCTTGCTTTTTGATTGTCTGAAAATTGATGACTTTTCACTGGAATGAGTGGATTTATCTTTTAGCTAATTATTGATAGTTTGTTGTAAGTTTACTATTTTGCTATTTGTTATATATTTTTCCTACCCTTTTTGTGTGTGTATGTGTTTCATTTTGCTTCCCTATTTCTTTTGTCTCCCGTTTCTTGGGTAGTATATTTATTTTTAGTATTCCATAAATCAGCTACTGCTTTTAGACTATAATTCCTTGTGTCATATTTTTTGTGTTGTTCTAAGAAATTTAATACTTTTTTTTAAAAAAAGATTTTACTTATTTATTTAGAGTAAGCAGGGGGAGGGGCAGAGGGAGAAGGAGAGAGAGAATCTCAAGCAGACTGTACTGAGCACCTGAAGGCCAACATGGGGCTCGATTCCACAACCCTGAGATCATGACCTGAGTCGAAATCAAGAGTCAGATGCTTAACTGACTGAGCCATCCAGGTGTCCCAATATTTATCTTTAAGTTTTTATGTCTACTTAGCATCTACATTATACTACAAAGTGGGAGAACTGACACTATCCCAACTTCAAGACTTATGACAAAGTTAAAATCCTCAGGACACATGGTGTTGCTGAGAGAGTAGACAAATAGATCAGAGGAACCATGTACAGAGCCCAGAAACACACCCACTTACTTAAGGCAAAGTAATCTCTGATTACTGACGAAGGAGCAAAAATAGTGTTTTCAAGAAACTGATCTCTGACAAATGAGCAAAAATAGTGTTTTCAAGAAACTGTTGGAACAACTGGATGTCCACATGCAGAAAAATGTATTTAAACACAGACCTTTCATCTCTCATGAACACTAACTCAAAATAGAGCACAGACCCAAGTGTAAATGCAACACTATAAAACTCTGAGAAGAGGACATACAGAAATCCTAGAAGATTTCAGGTGTGACGACAACTTTTCAGGTGTAACACCAAAGGCACATCCAAATAACTGATAGGTGGTTCTTCATTAAAATCAAAATATTCTGCTCTGCAAAAGCAATGTCAAGTGAATAAGCAGACAAGCCACAGACTGGGAGGAAATATTAGCAAAAGACAATTCTGAGAAAGGACTCTTCTCTAACATACACAAAGAACACCTAACACTTAATAATGAGAAAACAAAACACCTTTAAAAAGACCTTGCCAGACCCCTTCCCAAAGAAGATAGACAGACGGCATGTGAGCACATGAAAAGATGCTCCACATCAAAGGTCATTGAGGAAATACGAATTAAAGCAATAATGATGCATCACTACGTATCTATCAGAATGGCCAAAATCCAAAACACTGATGACACCAGCTGCTGACGAGGATGTGGGCAAGGGGAATTCTCATCCACCGCTGGTGGGGATGCAACACTGGGTGGCCCCTTGGGAAGACAGACGACCTCTTATCCTATGTCCCAGCAATCATGCTCCTTGATGTTTACCAAAAGGATCTCAAAACTTACATCAGTACAACAACCTGCATGAGGATGTGTATAGCAGCTTTTTTCATCATTGCCAAAACTCAGAAGCAACCATGAAGTCCTTTGGTAGATGATGGATAAATAGACTGGTCCATCCAGACAAGGAGATATTATATAGGGCTAAAAAGGAATGAGCTACAAGCCATGCAAAGATGCAGAAGAGCCTTGAATGCACATTGCTCAGGGAAAGAAGCCAATCTGAAAAGGTTACAAAATGTGATTCCAACTCTATGACGTTCGGAAAAAACGAGACTGTGGAGTCTACAAAAATGTCAGCAGTTGCCAGGGTTTAGGGGGTAATAGGGTGGGAGGAATGGGTGGAACACAGATTTTTGAAGCAGTGGAAGTGTTGTATGTGATGTTGTCATGGTGGACACAGGTCATTGTACATGTGCCCAAATGCCCAGAATGGGTAATGCTGGAAATGACCGCTATTGTGAGCTGCGGAGTTCGGGTGATTATGATGTGTCAGGCTAGGTTCACGATGTAACAAATGTCCCACTTTGGTGGGGGGGTTCCTGTGGGGGGAGGCTTGGACATGTGGGGGCAGAGGGTATATGGGAACTCTCTGCACCTTCCTCTCAGTTTTGCTGTGATCCTACAACTGTCCTTAAAATTACAGCATCTTTATTTTATTTTTTTAAAGAGATTTTATTTATTTATGAGAGACAAAGAGAGGAGCAGAGACACAGGCAGAGGGAGAAGCAGGCTCCCTGTGGGGAGCCTGTTATGGGACTCGATCCTGGGACTCCAGGATCATGCCCTGAGTCAAAGCCAGATGCTCAACTGCTGAGCCACTCAGGCGGCCCCAAAATTACAGCATCTTTAAAAAGTAAAAGTGTGTAGTCTTCTATGATGTCTACAACCATAGGAAATGAGGCACACTCCCTTCCTGTACACACTTTTTCTACCCCTGCCTTTGATATTGTCTTCATGTAGTTTGCACCGGATCCCAACTTTTCTCCACCTCCCCCACCTCAGTGGTGTGTGTGTGTGTGTGTGTGTGTGTACTATGCAGACAACATAGCGTTCCCTGCTCCCAGCCGCTATCCTGCAGAGAAGAGCTCTCACATTTATCACATTCGCACTGTGGACCAGGCACTTAGTACTGCCAGATGTGACCCATGTAATCTTCACAATAACCTTATAAAGCGGGTGCATGAGTGATTTGGGACTCAGAAAACCTCAGTTCCTACCCCAGGGTACAGAGCAGGAGGCTGGTAGAGTGTGAATTAGAACCCAGTTCTGCATCACGCCGGAATGCACACTCTTTCCAGTGCCCAAAGCTCTGCTCCCTGGGGAGGCAGGACTGGCGTGGAGAAAATGGAATAACTCTCAGCTGTTCCTGACGTTATCCGACCAAATCAACCCGATTTAAAATCTGTCCTCGATTTCTGCTTTTGGTGGTAAATTGGATATCAAATGTATGCATTATTGAATTTCATGTTCCAAATGTTTAATTCTCCAAGTGTCACATAATTAGCCATTTGTAACATAAATTGTTTTCATTAGTGCTCTAGATGGGTGAGCGGCATCCGTAGGTAATAAATACAAATCCTGGCGCGGCAGGAAAAGTCGGTGGGAATGCAGGTGACCGCAGTCCCTGAGCTGAGGGTCAGGTCCTTAGCGGAGCTTGTCACGGGCTCCCAGGAGAGCACCTGCAGGCCGTGTCTGTGTGTGTGTGTGTGCAGGGGCAGAGGCTGTCCTTCCCCTGGTGGGCCAGGGTCGGGGGCTCTCTGGTGGTGGAGAGGAGCGTACCTCCTACCACAACATGACCATCGCTTCTACGGCCAGCGAGTCTCCTGATGCTCACGGTACTGCTGGGAGCCCCTTCAGAAACTGAGGTACTTTGTACGCATTCTCTCATTTTCAAGTAATCTTTAAGATCCAGCCACGAAGTGGAGTCCTCGAGTTTCCTGGTAAGGTGAGACACACAGGCAGTAAGTAGCAGAGCCTAGATTCAAGCCCAGGTGGATGCGAGGCCAACGCCGGGTCGCAGCGCAGGATGACAGCTCGATCATCAGGGTGAGCGGCTCACCTGTTGCGGACGTTTTGTCCTGAACGACTCTGCCCTGAGGTTCGGAAGGCGATTCCTGTAACTGAATAGCCCCGAAGGTGACACTTCGGGGAGCCCTGTGATGACTTCTGTCACTCCTTGCCATGATCTAACACTGAACGTGTGGGAGGTGTTTGTAAACACGTCCACTGTATCAGGATAGGTGCTGCCCAAACTACACCGGGTGTGCAGGGCTGTCCCGGGAACGCTGGGGGCAGAGCACCTTCCAGGTCAGGCCTCTGCAGCTACATCTGTTTGTCACCCCTGCTTCATAGGGGGACACCCTGGGTTCAGAGCAGCACAGCCAACCTCCCCCCTTGGCCCCCCGCGGTCAAGCCTCCAGCAGCAGGAATGAAATGCAAGTCCTGGCCGTGTGCCCAGACTTCCCGGCCAGGCCTCTCTGTCTGCCCCTCCTCGTCCTGCTGCGCTCTCTGGGGAAAGTCAGGATTGGTACCAACAGGTCTGACTGTACCCGTTGTCCCTGTTTACAAGCCACAGAGAAAGCTGTGGGCACCTGGCTCCTCTGTCATCCCATGACCCAGGACTTCCGGGACCCAGGAGCAGGGCCGTCTTGTGACCTGTGTGGTCCTCATTTAGGGCAGGCACACACAGCATTGCTTGGTCTAATGCCCTCAGGTTGCCATCTGGAGCTTCTTAACCATGTCTGGCCAGGGGCCCGCATTGTCATTTTGCACCAGGAACCAGGTAGCCGGTTCTTTGCAGACCCTCAGCCCTGAAACACATCTTCCCCGCAACTTCCCATATCTCTCCCATAGGCCCTCTGGAGCTCATAACCACCGGCAAAGTCTCTCACAGCTTCACCCTTTCTCTGAATGTTTTCCTCACTGTCCCCATATGCCCAGGCCTCTCCTTGAAGACCTTGCTTCCCTCCTCCTTCTTGGCTGATTTCTCTTCTAGGCTCTTGTCTTGCTTACTTGGAAAAACAGCCACTCCTGCCTGCACATGGCTGTCCCCAGGCAATGTGGCTCCAGGAGACCAAGCCACTGGGCCGATGGCAAACCTTAAAATCGAGACCACTGGCTTTGGGTGGGCCCTCCATGCTGCCTGGCTGACATTCCCTCTGTCCTTGAGGTGCTTCCTTTTCTTCCATGCTGGGTGGTACTTTGCCAGCCCCCTACCCTCCCTGACTCCCTCTCAGCTGGTGCCCATGCTTTCATCCATGAGAAGGTGGCGAACAGAGGGGTTTCCTCAGTCTCAACCAGGAGAGCTGAATGCCTCACAGCAGTGGTGTCCACAATCCCTGCCTTCCCACAGGGCACGACTCAGCTCTCAGGGGTGACCCACCCTCTCTCCGGGCACCTTGCCCCTGCTCTCCTGTCTGTTCATGGATGTTGCTTCAGCTTGTTCTCCTTCCTTTGCACCATTCACTCCGTCTGAGTGAATCTCCCCCTCGGCGTGCCAACAAGGAATCGTCTCCTCATCCTTGAAGAGCTGTCTCTGCCCTCACTGTCTTCTCCTCCCCCCCATCTCCTCCCTTCCTTCCATAGCATGGCACATCAACCCTCTCGTCAGTGCTCGCTTGCGCTGTCTCCATCTCCAGAACTCTATGTCTACACCGACTGCTTCATGCTTTGATTCTTGGTTAGACCCCAGCCTCAACGTAGGTGGTTCTCCTCTCTTCCTTGAAACTGTCTCTTCCCCATGTCAGGGGCCACCCCCTGTGGGCTCGCCTTCAATGTCACTGCCATAGCTTCTCAGGCCCGGGCTGGCTGTTACCTCCCAGAAGTCCCGGTGCGGGAGCCCCCAGGACCCACCCAGGTGGCCTCTGCCCCTATGAATTTTCCGGGGTCTTGGCTTTCCATGCCTTCCGTGCTGATATCTCTCCAGCCCAGAACGTGCCCTGGGATTCCCCCATCACACGTCTCCTGCTCGTTGATCCCTCCACCTGGACACCCCCTGGGCGTCGTAAACAGGTCCGCCTGCAGGTAACTGGTCAAGGACCACCTAGTCCTGCCAATGACCATGACCGACTCTTGGGCTCTCTTCCCCTTCCTCTCTGACCCCACACTCAGTTCTTGCTCCACCTGCTAAATATGCTCA
The DNA here is from genome assembly GCF_048164855.1 of Canis lupus baileyi. Taxonomy (NCBI): domain Eukaryota; kingdom Metazoa; phylum Chordata; class Mammalia; order Carnivora; family Canidae; genus Canis; species Canis lupus. The sequence goes on along the minus strand of NC_132849.1, from coordinate 62,764,508 downwards.
GGATCGCACCACTTCCCGCCGCCTGGTTCCCGTCACAGAGGCCCACCCACCCCCTCGCCTGAGCCGCTTTCCAGGTATGTCCTCTTCTTCTGTCCATTTTCCACCTGGAAGCCACAGGGGTCCTTTTAAACCATCAACTATCACGTCACTCCTCCGCACAACACTCTCTGAGAACTTCCCATGGCCTCAGCATGGGAGCCCGTTGTTGGCATCGCCTGCAGGACCCCGAGCGGGCCCCCTCCTCTCGCGGCCTCCCGCTCTGTCTGTGTGCTGGGGATCCCTTTCTGGAAGCCCTGGGCCCCTACCGCTGTCCTCATACAGGTGCTCCCCGGGGCCGTGCCTGGTGCCATCCAGCGCAGGTGCCTGCTAGCTTTCCCCTCCTCCGCCCCCGCGTCTCTCAGGTGTGCTGTCACGATGTCCGTGGCCCATGACAGTCCTCATTTCCCATCATTGCTTTGCTTCCTCTGCTGTCCTTACCACCATCCGAAGCACTCTGGACTTTATTAATTCATGTGGTCCTTCCCCTTCCGAGTATGTGAGGCATTCCTCAAGGCGGGGTCTTGATCTGTTTTCTCCGCTTCTGTATCCCTTACTGTCTAGAACAGGGCCTGGTCTATCAATATTTATTAAATAAACGGAAACGAAAAAGTACGGAGGCAAAAGGGTGCACAGAAGCAAAGCCAAACCCATGTGCTAAAATGTATGTGCTCACCTCCTAGGGAGGCTGCTTTTGGCCTGCTGCTCTAATTTAAAGACTTTAAAATCTCGAATGAGCTTGGTTAATTTGATTTTCCAGGCTTGGACAATAAGGAGCAATCTGGAGGTGGGGGCGGAGTGGGCGCCGGCGTGCTGGGGGATGCCCCTCACCCCCTCCCGGGATGGCCCGGTGCAGCGGGGGTGCCAAGTGCTCCAGGAACACGTGAGGGCCAGGTCCCACCCCGGACTGTGGGCCACACACAAGCCTGTGCGACCCGCCAGCATGTGCGGCAACAGAGTGCTGTGTACGAGGGGTGGCAGGCTCCGTGAACGTGCGCTGGAGTCCGGAGAAAGGCAATACATATATTCCAAATTTCCCTTTGAGGAGGCAAATTGATTTCCATCATGGTTAATTTTTAAAAAATATCTTATTTATTTATTTGAGAGAGAGAGAGAGAGATTGAGAGAGAGAGAGAGAGAGCATGAGGAGGGTGGAGCAGAGGCAGAGGGAGAAGCCGGCTGACCGCCGAGCTGGGAGCCCGATGCAGGACTCAATCCCAGGACCCTGGGATCATGACCTGAGCCGAAGGCAGAAGCTTCACCTGCTGAGCCACCCTGGTGCCCTGCGGTTCATTTTTCTTAAAGCTTTGGTTCTTAAATAAGTAAGTGGGCATAATTTGGACTTTCCCCTGATTGAGAACATAACGAACTGCCCCTGAAGCAGGGAAACTCCTTCCTGATAGCGAGCCAGACTCACAGGCGTTGTCCAGCTGAGCGAAGGGAACCACAAGACGATGTGACTCAGGAGCATCCAGCCTTCTCGCGGCCCCAGCCCCACTAACTAGCGGGGGGCTGGCCTGCGCCGGGGCCCACTGCGGCCTCATGCACGCGGGGACCCCGCCTTAGCATCTCGGGCAGGCGCTTGCCCCCAGGAGACGCTGTGAAAACTGCGAGTGAAACATGTCAAGGCGGGAGGACGGAGGGCAGTGCAGGTGTGGGTGCGAGCCGGGGGCTCACCGTAACAGCCTCCCTCCTTGGCCGCGGTGGCCCCAGAGCCCCGGGGGACGCGAGGGGTGCGAGGGGCCTGGGCTCCAATCACGGCTCCGTTGTTGAGCTTTGGGAACATCCCTTACCGTCTGTGGCTGGTGGTTGGCTCCAACAAGTGCGTCCTTATATCCCTCCCGGAGCCCACGGGGAGCACCCCACTGCTGCCAGGACCCCTGCCTGGTGGACGAACAGGAGCTGCATGGGGGGCTCAGGAAGTCACCCTGGCTGCAGCGGGTGGATGCGGAGGAGGGGGCACCACAGCCCGAAGCTCCCCCCAACAGCCCCGGGTCACACGGCAGGCCTGTGTGTTGAGCGGGGCGGGTTCTCGGCCAGGTTCCTCCGGCCTGACCCTGAGAGTCAGTTCTGCTGAAACACACCCCGAGTGAAGCCTGCAGAGTCACATGCGTGGAAGACGATCAAACATAAACGTACGGGTCCGTGGGAACACAGCGTCCCAGGCCACGGGGACTGGCAGGTCTGCTTCGGGCCTTCCCAGGGACCCTGGCGACACGGAGCCATAGCCCTCGCTGGGTCCCCGGGTCGCTGCTGCTCCAGGGCAGCAGTTCCTGCACACAGAGGCCACGTTCCGAGCAGGGCCCTGCTCTGCTTGATGCCAAGATTGCTTCCCTGTGCTGCCGGCCCAGGGAGAGCCACCCCCGTTAAGGTCCTCCTCGCTGGCTCCCACGTGACCCTGGGACAGCGTGGCGTGCTTCCTGGGGCGCAGGCGGCGTCCTCCCTCCGCAAAAATAGAAGTTGTTTGTAGTTAAAGATGAGGCCTCTTAAAATGTGGCAGCTTGGCCATCGTTTCTGTTGTGCTTCGTATGTGTCCTGCTTCCACCCCTGTGTCCCCTAATGCACCGAATCCCCCACCCTCAGCTGGGGGATCAGCGGGGAGAAATAGCTGCTTATTCAGGCCATTGCTTACTGAGATCTGAGGTGTAGGAAAAGGTGGGGTTGTCAAGCGATATTCCTCGTGGTTTTCTGTTTCATTTCTACATCATGGAAAACATTGCAGTACGCCCTGCCGGGGGTTCAGAGGAGCTTTGCTGGCGACCATGGACGGCAAGGTGGCTCCAGATGCAGCCCGTCGGGCTGTCCTTCACCTGGTGCCATAAGCATTCTGGGGGCTGTGACAAGAGGAGGGAAATTTCAGTCTAGGAGCCTGAGTCCGTTGTGAGCGGCACTGCTCAGGGACGGTCGGTGCCCCCGTGACCTGACCTGCAAACAGGCCACTTGTCTGATTCCATTCACGAACTACGCAGGCCAATGCATGTGCCGTCGGCAAGTGTACACCTCTACCCGGGTAGAAGGTAGAGGCTCCGATCTGGGTGGAAACCAAACCTCAGTGCATCCTCAGGTGTCAGGACCTGGGTCCCTGTGCACAAATGAGCCAAGAACTCACCTTTTTTTGGCTCCTCTGTGTTCGGGGTTTGTTTCCTCTTTCTGAGGCTGAGGCATCGCCAGGGTCACTTTGGACAGCTGAGTAGGGGAGAAGGAGGGACAAGGAAGGGGATTTTATTTTATTATTTTATAAAGATTTTATATAATCATTTGACAGAGAATGAGCAGTGAGGAGGGGCAGAGGGAGAAGCAGACGCCCCGCTGAGCAGGGAGCCCGACGTGGGGCTCTATCCCAGGACCTCGGGATCATGGCCTGAGCCTAAGGCAAACACTTCACCGACTGAGCCCTTCCCTTTTGTCAAATGAGAGTTGAACGTGAGTGGACCAGTGGCAAGCTCAGATCCTGCCCCCTGCTGCAGCCTCGCCAACCTCAGGGCATCCCCAGAGCCCCGCGGGTGCTCAGCCACGGGGAGTCACACCTTCCTCCCTCTCAGGCTTCCTCCTGGAGCCGGAGCCCCTGTCCTCTCTGTCTTCTCCCACGGGCTGATGGTGTCGCTGCTGGAAATGGGTCCGATCTCAACCCCAGCGTGGCTCGGCTCCCAGACACCAAGGCTGCAGCTACTGCCATCCAGCCCCTTCCTTTCCCTGTGGCCTGGGGCAGAGCCTGGAGAGGCTTCCAGACTTCACATCGTTGGGGTGAGCTGAAGTCTCGGGCTGGCCTGTTTTCAAAGCACAAACCCCAAGCAGGGCAACGGTGCAGGGTGAGTGTTCTGCACAACAGACTTTTCCAGAAGTCAATCTGTTTACTGTCGACTCTTTAGCCTGAATTGTCCATTGTTCCTTCAGGTAGGTGTTCTCTCTCTCCACCTGGCGGGTAAGCTGTCTGAGGGCGGACGTAGGGCGGTGGAAGCTTCAGGAGCCGGCATGTGGGGCTGGGTCTTCATGGCCGCACAGTAGGAAGAAAGAAGCACATGGAGCCCCGAGTGTGGAAGGCGGTGACCCACTCGGAGAGGGTCGAAGTAGAAAATGGCTCATGGGGCTTGACTCCCGTCTGTGCAATCTGGGGCACTCGTCCTGTTCATGTGCAGCATCTATTTCTCCTCCTTTTGCACGTGGTTGAGTGTGTCACTGGCTGGTAAGCCCTAGAGCATGCTGGGGGTCACGCGGTCTTGCTCCCGCGGGGGCATCAGAATGTTTGCAAGTTCCTGCCTCCTTCTCCGGAGCATGCATTTGCACTTGGAGCCCTGAACCACCGCGTCAGAGGTTCAGCAGCCCCCCATGTTGCCTTGCCGGGAAGGAGCTCAGGGCCACATGCAGACGGTCTATGGCCCAGCTGGGGTCCCTGCCGACAGCATCCACGGCCCCTGGGTGATCCAGGCTCCCCGATGTTGATGTCCCTCCAGGCCTGAGGGTCTGCAGCCAAGGGCCCAGGCATCACGGAGCAGCCTGTGGCCTTCTGTACCCCTTGACCGAAGCACTCACGTGTGGGAGACAGTGGTTGTTGTAAGCTCTGACACTCGGGGGGATGCCTTTGAACAGGAATACTAACTCAGTGACATGGCTTCAATGGGGGAGGAAGTAAAGGATGAAGCTAGAGAAATATGCTGAGCTCACTTAGGAGGTCTCTTGGGTGCCAAGACCAGGAATTTTGGATTTTATACCATAGACCAGCGGTTGGCAAACTTTTTCTGTAAAAGGGCCATATGGTAAATATTTTAAGCTTTGTGGGCCATATCCAGCCTCTGTAACATTTTCTTCTTCTTCTTTTATTTATTTTTTTTTACAATCCTATAAAATATGTAAAAACCATTTTTAGCTCAGGATCATATAAACACAGGCAGCTGGCCAGATCTGGCCCTGGGACTGCAGTCTGCCACCACTACGGGCAATGTGCAGCCAAGGGGGTTTATAATATGAACGAGTAAACTAATCTGACTTTAAACGTAATGTCAACCACCGTGGAGGTACTAATTCCAGATGTTATAAGGGGGATGTATTGATATATCATGCACGTTTCTGAACCCAAGAGCTGGACATGAATGGGTATTTGCCATGTTCCGATTTGAGACACGAACGTATCCCAAGAGGCACATGAAGGATGCTGGATGCGAACAGTGGTTTCTCGGCACACGAGGACCCCAGGACAAATATCGTGAAGACTTTGAAATCTCATTGTCTGAATAACTGATGGGCTCATAAGGATTTCTCAAATGTCCTTTATCAATAAAGTTTTATGGGAAATCAAGAATCTTGGAGGCTGTCATTCTCTTTTGGCCCTAGGACACTCTGAAAACGGAGATGTGTTGTCTCTCTGTTTTCTCAACTGAAATATTCTGAAATAAATAGTGATCCTAACAGTTTTATATCACGCCATCTGGGTGAGATGAAACTTTGTAGGGAACTGGGAGCTACAGAGCATGACAGTCTTTGGGGCCTACGTCATGTCCTGCAATGGACGCTGAGCGCTGCTTCAAAGAATTATTATTATTGTTATTATTAAAGATTTTATTTATTTATTTATTTATTTATTTATTTATTTATTTGAGACACACACAGAGAGAGGCAGAGACACAGGCAGAGGGAGAAGCAGGTCCCCTGTGGGGAGCCCGATGTGGGACTCGATCCTGAGCCGAAGGTAGGTGCTTAACTGCTAAGCCACCCAGGCATCCCTGCTTCAAAGAATTAAATGACAGTCCACATTTTTAGTTTCTCTAGGTAAGCACAAGGGTTATATGAACCATGTGCTTATTGATGCAAGGTATGTCAAGGCTTCCAAAATGCAGCCAACGAAACTCCTTGACGTAGTCCTTCTTATTCTGGAACGGAGTTCTTGCATTGCACACGTTTGGTTCACAGAATTACACCTCCACTCACCGGAGACGACTATGACCCACTTCACTCAAATGTGGGTAGGAGTATCAGGTCACATGGTCGCTCCGGAGTGGCACACAGTGAAGCTCAGAGCGAAAAATATGAGATGGCAAGTCATCCACCTGGTTAAGCCTTAGTTACTGCATCTGTAACCTGGGAGCACGTGAACGAGCCGGTAAATGTACAGTTAGTGGGTAGCAGATTAATCCGCATTCAGCTCCTCCGTGCGCGTTGCTCTACTTCTTGTTTCACGGGACAGGATGCTATCTACATGTTAACCGCGATGACACTGGATCTTCCTGGCTTTGTGAAGCAGTGAACTACAAAATGAGGTAGAGCAGGTGGGAACATAGTGAGAGATACCAAGAAAAATATCCTTTACAACTGTATGAAAAGTCTTCGTTTCACAGCTCATGAGAGGGAGCTGTTAATTTCTTATAAAAGTTAGATTTCTTTTGGCCACGTCAATTAAAATAATACTTTTCTTGGTAGAATTCTCTGGTTATAATGACACATTTCCTTAAGTACCTTCTTCTGAACTAAGCCAAAGCCAAGTGGATCCCAGTTCGCACATGACATTTTCCTTGGTTTTGTAAAACCGTGTTATTTGCCGACGGGAGGAAGTGGGACGCTCGTTTTCAGCCTTCACTGTGGCTGAAGCCCTGGTGGTTCTTTTTGTAAACCTCCATTCCTTGTATTCTTTTTCTTTCTGTCCCAATTTCTCTCAAACGATGTAATATACAGCACAGAGATTTTAGCCTCATGCCTGACTTTCTCCAGGCGGATCCTTTCCTAAGCTCAGAGATCCTCTATTGGGCCAATGGAGGGAATCAGGCTCATCTCTGAAATTATTTACATAATTCCTGCTAATTGGTCCCCTCCCCCCCCTCAAATGAATAATACAGTTAAAAGACTCAACCAATTGAGCGGATCAAATAGTCATTAAAGCGTAGAGGTCAACACACCAGCGTCCATTCTGGTTTGCCTAGCTCCGAAGCACGAGGTGAGTTACCTCGCCTCTCTGTGGTTCTGTGTCCTCACGGCTAATGTGGGGACGTTGGTAGTAGTAGTCTATAGTCCCTTAGGGCATTCAGTACATCATGAGCCTTGGTAGATAGCATTTCTAGATCCATCTAAGGAGAGACAGCATGCAAAGAGCCATTATGAATTTTCAGGATTGCAGAAAATTCACCTGTTTTTTATTCTCTTTGCTTCAAATTAGAAATGTATTAACCTGATGAGATGAGCACTAGGTGTTATACTATATGTTGGCAAATTGAATTTCAATAAAAACAAAACAAAACAACAACAAAAAAGAAATGTATTAACCTATAATGACTAGAAATCTGGAGAGTATTTGGATTGTAAATCTAGATATTCATGTTGACCTGCTAGACAGTTAATAAGAGTGATCGATATTAAGAACACAAAGTGACTATTAAAATTGTTGCATGTTCTTTGCCCAGAGACTAATTTTCCAAGCAATGGTAGAGTCCTTGATACCTTTTTTTTTTTTTTGCCCATTCAAAGCCATGTTGTGTTTTCTTTAATAAAAATTATGCTTTTCACTGTAAAATGCATGTCAAGAAAGTTAAGAAGTATCACACGTCTGGTCTTAGCGGCCTGTTTATGAGGTTCTAGCGTCATGCTAACATAGCCAGCATGGCTTTGGGTTAAGAAGTACCACTCTCAAGCTGTTACGGTTGTAGAGAATGGTTAATGACAGTTTACAGAAAGGTCTATGTTTGTGTCCAGATTGCCTGTGTGTGTATGTGTACAGGGAACAGTAAAATAATGCGGACGTGCTAGGGAACAGCACGGATACAGAACAGAGAAAGAGAAATCTTTTGATTGTGGACCCTGATCCGACCATTGAGGAGTTAGCAAGTAAAAAGTCTGTCTGTCCATCACCTTCTGCTAGAGTGACCCGGGCAGCTCAGGACACAGAGGGATGAAGGCTGATGGTATGAAGTACGAAGCATTTGTACTTGTCCATTTGCCAGGACAACTGCAGCAGTGACATGCACAGTGAGAACAAAGGAATCCTCTGGAGTAGAGGAAACAGGGGTGGGGTGGGGGGAGCATTTTGAAAGCTTCCCTGAAGAGAAGCAAACCTTCCTTAGGGATTCCATTGGTGTAGACTCAGTATACAGCATGAGACTTTTTTCCCTGGAAATCAGACTTGGTCCAGACACAGGAAAGGGGTTCGAGGAAAGTCTGGGGTCCTAGGTGGTGATGGCCACGCAGAACTGGAATAGCAAGGACCGAAAGGAATTCAGAGAGGACTGAGCAGAGACTATTATCACAACCACACCTGAGTGTTTTCTTTGAAAAAACAATTGCCTCTGGGGGATGGAATTGAGAGTTAGTTTGAAACCAGGCCAAGTACCACTTGTCACATGGTGCACGTCATTGTGTTGGAATTAGCTGAGCATATTTCTTGCGTGGGTTCAGAATTTTTCATCCTTCCATATTCTTCATGAAATCACCTCCCCAGGAACCTGAGTTGGGAAGGCCGGCAGTTAGCCACTGCCGTGTAACAAAAAACTCCCCAAATTCAGCGGCTTAGAACAATACACGTCTTGTCTTAGTTTCTGTGCATTTTTTGCTTGACACTTTTCCATAAGGCTGCAGCGGGGGGATGGGCAAGGGCTTCACCCGCATGCTCGGTCAGAGAAGGGTGTGGATGTGCTAAGTGGGACCGCGCCTGCAGCTCCTTGCTGGCTGTCGACCAGAGGGCATGCACAGTTTCTTGTCCTGAGCAGCTCTGCAGCATGCAGGTGCCTCGTGAGAGCCAGAGTCGGGGAGAGGAGAGCGAGATGTGCTGGCAGGGCGAAGTCACAGTCTTTTGTAATCTTGGCATGAAACCGTGCCCCCCTCGACGCTGTTTTCCTGGTAGCAGTGGCTGTTTGAGGGTGAAGACCAGGAGGCGGGCATCACGGGGCCATCTGAGCCACATTATTCTTTATGTTTGTAGCCGAGGAGTCATGGGACAGAGTGCACAAAACCAGGGAAGGCGCACCCTTCACAAGATATTACCCTAAAGGCTGAGCACTTGCAGGTGTGCAGACCTGTCAAGCACGCTGTCTTGGGCTCTGTGGTTCTGGGAGGCAGGTAACCCTTGTGGAAGGAGGGTGATAGGGTCTCAGGAGGGCTAATCATACACCATGCATTCTTAACCTCAGTGATTTCATGATGGTAGCAGCTACCCTTGAAATAAGCCCAGCCCTTAGCATGGCTGCAGAGCCCACTGAGGCCCTGGCCTGCTCTCTGCACCTGACCCTGACTCCTGAGATGCTCACTCTGGGGCGGCCACTTTGGGATGAAGTCCAGTTCCTGGTGCGTGTCCTGCACATCCCACCTCTCCCACCCACACCCTTACTTACCTGGCAAATCCTACTCACCTCTGGGCACCAGCTTCAAGGTCACTTCACGGGGATGCCTCCCTAACGTCCTCTGCCTGGGGTTTGTGCATCTCCTCCACGGTTCCCACTGCATTGTGTGCTCCCCTTTACATTCCAGCTTCTCCTGCTGCCCCTTTCCTCCTCTTAAGGCTGCTGAGCTGCTACTAGTGCTGCTCCTCTTCTTACTGCCGTTGCTGCTCCTACCACCACCACCACCACCACCACCACCACCACCACCACCACCACCGCATTCCTGAATCAAATCATCTCCACCAAGGAGAAAGCAGCCTGAGGCCCCTGGAAGTTTGGGCACCAGTAGAAAGTGGAACAGAGAAGAGAGGATGCTGGGGACCCCACAGACTCCCGCCTGCCCCACCCTTTGGGCCTACCACCCCACAAGTCTCGCAGTGGCCACTAGAGGGCAGTGCCAGCCCGCACCCTGCGGCAGTGCCTGTGCTCCTGCTGCAGGGACTCCTGTTTCTATTACTACTCCTCCTCCTCCTGCTACCATTCCTACCACCCCCGCTATTGCCACTGCTGCAACCACTGCGTTACCACCACTACTGCTGCCACTACTACAGTTATTGTGCTGCTACCACTATACTATCACCCCTACTCCTGTTACCACTGCAGCTACTGCTATTACCATTGATGCTACTACTCCTATTACTACTGTTGGTGCTACTAATACTACTGTTGCCACTACCATTACTATTGGCCCTATTGTTCCTATTACCACTGCTGCTGCTACTATTACCATCGTTGCTATTACCCCATTACTACTGGTGCTGCTACTATTGCTATTGCTACTACTGCTCCTATTAGCACTGTTGCTACTACTATTAATATTACCACTGCTACTTCTGCTATTTCTACTACTACTATCACTACTATGTTGCAGCTGCTATTGCTACCACTTTGGCCGCAAATGCTGTTCACTACCACCACCACTATTACTCTCTTCTGGTACTTATTGAACATCAAAGGACAGGTGCTGTGTGGTACTTTACACATTAGCTTATTTTACCTTATTTCAAATTTAAAAGGTAGTTATTAATATATTTTTTTTCTAAAGAGGAGGAAGAAAGGAGGCACAGAGATGTTAAAAAATAGTCCTGGATCCTGGAGCTAGTGTTTACCTTCTATATCCTCTTCTGGGTTGAGAGTTTCAGGAGCTCAGGTGCCATGTTTGTTTGGGTAGATCTAGAATTGAACACGGTGCTTGTACAAACATGGTGATCATTGTTGAATAGATCAGAGTAAAACATTAGAAGGCCTTGTGCACAAGTATTCATCACTTGGTGGCTCAGTGTCTGGTTTTATAAAGGTAATAATCTGCCCCAATCCCATGACCTATAAATCGAACAGCTGTGTGAAGTCCTGATGCACAGGACATGCTGCCATCTTTATCGGATGAACCTAAGAACTGTACTCATGCAGTAGATTGTGCGGTTTAGAGGGGAGTGCCTTCCAGATGGTCCCAAGCATAGCAGCACGGTGACGACAGGGAAGTGGAGGTGGAAGGTCTTGGACCACGTATCTGCACACCCAGTGAGTGCAGCACCCAGTGAAATGTGACTGTTCCTCACATCCAATTAATTGGACTGAAGGTAACACCTTGTCTTGCTGAGTGTAGGACTGAGTGAAGCTCTCTGAGTTGGTGGGAGGGAGAGAGGAGATTGTGGGGGTGCAGGGGTGGTGCAACCTGGAGAGCCCTGCTATGGGAGACCCAGTGATGTGCATGGCTCAGGGAAGAATTGACCTTCTAGGCTCTTTATCTACTTCCCTGGGAAGTCAGCGGCACCTGAAGAACCAGGTTTTACTTTGAATGCAGAAGCACTTGGTGGTATTGATCGTCTTTTCTCTGCATTGAGTGATCTTTATCTTAAACAATTAATATTAAGTCACCAGGGAATGTTTCTGGCTCTACAATGAACCTGAAAATGATCTCTGTTCCTCCAAATTCAAGTTCAGGGAACATCTCTAACATTCTGATGCACGTTATCAGGACTAAAATTTTGTCTTCTCTGCACTATTAGCTTTATGATTCTCATGTAGACTAGTGTCCTGGTGCCTCTGCCTTCTCCTGGCTCTTCTTTCTTCTCCCGAAGATGGGCACCAGTCTTTCTTTCTTTCTCTTTTATTTTTAAAAAAGATTTTATTTATTTATTCATGAGAAACACAGATAGAAAGAGAGGCAGAGACACAGGCAGAAGGAGAAGGAGGCTCCATGCGGGGACCCTGGCGTGGGACTCGATCCCTGGTCTCCAGGATCATGCCCTGGGCTGAAGGCAGTGCTAGACCGCTGAGCCACCTGGGCTGCCCCAGTCTTTCTGATTTAAAAGAAGGCCAGCGACCCTGGGAGGTGGTGGTGTGGGGTAGACCCTTGTCACCGGCTGGCTCTGTGTGGGGGACCCCTGCTCACAGCTGGGATTTCCGACTGCGGGTGAAGAGGGAGAGCGCAAACCCTTCCCTACACTGTGTTGTCTGTTAACACATTGTTGGATGAACCCACAATGAAGACCCCAGATTCCAAATGCTTGTCCGGGATTTGCATGTGTTATTTATGCTCTTTACTAAAACTGTCTTTGCCATGTTGATAGCAACATAAAATAATTTTGGCACATGAAAATTCTATGTTGACTCCATTTCTACAAAGCAGGTTATTCTGGGGCTCTGACTTAATTGTAAAC